>NC_089536.1:15010502-15610502 GCF_963924715.1 Thunnus thynnus | reverse complement strand
ACATTAATGCATCAAAAATTGATACTTAAAGTTCACTAATATTTCTGTACTTGTACTTAATTAATAATTTAAATACAGGACACAGTTCAAATTGAGCATTTTTATTGTGTGCCATTGCTACTTTTGCTTGAGTAAAGGAAAAGCAAAGTAAAACTGGTATGCATGCTATTCCGCTTTGAATTCTCTTACATAATCATACACGTAAATCTAGTAGTTTATTGGCAGGTCCCCTGTGGCTGTTTGACGACTTGATGACATGTTTCTTCCTCTCAGCAGTCTGCCTGTTAGGCTTTCTCAGCAGGGAGTCAGGCCTTGAATGAAGGTGGAAGAGGAAGACAGTTTGGCTGATGGCTGCAATTTGGCCAATATAACAAACACGAGTATCTAGAAGTTTATATCAGAGGTTTGAAATAAGACATAATCTCAGTATTACAGTTAAATGTGGGCAATATTTTCTGGAATATTTAGGAGCAGAACTGTTAAATGAATCAATTCATCAAAGATTTCTTCTGTCGTCTGAGAGAGAGTTTGGTGAGCAGACGGATATTTATAGTTTAAGCACAATAAAACACAGAATTCAGACCACACAGACAAACGTCTGTTGGTTGTACCAGACAGTCAGTTGGATACTATGAGCAGTGGACATTCAGATCCTTCACTTCAGTAAAAGTAGCAACAACATAATGTGAGAATACTCCATTACAAGCAGAAGACCTGCATTCAAAATGTCACTTAAGCAAAAGTACATTGTTTGTTTTATTAACAAAATGTACCTTAAGTATCAAAAGTAAAAGTATTCATTATGCAGCAGAAGCACTCATGTTAGTGTTATGTCATTTTTTATTATATCAGTGGATTATTGATGAATTGTAGCTGGAGGGAGCTCATTTTAATGACTTAAAGGACGGTTCACAGTTTTTCAAGTCTGTCTTAAAACACTAGTCAGGTTCCCAAATGAACATTGTAACAGGTTTTGCTCACTGTAATCATTCCTTCTGTTCATACTGACCATTAGATCCCCTCCAAATGCACTTACAATGTAAGTGATGGGGACCAAAATCCAGTCACTGTACTGAGCAAAAATGTAATTAAAAGTTTATCTGTAAATTATATGAGGCTTCAGCCGTCTGAGTTAATCAAACAAAGTGGATATCTTCTACAGTTACAGTCTTTTTAGTAAAAAACAATCCCTCTTTGTGTCTCAATAGACAGTGTTTCCCTGTTGAGCTGTAGTGGAAGGATCATAACAAAAAGAGGGACTTTGGCACTAAAAAGAAACTAACTTTGAAAGATATTGATTTCATTTGACTAATCTGGGCAAGTGAAGCCTCATATTGGATTCATTGTAAGTGCATTATGAAGGGATCTTCTAATGGTCAGTATGAACAGGAGGAATAATGACAGCAAAAAAAAAATTGTGGCAATGTTCATTTGGGCACCTGACCATTGTTTTAAGACAGAGTTGAAAAATTGTGAACCGTCCTTTAATGTACTGTCTGGTTAACCTATAGCAATGTATCATTTAATTACAAAACTCTTATTTAGCTTTTAAATAAATGTAGTGGAGTGAAAAGTACAATATTTACAACTGAAATGTAGTAGAGTAGAAGTATATAGTAGTATATAATGGAAATATGTAACTGAAGTATAATAACTCAAAGTTGTTCTTCTATTAAGTAGGTGTGCTTATTTACAGTCCACCACTAGTTGCAATACAGTTTGAGATGTCTTCAACTAAAGCAGCTAAATAATTAAAAAGGGAGAGAACAGGACAAACAGCATTGCTCTTCCTCACTACTGTCTCTCAAAAACTTAATTTTGAGGCAGTTCATTTACATATTGTTCTCAATCGGTTCCCCATTCTGCTTCTGCTGCTTAAACTTGAACTTGTTGGCTGCAAAAAAATCCTCATGAGAGATTTTAATATGCAAGAACTGGCAACAATGATATGGTGCTTTTTGGAGGACCATGGAGGCTCTTTTGTAGTGGATTACTGTTAAATCATAGAGCTTTTACTACTTGAATGATCAAACAGGATCAATCACATGGCTTTTACTTTGTGTGGTTAATTTCCTTCGAAGGATCAATACTTCAGAAAGAGAACTCTCAAACTGACAAAAATCTGACAAACAGGACCCAAATCTACCTGCTCGTAGACATTGTTGCCAGTATAATAGTGGCAGCTGGAGTCATTTAACAGGAGTGAAGTATAAATGTTGTTCTAGTTGTTGTTTTCCTTCTCCATTTGTGTATGTGTGTGTGTGTGTGTTATGGCGGGGGATAAAAGCCAGCGGGGAATGAGGGGAAGTGGAGGTGTGAACACCATGCCGAGAGAAAGGTCATTACCTTGATAGGGGCAGCGAGGTGTGTGCAACATCTCTTAATGTTTTTACGAACTGACAGGTGTGTGGCAGGCGCTGCAGCCAGCAAACTCTGTAACAGCCGATAATGAGGATTGTTACTTGTTTTGTTTTTTTTACCATTACTACAGCGGGGGCAGGTACTGACAGTGCATTAGGTATTACCACAGCCCTGCTCTTTGACATGTATGTGTTAAGTGGTTTGATGTGCACCTATGTTTGCTCACTGAGGTCTAAAGGTCAGAAAACACTTGATTTGCTCTTTGATGAGTAGCGATGATAATTTAATGTTATGATAGCTTATAAGTGTAGATGGTATAAGTGTTATCCATAAATAAATCCACATGCATTCTGATTACTTGCTTTATTTTTGGCTCTCACTGTGCATTTATGGGCTGATTATATTTTGTTTTACCCAACATGCATACAGTCCATTTTTTTGATCAAGCAGGACCCAATTTTATTAAGTCCTTGCCAGAAATACATGATTAATAGTACAGCTTGTATCAAGGAAGCACTTTTCATCACAGCATGAAGCAGTTTGATGCTGTCAGACCTTTATATAACAGAGCTTGCGCAGACAATCTGTTTCTTTATGCAGTCACATACACATAATCATTTGAATCACTCTGTAAGAAAAACAGTCATCACTTTTGTAATGTTATTGGAAACTGATCCAAAAGACTCTGTTTTTAGCGAGTGCAACTGCAGCTCAGAGTTGGTCAGACAACCTCCAGAGGGTCTCTGTCAGCCTTCGACACCACCACCGTTACACTGTCGGGAAGACGCACTGCCAGTCTCTCTCTGAACATGGCCAGAAAACCCCGCTCGCTGTTGCTATGGTCACTGAGGAGGACGCTGGTTCCCTTCGCCACAGCGTCCAGAACTTCATGGTGGGACATCTCACCTAAACAACGGATATAATCATGACCTCTGCATGCGTAATCAAACAGCAACAAATAAGTGATGACAGGTAAATATAATTGTTTTGTATAAAGACTGAACTTTTTACCTGTGATGTAGAGGTCTGCTCTGATTCCATTCAGTACTGAGGCCCCAGATCCAGCACACACAGCCACAGTGCACACAGAGGACTCTGGCAAATATAAAAATAGTAATTTACTAACACACACACACACACACACACACACATTTACATCTCAGGACCATTTCAACAAATATTTCAACAAGAGTTAAGGGGCATTCAAAGCTCTCTTTGGACTTGCTATATGTGCTAATTTGTGAAAGAAGCAGACAAACTACAGGATTTACAGGATTTTTAGAGGCCTAAAGAGGTGAAAGTATCCAGTATTTCAGAAGAAAAAACATTTTAACTGATAATGCCATAATAATAATGATAATATGTAATAATAATAATAACAATAACAATAATAATAATAATAGCCTATTGTTTGTGTTTCTGTGCATCTTCACCTTGCGTGTGTCCCACTCCCAGAGCCAAACGGAGGTGACTTAACCCCAAGTGGGACTTCATTTTCTGGATGGCTGTTGCCACAGTTACTGGCTGGTCCAAAACACTGAGTCGTCCTTGACCATGTCCCAGGAGAGGGGGCTGTGGGAAAAGTAAGGTGGAACGTTTAAAAACAGGATGTCAGCATATATTTCACTATTACTATCCATGGCTTTATAAAAATGTAAAGGGTAGCTTTTAAAAAGGGACCAATGTATAGTTTCACTTCTTTTTTTTTTCTACTAAACTTTCCACCTTAAAGGAATATTTTTATTGCCCTTCTTGTGTTTCTACAGTAACTTTTAACTATACATGTATAACTACAAATGGTTTTCAGTGAATGAAACTCAAAATAAAATCTAAACAATTTATTGTTTGTGTTTCAGTTCATCTTCTGACAGTGATGTGTTGACGCTGCACCTTTTCTAACTTCAGGATACTGAGGGACTGGCAGGAGGCGCTGTGTCGTAACAGAGTCTGGACACTGGGGGTCAGTGCTGAGTCACAGCAGGTTAAGCTGACATGGATCCCACTGCTGTTGGGTCTGTTACAAGGGCAAATCAAGTATTATACACCAGTGCATCAAGGTCATCACGGTCATACTTGTGTATTCGCTGCTTAGCATGTTCCAATACATACCATAACTTACCCTAAACCATTAAGTTCTATCTAATTCAGAGTGTTATAAAAGTCAACTTTAGGACTTGAAACTTGCTTTAAATACATAAATAAATACATTAGAGTTTCCAACTTTTAGTGTGTTGGCAAAGATATGTTATCACAGTGGTGTAAAGGAGCAGATAACAGGGACTGTTGTAAAAACCTGCTTTCATGAAACTGGGTCCAAGATTTGAAAGTTGGCAGAAGACAATGAGCAAACATGACATTGTGAAAAATGCAAACCTTGCAGTGGGTCATTTCTTAATCTAGTCATTTCTCTTAAAAGTTTTTGTCAGCTGACCTTTGCACAAGCACTTGCAAACACTAAGGACGAGTGTTCACATCAGTCTAACTGCTAACAGCTGCATAACCACACAAAAATATAAAGTTATGAAAATGATAAACATATAGAAAAGAAGGCAGACTATCTATCGCTGTGATTGTCTCTGCAAGTTGACTTCAAGCTGCACTGAAATTAATGGAAGAAAAAAGAAAATCAATCTAGACTTATTGTATGTTGTCGGTAGTGAGTAGCAGAGTTTACACTTTGTGGTTGGAGGCTGAAATGATCATCAAGCAACATGCTAATTCATACAGAAATCCTTTAAAACATGTTGTTAGTTCATAAAAACATGAACACGACCTGCTGACTGAATGCTGTAGTGTTGTTCCACTGTCACAAGCCTTCAGTTCCTCCATAACACCATTTAATTCTTCGGCACTCCTGACTGTGAACTCCAGTTTGTGACTGTGGGAGGCACTGCCATGCGTCTGATTCAGCACAGACACCTGACCGCTACCTGAGAGTCAAAGAAAGAAAACAGAATTGGAAAAACAACCCTCAGGGGACCAGATGGAGGGCATTTGGTCAGAATAGTCAGCCAGTGGTTTAGTGTCGAGTGTAACTTCATTAAATATGCAAGCGACACACTGTACGTCTATGTGACACATTTTCCATTCAGAATGACCTCTTACCAAGTCCGCCGACCAGCCAGTCGTTTACTCCTCCTTTAACAGTATCCCATGAAGTATGGGGGGAAAAGACCGCCATCCCGGCCTCCACAGCCCGGATGGCCAATCGCTGCTTCCAGTCTTTCTGAACCAGGCGCTTGATTGGCCGAAAAAGCGGAGGGTGATATGATATTATAAGATCGCAGCTCATGTTCTCTGCTTCCTCCATGACAGCATCTGTGAGGTCATTGGTTAGCAGGATGGTTTTAACAGGTCGAGATTTGCTCGGCTCGACCAGCAGGCCAACGTTGTCCCATGACTCAGCCAGCGACAGAGGAGCCAGCTGCTCCAACACCTGGAGAACTTCCTTTAGCTCCATCAGACCGGGACAAAGAGCAGAATGAGAGAGGCGGCGGGTGGGAAAGAAGTGAACGGGTGGATGTAGAGGGAAGAAGCTGTGACCGTTAGTGGGTGAAGGTTGAGTCAGAGGGATGGACGAAACTGTTGAGGTAGAGGAGCAGAGAGAAGTCTGTGAGATGAAGCTCCTCCTGGTACGAACACGTCTGTAGGTGAGAAATAAAAATGTCCAAGAAAGGTTTCTACATCCAGTCAACATCAGTGGAGACCTGTGTGGACAAAAGAAAAAGAATTACTGAAGAGGACAAGTGTACTGAATAATACATCATCCAGAGGTCATCATTCTACATGAGTGTCAGATTCATGTCTCATTTATGTGCAACTGGTATTGAAACATTAATCAGTTAGTCAGAAATGTAAAAGCATAAATATAAGAGCTGCAACGGCAGAAAATTAACTATTTTGATCAATTCACCATTTTGGTCAGTTTTCAAGCAAAAAAGCTAAACAATTGATGGTTGCAGTCTCTCAAATGGGAGAATTTGCTGTATTTTCTTGTCTTACATTGTGGCTAACTTAACATATGATAATTTAATATAGTAAATTTCGGTTCAGTTATTCACAAAACAAGACATTTAATGACATTGCTGGCCATTTTTCAATGTTTTCTGCTGTTTTATAGACCAAACAACTGATCAATTAATCAAGAAAATAATCTGAAGATTAATCAATAATAAAAATGATCAATTAATCAGTTGTAGCCCTAAAACTTCACAGATTTTAGCTTCTAAAATGTGAGACTTTGTTTTGCTGTTTTGTGTTTTGGTTGGACAAAACAAGCAATTTGAAGATGTCACATTGGAGTTTTTGGAAATTGTTAAAATGCATTCACAGTTTTTTGTTAGCATTTTACAGATTACACAGTAATAAAAATAATTAAATAAATCTGTAAATTGTGAAACCTGTTCCTTAAAGAAGGAGTGCAAACTATCAATATTTCCAAAAAGCTTTTCATCACTACTCAGACAGAACATTAAAACCAACTGGTGAAAAATTGTCTCCTTTAAACTGATTCAGGTTTGGTGAATTTTCCAAACTGGACGTCCTGAAACCCTGAAAGAAGTTCTGAGCCGTAATTTCAAACCTTATTTATAGTTCAACATGACCTACTAGAGTTGAAGCACTGACTGCAGGCAACACGCAGCTAACAGCAGAGCTAACGTTAGCTGTAGCTAACGTTAGCTACACACTAAACCGACACTGCTCCATTTAAAAAACACGTTGTAAACATCATAACAGCTGCATGAGTGAACTTATCATACTTTCGCTTGCCTTGCACTTAAGAGAAAGCTATGTTTCAGAGCACATTTCTCCCGGTGTGACAGGATGAATTGCACTTACTGGAGAACTTGTAAAAAATCCCCTTCCGTCTTCCGTCTCTCACTCCCACGCTTTTGATTGGACAGTTGAAATGTCACTATGGTAACATTATCATTAGCGGAAACACCAGATGTAACTAAAATCTACCTAACATTTAACATTTTAACATTTAACTAACATTTTAAAAGGACTCATTTAAATCTGCAGATTACAAGACTGCTGTAAAAAAAACAAACAAAAAAAAACAACAACAATTAATGCACAAACAAACAACTTTGATTAAAAAAATATCTGTATGTACGATAATGAGACTGTTCCCATGGCAAAAGTGATTCCAGGGTTACCATAGAAACCAGTTATTCATCCGCCTCACCCATATTTTTTTACATCAAAGCGGCTCATTTCTAATATTTTGTGGTTTTTACAATATTTTTTTTTCTTTTCCAGCCAAAAGCTACAAATGTTCTGTGTCATTTTTATTCTTGACTGGATGGAAACATAAAACCCCATTAAAATGCAATTAGTCTCAAGTCTCAACTGAAATATTACATGTTAGTGAAACTGCTAAATATTGGCACGTCTTTATGACACAGTGATATACTTCACCTAACTTGTGATGCATGACATTCTGAGATACAATACTACTTTCTATTTATCTGCAAAACCATGACTGGACAGTATCACAAATAAACAAGATATGCAAAGAAAGAAAACACACTTTCCCAAATGGTTTCAATGTAGTTTGATATAGAGCCCTGATTCTGATCAGGCTCCTCTTTTTTGTGATCTGTAATGACACTAAATTCTTATTCCCATCACTTCCTGTTGCCTATTGACACTTAAATCATGTTTTGCAGGAGCAAATTAATAAACTTTAATTCTCCATTAAATTAAATTCTTAGATTATGTTTTTTTAAAATTGTAATTGGACTGTTACTAATACATCAAAAATTGCCGTAATCCTTTCAAACAGATGATTAGTCCTTTCATTCACACTTCTGATAACTTAGATGAACATTGTGTCAGTAGTCTCATAATTTAAAAACAAAAACTCGAGCATCCCACAGTGCCAGGACAAAAATCACATGACACAAGTTTTTGTATTAAGCTGAATTAGCAGAAAAAAACATTTTAAATGGGTAGCAAACATTACTGTAGCTGTTGGTGTTACATAACACTGTTCACATGTAATGTTATAAAACAAATACAGAGATTAATGTGAACAGGAAAAGACAAAATGACTTTGATAAGCTGTATTTATTCCTGCAGGGCAGGTGGTTCAACAGAAGATACCCGGTTTTGCATCCACCACTTCTCAGAAGGATTACTGGGACTTGTGGAATAAATAAATGAAATCCGCACACAAAAACAAACAAAAGAAGAAGAAAAAAACAGAGTGGTGGGTTATCAATGGTGGGGGATGATTGCAAAAAAAAGTGTTAAAACCGCATCTCTCATTATGAGCAAGCTGCTGGGCCGAGTGGCTACCTCGGAATTGAGTCAGAGAGCGACCGAGAGAGAGATTATTCTGGATTAATGCAATAAAGGTCGATGCTGGATGTTGGAGGGATCAGGAAAGGATCAGGGCAAAGGCCAGGCCACAAGCATTACATCATCTGCTTCTTGCTTTAGCTTCATCAACTTCTCTGTACAACACCCCTGAGTTTAAATGTGACCCCTGCCCATCCCAATAACACTTACATTATATATAACATGTGGCAATGAGAGCAAAGAAACAACATCAATGACTCTTTCATCTCTTGTTTTCTGTCTGCCCAAACAAAAGAGCAGTTATTTACAACATATAAAAACAGAAAATGTATCCATTAAACATATTGGCACAGCTATCACCCCTTGTAGCAACAGTTGTATCCAATCTGTGGAGTGCCATTGACAGATGTGCTTTGAGTAATTAGGTCTGTGTGTTCAGAGAGAGAACGGCTTCACTTTTGTTAATTGGTACTATAAGCCCTTGTGCCCCATCTGTCCGTCCGCTTGAAGTTCTGCCCGGTTTGTCATGCAACAACATCTGTCTGGCTGATGTGCCCCAACTGTTAGGACGCACCACCGTGTTCCTTTCCTCATCCTTAAATTCCCTCATCCAAACAGGTATTTAATCTCAGCTGTTTACTGGCTCTGGATCAGCTCGACACAGTGTTGGAGATGAAGACAAATATCAGGGTGGGAAGAGAAATTCTGGTGCAAATTTGACACAAACTTGTTTTTTCAGTTGTTGTGTTGACTAGTAAAACTTGCAGAAGCTGCTTTTCCAGATCTGGAAATGAACAACCAGGACTAACTGATTATTTTGATTGTTTCTGGTCACGTATTTTTTATAAGCTGCTAATTTTCTTAAAATCATCCTGACATTTTACACCTTGTACAGAGAAGTTCAAAATTTCAAAAATTTCAACGAACAGCTCAGACCATGCTCTCTAAAAGGCAGATTTCTGGGACAAGCACATCTTTTTACCCCCCCCCCCCCCCCCCCTTTTTTTTTTTTTTTACATTTAATACGTAGAAATCTGTTAAGCATGAGTTGTGATGTCAGAATTTTGACATGATGTTTTATCAAATCATTGGTCCTTCTTTTGGTCACACAATCTCTTTATCCTGATGTAACCTTCGAAAAGCCAGGGCAGAGAAGTTACTCAATCATTGACATTTATACTCACGATGCAGCAGAATGTTTCGGGTTCATAAATCCCTTCTTTGAGAGATGAAATGCATAGGTCATTGCGTTGAGTTATTATACAACAGTCAAGTTGTGTATTATTATACCAGTTGTTTTATTAGGGAAGTCATGCTGAAAATGTCTTCCACATTTGAAAAGAGAAATGCATTTTACTTGGATAAGTTTACCTCTTTAAGCAGAAAGACTTCTGGTTTGAATTAAAATGTGCTGCTGCAGATTTTGTATCATAAGTAAATTGTTAAGTCGTTTTACTTTCTGTTGAATTTGCCAAATTACAAAGCAGCCTCATAGTCTTACATCTCATATGTGACAAAGCCAAAAGTCCAATTCACGCTGACCGATTTTTGAATGATAAACAGTGTCCTTGGTTACCTCTCAGGTGTCACACAGGACATCTGGCATTTATTAAAACAAACTCCTGTGCCAACACATATTTATATATTTTTTATTTTGCTCTTTGCCAAAGATAGGCGGTTACCAGGATTTAACATGTTGGATTTTCATCCATAAATGAATGATGCGATCCAGTGAATAACATATTACAGCAAATCCAGGCTAAATACTGTATATGCGCTGTACATGTGCACAGTCACTGTTTTAGGAAATGCTTCATAGCTCTACATCCAATTTTGCATTTGTGATAAGAATGATACAATACTGTCAGATTAATTCAACTAGGAATAAATATATTCCATTAGCAATTCATACATCTCAAAAACAAAACAATCCCAAATGACTTCCTGTATATACATTACACACGAATCATCAAACAAAACAATATAATTCCAGTTGTTTACAAACCTTTTTCTTACATCAAAAATTATAAGATTTTTAATCTTTGCATAGCAGTAAAATTCTCTTTGAGAATGACTTTATATTGCTTGACTCTTCTTTGCAGCACTTTATTTTAATTTTTTTTAAAATATTACATGTATATGCTAAATATATACAAGTGAATCTGTTGAAAGGGCTTTTGAGGAAGACCGCATTAATATTATTGCATGTCTGTTGGGGTGAAAAGGTACTTTCTCCATCAAACTTCTCCTGGACCGCTGGACCGTCATTGATGAGACATCATTCTGACAAACTCTGCAGAGCAGAAAAAAGAGTTGAATCAGTTAACTGTGCAGTGTGAAAAGTATGAACAACATCATTGTAATCATAGTTGTTCTAAACTTGATGAATATCACAATAAGTGATACATAAACTCTATAAATTAGACAATTTCACCTGCAGCACTTTATGTCACTGTAGCTGAAAGACAATTTGTACCTTCGAAGTCTACTGTGCCATCACCGTTGTCATCTGCTTCTTTCACGATGGTGTCTATCTCTCTTCGGCTCATGTGCTCTCCCATTAACTTGGTCATGGCTGAACGCAGCTCCTCTGTTGTGATTTCTCCATCTCCATCCATGTCGAACTAACCAGAGAAATAAAAATCAACAAGTTGTTTATCTTTATAGTGAGTGGGGGACTAGTCAGTAAAATCTGACATTGACTGGATAGCTGCTTCATTTTCTTTAAAAAGATCCTGGTTTCTGAATGTTTGACTCTCACCTCTTTAAAGGCATCTTTGAGCTCCTTCACGCCAATCATCCCAGCTGTTTCTGCCAGAAGCTTCGGGGCCATCAGTTCCACAAAGTCCTCAAAGTCGACTCTGCCACCAACTGGAAGGAAAAATGAGAAGAAAAGACACAGAAAATGAGAAACATCCATCATTCTTTGTTAGTGCTGATTCTGTATCATCTGCCTGTGTATCCCAGTTTCATGTTTGTGGGATTTCAGAGTTTCATTAATTCCATTCTGTGTTAGAATAAAAAAAATCAACAACAACACTCTTTTTATATATTTTGTGTAAGTGAGGACTCACGGTTCATGTTGATGTTTTGGCTCAGCTCAATCAGCTCCATCTCAGTGGGCATGTAACCCATTGTCCTCATCAGGTTCCCCAGATCCTTACAGCTGATCAGCCCATCCTTGTCTTTGTCAAACTCATTGAAAGCATCACGTAGCTCTGCAGAAGTGTACAGCAGACCACACAGTCAGGTGCTACAGTCGGTATAAAGGTTGTGTGGCAAAATGCAAAATATAAAGATTCGGATTAAAAATGAAACATTAGTGCTGAATGGACAAGTGCATAAAATGGATGAAGTGTAAGATTGTTTAGGTAGGTAAACAATTAACTTACCGTCAATCTCATCATCCGCCAGTTCTCTTGACTGCACAAAAGAGAAAAAAACTATTTGTCAGCTCCAGTGTAGTATGGAAATTCATAATACACATTGTGCCCTGTAATACAATGCTATCATAAAAAAAACAGCAGATGGAAAAAACATGAAAAACATAAAGTAGTGCTTTTCATATAATATAAAATATAAAGAATCGCTACCAACTCATCTATCAATCAAGTAAAAAATGTCATAGTAAAATTGCAATAGTAAACTGGAGGCACAGAGAGAGATTTGTCTACAGTGCATCATTCTCTCTGTAGTGTATCTCATTTTATTCTGCTACCTGCGGGGTTATAATCCAATCAGCCCTTCATATCTGTTTGCAAACATCAACACAAACCCATCAAAAATGAGAAAAGGCCACCAAAGCTGTACTTACGATGTTTTTCCCTCCCCGCAAGAAAATACACGCTGCCCCAAAACTCATTTCTGTAAGAGGAAATAACAGAGTTTGGTATTAAGAATTCATCAGTTTTATCATTTCCAACACACCATACAGAGCTGGGCGGTGTTTGTCAGAGCCAGAAAATTGGGATTATGACAGATTGAGTCGTCTGTGTTCCCTCTGAGGGGTTGAACACTATGTCCAGTGTGTGTGTGTGTTGATTTTCTGACATTATGAAAACATTTCTCAAAATTGTAGAAGCATTCAGGAGAAAATTGACACTATGACACTTCTAAGAAGCACAGTTAGAAATATAAACTAGTTCAATTACATTAAACAACTGTAAGTCTAAAACATTTTTTTCCAAAAAGATTCTTTTCTCCACTAATTTAAACTGATTAGCGATCTGCAAAATACAGAACACGTAATTCACATAATTTTCTTATGTGAATTATCTAAATTAAGAATTGTAAAAGCACAAAGTGGGGTTTGCTCTCACCTTCGTTTGGTGATTTCTGGTCATCAACCAATAGCATCATACACGACCTCTGAAGCAGAGACGTGTTGACCTTGCAGTGCAAAAAGCTCTTCTTCCCTCTGTTTCTCCTCTCTATGAGTTTTGTCCCTCCTCAGTCTGGACAGCAGCGTGCAACTCAGCGTGTGGCGACCCTGTGTGCCCAGCCGGGCGGGA
Source organism: Thunnus thynnus (assembly GCF_963924715.1). Classification (NCBI taxonomy): domain Eukaryota; kingdom Metazoa; phylum Chordata; class Actinopteri; order Scombriformes; family Scombridae; genus Thunnus; species Thunnus thynnus. Next base: position 15,597,321 of record NC_089536.1, on the reverse strand, counting down.
TGCTCAGAGGTTGTATGAGGGGAGGAGCGGCTGCATCCAGGGTTGTTTGCTTGCGGGGAGGAGTCAGTGGTGTGACTGGAGGACAGCAGGGTGAGTGTTGACATCATATTGTAAATTATACTGCCATCTGAACCTGACAGAAATAGGATGCTATTGGTTTACAGGTTGCGGGGTAGAATTGCTTGTTTAAAGTTTCTGTCCTTTTGTTTATTGTGAATTAACTACTTGTCCTGTTGACTGCAGAAAGTCCAGCCCTTTAATTACAGTATAAAAAGCTGTACACCTGCAACTTCAACAATTTTCTTCATCAATTAATCTGTCAAAAATCCATCACATTCTTAGAAACTTAGATGACTGCTTCAAATAGATTTTTTGACCGACTTACAATTGAAAAACCCAAAGAAATTTGAGTTGCATCGATATAAAAACAGGGAAAAGCAGCAAAATCTGTACATTTGAGAAGCTGGAACCTTTTGCTTAACGGATTCCTTGAATAACTAATTATTAAAATAGATGACAGTTACTTTTCTGTCCCTCAGCTCTTTGTTTTAGCACTAAAAAGCACAACATCTTACAGAATGAGTGTCATTAATCAGTATTTTTAAAATCCAGTTGAATATGTTCACCAGGTTTTTACACCAAGTCAATATTGTGTTGCATTTTGTCATGTCTCTGCTTCCCCCAATCTTTTCTCACTTTCTGCATCACCTGACAACCATCTAATAAATGCAAAAATGCCCCAAAGTTATCTAATAACACGACCAACCATAATAGTATGACATGTTTTACTTTCACAATTCCTCAAATGTCAGATATTCTACTTCAGAAGTACAGTTTCCTAATGATGATAAAAGGTTCCAGCACAGTTAATATGTAGTCTTATGTATTTATAGTCATGATAAAAATTCCACTTAATGTATCTTTTTGTAGAGGCACACGTGCAGCAGAAATGCAAACATGTCTTTGGACAAATACCCATAAAACAGATGTGTTTCTTGCATTTCTGTTAACAGTTGTATCCTGTTAAATGTTTCTGGATCAGGACACTTATAAATTCTTATAGGGTCGACTGAATGACACCTACTGGGAAAAGCAAGAGTGTGCTTATGCAAGTTATTAACGTTAAATTAATATTGACAATTAAAATTGAGCACTCCAAATAGCAAAACAGATGAAAGTGACACTACAAAAGTGTCCTTTGCTTCGGCCCCTATTGTTTTCAAAGACATGGCAATAAAACAGATTTTTGATGTATTAAAGAGTCACAGGCCGATTACAGCTAATATCCCAGTGTGTGATAATCTGCATGAGTATTGGTTACATTTTCGTGAAAAAAAAGGATTATATCTTCTATGCAATGACCTGCTGACAATGTCCAGGATTATGTCCTCTGTTGGGTCAATCTATACTTCCTGAAACAAGGATGTAAATGTTGAGTCTGAATTAACTGGCTGAGCTGAAACAATTCAGCGCCCGGGTCTTGATGGTATGGTGTGTATCATCTGCTCTGACCTTTTCCCCTCTGCCTGCTTCCCTGTTATGTAAATTCATCAAAAATCTGTTTGCATAAGAAGCATAATCCGCTGGGCTATGCAATGTGAACTAGTAACAATTTTATTATCTTTTTTTTTTTCTCCTCCCTTTTGTAAAAGGCTTAAGATTCTGCTCGTCCTTTCTTCATCAACTTCAACATTAACTGAGGATGGTGCAGAAAGGTGCAGAAGAAAGGTGGTCGATGTTGTGCCATTATATCGGTTATGTGTGTGTGTGTGGTGTGTCCGCTAAAAGTGCACACCATAGAGATTACACTGAGTGGATTATGAGAGCAAAGGCTGGGCCAAACAAGACATATGTGTGATTGTGATGACACGTATGTGTGTGTGCCATCAAACCAACCTCACATAAAGACATGAAACAACTTTAAAATACTTTTACATTAAAGGCATGTTACAAAATAAGTACACTAGGGCTGCAACTAATGATTATTATTATTGATAATTCTGCAGATTATTTTTCATTTGGTCTATAAAATGGCAAAAAAAGACAAAATATCCGTAAATTCCCCAGAGTGCAAGGCGATGTCTTCAAATGTCTTCTTTTGTCCGACCAACAGACCACAACCCAAATATATTCTATTTACACTGCTGTAAAACAGCCGCAAATCCTCACATTAAAGAAGCTGCAACCAGAGTTTTTGCTTGATAAATAACTGAAAATAGTTACTGATTAATTGTATATTGTATTGTATATTATATGCTGGTCATCTATGGCAAGTAATAAGTCGGATAAGTCCTCGGTTATTTCTTTGTTTGGTTTCCAAATATACAATTTTAAAGATAAAGCAAATCTCTATGTAGATAAACATTGGTAAATCAAAATCACTGCAGTTTGCAAAATAGCTGATAGTGCTGTTAGATCATGAATTTATATTTTACAAAAAAAGGCAGGTTTGTTTTCATTTTTTGAGGCATCATGAAATAGTCAACAGGAATCTACGGCATCTTTATTTCTGAGCAAGGATTACATGATAATCTGTCATCCCAAACATTGTTAAAACAGATGGGTTCCTGCCTTGTTTGTATTTGTCGAGATATTTTCCGTCACTATCGTCTCTAGTGTCACTTTGTCAAGTTGAACTGGTTGTGTGTTTTATTGTCAGACGGTGAATCATCGTAGAAATCATTTCCTATGATGACATCATTGAGAACAGTTTACTTTCTAATAATTTGGAGAAATTTTGTTTTTCATTCAAGAAATTCTTGTCTTGCTCACTTTCATACAGAAGAATACAGAACAGACCCCAGCCCTCTATTTGAATAAAGTTTACCCTAAACATTACAAGCCACCCCAACTTGTCACAGATTGACAATTATATTTCAGTTACATGGTCTACATCAGTATCAGACAATCATGATTTACTCCTAAAACTTTCATTACAATCGTATCCAGTGCATCTGTGCAAAGACAAAGTATTAGTTTAGTGGTCCTTTCTGGAGGACAGGTGTTGAAAGTGAACTTAGATATATAGCTACTAGCTGTATGTATATTTTTATTTAACCTTTATTTAACCGGTTTAGATTAAATATCTCCTTTTCAAGCATGTCTTGGCCAAGATATTGAAAGCCAAATCATGAAAACACCTTTCCTTTAAAATCATTTTCACAGTGATATTCAAATTAGATTCAGTTATAGAATAGAATAGAATAGAATAGAATAGAATAGAATAGAATAGAATAGAATGCCTTCATTATCATGGCACAGCTGTACAATATAAAGAATATATATATATAAAAACAAAACACAAGCAGCAGAATCTCCAGCAGATCAACACACACATATGCACTGCATATTTAAGACTACACACATAAATAACTATAAAAAAAAAAAAAAGTATGAATATATTTAAAAAATGTGAATTGATAAAATAGTCTATATATTGCATTTAGTTCCAGAAATATGGACAGAGTTCAGCTCAGTGGTATATTCTATTGTTGTACTTAGTCCGGGAGATATTAGACAGTCCTTCACTGAGTTATTCAACAGTTCAGTTCTTTGATGGCAAAAACAGGTAAACATTTTTTAGAAGTCTGGAATTGTGGGTCTTGGTAGACCTGTAGCCCCCTCCAGAGGGCAGCAGAGAGAAAAGGTGGTCTTCTGGGTGACATGAGTCCTTGACAATGTTTGTGGCCCCATGTAGACATGGGGTTCTGTATATGTCCTCAAGTGAAGGTAGCTGAGTGCTGGTGATTTCTGTACTGATTTGATGACTCTCTGAAGAGTTTTTTTTGTCAGACACAGTGCAGCTGTGCAAGATGCTATAAGTTAGTATGCTTTCAACAGAGCAGTGATAGAAGGACAGGTTAGCTCTCCTCAGTGTCCTTGGGAAGTAGATCTGTTTCTGTGCCTTCTTCACCAGAGAGGTTGTGTTTATAGTCTATGTGAGGTCGTGGGAGATGTGTGTGCCTAAGAATTTGAAGCTAGTCACTCTTTCCACTTTGTCTCCTCTGATGTGTGAGGGGGCAGGTTCCTTTTTCTGTTTCCTGAAGCTGATGATCAGTTCCTTTGTTTCAGAGGTGTTGAGTATCAGGTCGTTGATAGGTTTGTTTGTTTTTTTATTGGTGATACTGTTGACAAGACATAGTGGAAAGGAAAAAACAACAACAAATCAAGCAAATAAACAAACAAACAAAAATAATGACAAACAACAGCAATGACAACATCATATTACAATGAAAAAGATATTAAATGTAGAAAGCAACTAAGCAATATGGATTGATTGTGGGAAAGGGGAAGGGGGGGTGAGTGAATGAAAGTGAGAAAAGAAGAGAGAGACAGGAAGGGGAGAAAGAAAAAGCCAGGGCGTCAATAATTATTATAATAATAATGATAATAATAACAATACAATAATATAATGTAATAATGATAATAGTCTTGTTTGATAGTATGCTGTGGCGGCGGTAGCCGTAGAGGCAGCCACAATAACAGCAAAATGGGTTAAATAATTAGCTATTTATATTAATTTATATCAATTTATATCTATTTGAGTGTATATCAATTAAATTAATTTAATATGGCTATGGGGGGTGGAGCCAAACACACAGAGCCCAAGGAGGGGAGGTCGTTGATAGGTTGATAGGCCATGGATGTATAAAGAGAACTACATTCTTTACAGTTCTCTTTATACATCCATGCTATAAGCAGACTCATCGTTCAACTCATTTGTTCAGCAGAAAGATGATTATCAGTGGTGAAGAGTAAATGTATTTATTTTATTTATATAACTGTACTTATAAATACAATTTGGAGGTACTTGTACTCCACTTAATGATTTCCCATTTTATACCACTTTATACTTGAGCTCTTCTATATTTAAGATGTCAAAATGATACATTTCTTTATCTAACAGTTTCGGTGACTTCTTATTTTGCAGATGCAGTTTTTATATACAAAGGATATGATCATTTACCAAATATGATGCTTTAATATAGACTAATCTACCCAACAGAATATAAATCAGTTAAAATATCTCACATGGGGACATTTTTCTCCTTGAGTGTTTTAAATTTTATTCAAGTCAAGCATCAAAGTGAAAATGACAAACCCTGAAACAAAGAACATGGATAGATAGTGATAAGTTGTTCACTGCCAAATTGTATTCTACTAAAAATGTGGCCATAGCTGTTTATTTTCATTCAACACTGAGGCTACTGCTGAGTTTAAAGATTCCCTCCAGACATGTTTTAAGCTGTATATAAAACACTCTACTTTGAATAATCATTTGTGTCTAATTTGGATTTATCCACAAAAAAAGTGTTATTACCATGTTTAAATCCTTAAAATGACGTCTACATCTTCTCCCTCATTAAAAATCCCAGAATCTATGAATATGTAAATATATTTCATCTCAAAAGTTTAACTACTGGACATAAGATGTCTCCTACTTCACTGTAAAGTCCATTTTCAGTGTTTGTGCACTGGAGGCTTCAAGTTTTCACGTCACTAGTTGAATATTGGTTTAGGATTGGCTTCCAAACCATTTGTGATGTCACAAATCATGCTCGTAGGCCCGCAACTTAAAATTGTTTTTCAACAAGCACAGAGAAAATTTCCACCTTCAGCAGATGAATTTGAAAACAGCCTTTTAGTCTCACACTCTGCACATACATCATTCTGCACAGTGAAGCTCAAACATCCAACTGAAGGAACAAGAAGAAAAACATATTTTTGAGTGGAGGAGGACTTTTTTTTATTAAGGTGGCACACTTACTCTCTGTGTAAGAGAACACAAGCTGAACATAGTGTGTTTTTGTTTGGTATTTGCTTGAAAATGGTCCACTCAGATTAATACGACCCATTTGTGTTGTCTTTTTCCCAGAATCACATGCTCAGCTTGATGGTAAGTTTCCACTTCAGATTCTACATTTCATCTGCATTTCACTAAAGTTTTCTATGTGCAACTGTTAATGAGTAATGAGATTTATTAGCCTTAAAACAATTTTGATCTGCTGTTTCAGTGACAAAGTGTTTTTACTTTTTGGAATGTGTTTTATGTGTTCTTCTGAAGTCTGGCCTTACTGATCTCTTTTCCAGTATGTGGCATTGCTCCACTGAACGCCAGGATAGTTGGAGGTGAAGATGCTCCAGCTGGAAGTTGGCCCTGGCAGGCTAGTCTGCAGAGATTTGGCAGCAACGGACTAACTCTGCACATACATCATTCTGCACAGTGAAGCTCAAACATCCAACTGTAGGAAGAATAAACAAAACACATTTTTGAGTGCAGGGGGATGTTTTTTTTTTTTTTTTCTCTCCACTTTATTGAGTACATGAATGAACATGAGGCACATTCTTGGGAATAAACGCCAGTTGGGTTCACAAACAACACATAAGAAATAGAAAATATTAAAATAATAATAATAAAGAATGAAAATATTGAATAAACAAAAATACATAAAATAGATATGACAGCAGAATATAGTTAAATAAAGTCATTAAAAACAATACGCTCATTAACTGTTTTTACAGCCTTCTTATCAGTGCAAGATGGTCTGTAAGTTCTGCTCACATTCTTTATGAAAACTGAGAAGAGAGTTTTTTTTGTTGTCAACATTACACTTATGAATATGAAACTTAGCTTAGATAATTATAAGGTTAATGATGTATGCTTGTTTCTCATTCTGTCTTTTGTAACTTATTTTTATTTTGTTCCCATCTCTTTATTTATAGAAACCATCACTTACAGCATGTGACATTAAGACGATAACAGAACACAATTAGGCATCATAATGAAATAAAAATAACATAACAGGAATGACTTCACTTTCAGTTGGTTGATACTTTCAACATGCAGGACATAGGGTAAAAGTAATAATAATAGAAATAAATTTAAAATATATATATATATATAAAATAACAGAAAAGGTGGGCAATAAAAATCAGATTTCTTTGAAAAATAAACTTGGAGCATACTAACTGCATGTGCACATTTCTTACTGTTTATAAGTTGGATAGACTCAAAATACTTTCTAAATTTAATCATGAAAGGTTCAAACAATGGGTGAGACCTCAACTTGGATTTATGGATGTGAAATTTCCCCAGTAAAGTTAATAAATTGACAGTTCATTGAACTTTCTGGTTTTGTTTTCATAGCATAGTATTACATGTTTGGCTTCCAGCTTAATTTTTTCATGTATACTGACATTCATGAAATAAATGTTTAGTTCCCCATTTTTACAAAAATCACATTAGTTATTGATATCCACAAACCTTCTCACCCACCCACACAAGCACACACACCTACCCTACATCTAAGCCAAACATCATGCCTTCTTTTTTTTCGCTGATGGTTTTTTCTGTTTTGTTTCGGTTTGTTTGAGTCTAGTTCTCCCTCTTGACTTGTGCTGTGTCATAAGTTTTTGTTTGTTTGTTTGTTTTTGTTGGTTTGCATGTTTGTCACTTGTATTGCATCGTAAACAAATAAAATAATTAATTGCACAATTGCACAATTTTGTAATGTATTTGTTGGGGCTTTCTGCTGCACCAGCAGCTTGGCGCGCTGTCGCTGTTCGCCTGCCCGCTTTCTGAAACGTCGAAGAAGAGCACTTCCGTTTTCCTTTCGGCTCCCCGCCCCGCTCCGCCATCATGAAGTCCTGAACAAAAAAACGGACGAGAGTCGAGTAAAAATGGGGGATAACACGAACTGGAGATGAAATACGCCGACAACACTAACGTAATGACAGCGCAAAGTGGAGCACGGAGCGGACCAGTTGAAATTAATGAATCAAGTCCCCACTGAAAACGTCGCAGGCAGCTCCTGGCGTGACGTTATTTAGTTAGCGGTGTTGCTAACAGCAGCTAAAGCCAGCCTGTGGGTTTCTGTGGGAGACTCTCTCTCTCTGCTGGCTGGCAGGCGGCAGTCAGCTAGCTGTCACTTTAATTGACTGGCACTTTTACTCGTGTCATGTCGTGCAGACGTGCTAGCTGTCCATACTAACTGGGAGCGTAAGGATGGAGAGGAGTCCGAGTAAAACCATCGACAGACAGAATGTGGTTTATTCGTGTTGAATAGACACCAGAGCCGAGGAAAGAGGAGTGAGACCAATAATTTCCAGCCAGGCCAGTCAGCTAGCTCTACAGCTAGCTACAGTGGATCCCAAAAGCCACGGTAAGACATGTTATAAATCATTCAGTGTGCTAAAGCAGCCGAGTGCGCCTCTCTTATCCTCCTCTGCAGGCAAAAGCCCAGCTGCAATAATGGACTACATCATTTGCAGATGTTGGAGACGTTGACATTGTCATTGGCCTGCACCCTGAACACCCAGTCAGCCTTGGGAGTTGTTGTTGACTACTGTTGAATGCATTTCTTTGGTGAGCCAGAGCAAAGATTAGCCTAATTGACCAGCCAAGTGCAAAAGCCATCCGGCTTGCTCAGCTGAGATGCACACTGTACATGATACTCATAGCAAACATACATCAGATAAGATTCAAGATTCAGCTTTTTTCAGCTTTTTTTTCACATGCACAGAAGATGGCAACATTGAAGGCAGTAAAATTTGGCTTCTTCAAGCTCTAGTTCCAATTAGAGTCTATAATAAGAGAGAGGAGGGAGAGAGAGACGAATTAAAGTTAAAATATATACAGTGTGCATTATATACCACAACATGTACAAATATACATTATATTGCACATTGGTCAAAACTGTAACAGTTACTCCTCTGTCTCACCAGCTGAGGACAATGTGTATTTTGTTTTCATTAATATGCCCTATAAAATTGAGTTTAGTTAATATCTTGGCGAAAACCACATAACGGCATTTGTTGCTTGTCTTGAATGACTTATGACATGGATCGGGTTCCTGTAATAAGTGGATTGAAAGCTCGCTTCAGGCTTGGTTGCAATATTTAAAGAACTTCTCATTTTTCAAAAGGAACCACATTGCTTCCTCTTTAACGGCAGCAAAACTGACCATGAAAGAAACGTCTCATCACGTGTATTTTCATTTTGTAGTGTTTGTGAATAAGGACATGAATGCCAAGCTGTGTAGATACAGACCACTTTAAGATATGGAGCATGTGTTGCATTTCCACATTAACCCCCCACCCCCTTTTTTTTTTCAAAATCCCAATGACTCCATGATATACTGATATCGCCTGCCAGGCTGGTCAATGCATCACATAAATGAGCATATTCATAGTCTGCAGCACAGCCACACTTTCAAGCTACACTGTGTATAATTACTATATTTATATTTTGGAGTAGTTTAAGTATCTGTCCCCTCCTTTTAAAATGGGAGACTGTAATGGTAATCTACTAAATTTAACAAACATATATATATATAGTTTGCAAATAAGTATTTTCTTAATGTTGCTGGTTGAATTTGCATCCAAAATAATGGGGAATAGGGTTTAAAAGGCTCTTACTATGAGTAAAATTGTATGTGTTTTGTACAGGCCTTTGGTAACAGCAAACATATTGTGTGGACTTTCCAGGACAATAAATTAATAATCCCAAATAAAGTTTATACTGTATTTAATAGGGATTTGTAATGGGGATGAAATGGAAATGTCATATAAACCAGTTTAGAAACAAAATACTATAACCAAGCCATTTTGATGTAATAGATGAAGTCAACTTGTTCTTGTCGATTGTGGAAGTTGACAAGTTTCAATTGTCTCATGGTGTATTTCATGTACTTCATGTAGGACGCTAAACAAAACACCACATGAAACCATTAAAGCACAGCTATGATGCAGGTTATATATTCTTAATGCAGAGCTAATCACTTGTCTAATGTCATTGCTGAACAGGCTGGCTCTATTAATTTTAAGGAAGCCTTGAATACAGCTGTGTACTCTGTAAGGGTATCATGTTGGAAAAATAACAGACCAGATATGGTATAAGGTGGATAGTTAATATTAAATGATCCTCACTGGGTGAGAGTGGCGGGGGGTGGGGGTACTTTATCGGAATATCACTTTTTATGATATTAAATTCAGTGATGGGTCTTTAAAAGCCTGATCTGAGTTTCCACTAGCCACATATTTGTTACAGAAATTTAAAGTGGTATTTAAGTTAGCCCTCATGGCTTCTTCCCATTACACACACCGCTCCTTTGGCTCTGTTTTTTCCATTTAAGACTCATTGTTGGTCAGGAACATCTGATTAGCTTTTCAGAAAGACATCCAACTCTGTAGTGGTTACAGGTTCTTGTGGTTTAGAAACAAAGGTTTAACATTTTGGTCACTCTGTTTGCACATATGAGCCTGCTAAACCTGTTGGCAGTTTACTTTTATCTTGTGAAGTTTTTCCTGCTGTTTTTCAGAGAGATGTCTTTCTTTAAGCCTTTAGTGCTGGATTCATGATTTCTCCTCATGACCATGATCTAACTTTTCATTGGTATATTTCTCTTGGGCTGAACAATATTTTGTTTTATTGTCAACTAGGACTAGAACTAACGATTATTTTTTATTATGTACTAACAGAGCACAATTAGCACCAGCTACCGGCCAAAAGCTGGTAAAATATGCAAGGGGCTGGTAGATTTGCTTCACTCACCAGCCAAAAAAAGAATGGTAATCTATTGAGTGGCTGGTCAAATTTGAACATTCACTTCGCCATTTGACCAGTGGAAAAAAAAAGTTAATTTTGCACCCTGTGTACTAATCTGCTAATTATTTTCTCTATCAATAATTTGGTCTATAAAACGTCAGAAAACGGCAAAAAATATCCATCGCAGTGTTCTTCTTTTTTTGTCTGACAAACAGTCCAAAATTTTTATTTACTGTAATGAAAGTACCATGAAAAGCAGCAAATTCTGACATTTGAGAACCTGGAGCCATCAAATTTGCAGCCACACGTTTCTCCGTTCTCTACTTCCCTGTTTAGCGTCGTCAGGTTAGGCTAACCCATTGTTGCTAACTTCAGAGCTAACCCCCCCGCAGCATTTATTAACTGACACACTGTAGTCTGTACTGTAAAAAAAGATGAGAGAAAGAGAGAGAGAGCAGCAGTGGTCGAGTGAGCTAGAGAGCGAATGAAGAGAGGGAGCGCTGGTAGAGAGAATGCCAATGAATCAGATCAAAAAAAGTTATTTTCTGATTGTTTCACAGCGGTTACGTTCTGGAGGACAAATAAACACGCCCACACCCCCACACACCTGCGCTTGACCCTGCGGCTGAACGCCGCACCGCCTGATTTGGTCTGAATACGGCCTTACTGCTAAACTTTTCGTCTGCTCTGCTCACATTCACCGTCACTTTTCTGATGTCCGCTGTCTTGCTTAACCACTCACTCGCTGTTCTATTCCTTAAAAAGAGCTACGCTACCTGCAGTTTCCCGAGCAGTGACGCAGATGTTGACTGGCGTTTCGAAACAGTGCTGCTCAGAGGCTCCCAAACGCTATTGATTTTCAAATGAATGGATATTTGGCATTTAAAAAGATATTTTTTGGCCTGGTGGGGGTTCTCGTTGACCTGGCGGCCCGCCAGGCCTGTACTATTATAGGGGAAACACTGACCATGGTTAACTATATAAACCACTCCGCTGCTTCTTAGAAAATTAAAACAAGCACAGGTTGTGCTGTCATAACTAAGTTTAAAGACAAACAGATTAGTCCATCTGAGATTTTACATTTAGTTCCTATGGTTACACACACACACACACACACACACACGTGCGCGCACACTGTCGGTGGCCATGTCTTGAATGTGTGTGCAGGGAGCCTGAAGGACCCATCACAGTCATCGATAGAGAGGTGTTCTGTTTAGTATATAATGACATTTAGAGCTTCAGTGATTATTTGATGAGTCTATCAGTCAATTGACAGAAAAATTAATCAACTATTTTGATTTGCTGGTTTCAGTTTCTCAAATGTGAACATTAGATGATTTTCTTTGTCATACATTGTAGCAAACTGAATATTTTGGGGTTTTGGACTGTTGGGCAGACAAACGAAGACATTTGAAGACATCATCTTTGACAGTGAGAAATTATAACAGGCTTTTTTCTTCTTTTTTTTTTTACTATTTATTGACATTTTATTACATTTTATATTTTATATACATTTTATTACATTTTATACAAAAAAATGAAGATACCCTGTGCACAGCAGTGCCTCTCTCCTGGGTGCCTGCTGACGCAGGGCAAATTACAGAAAATCAAAAAAGTATTTCAGCACACACCAGGATACTAGCACAGACGCTATTTTATTAGGGGATTACAATAAAAAAAACAACAGGAGCAAACTACATGTACAATATAAGAGTTTGTGTAGAATTTTTAAATCTTACTTTAAAATGAGGAAGAGAAAAGAATTTCTGGAGGAAAGAAATCTACATCTGCTGTTCTCTATAAAGACAATAGTATTCAAAAACAGCTTCTCCTTTCCATTAGGAGCTATAGAAGTTAGTAGATACATAAACTGTATCTGGTGAAATAATGGTATTGACCTTTCTAGATTAAACGCATTATATATTGTAAAAACTAGCTTATTTTTTGCCAGTATTCTTCTTCAGCCTTACATGTCTGTTAGGGAGACAGATGGATGGATGAATGGGTGGGTGGCCATTTGAAGCTGATATTTTTCATCTACATCTGCCAAATCACATTTGCATTTTTGTGTTCTTACAGTTTAATTACAGATGTAGCACAGGATTCTCTTTTTTACACATGAACCAAAGTGGCTCGACGTTATAGGCTGGAAAAGTGAGCGCTGCCTTGAGCTGCAGATCGGTGTGTTGATTTTTGGTGGGATCAGCAGTACAAGCAGCCCTTTGACATTACAGCATGTAACTCGGTGTTAAAAATCCAAATAACATATCAGTGATGTTAGAAAAGACCTCTCTGACTGTCAGAGAGACGCTGGGACTGCAATATGTGACAGACTGGACCATATACCCAGGGCAGTTCATGTTTCCAACACAACATGGACGTTGGTAATCTCTCCAAATAACAGGCGCTCACACAGTGTGTCCCTTTCCGTGCTCACCAGGCGCTGGCCATGCCGTCGAGTGTGCGGGCCGGGAGCCTGAAGGACCCGGAGGTGGCTGAGCTGTTCTGCAGGGAGGATCCTGAGAAGCTCTTCACAGACCTGAGGGAGATTGGACATGGGAGCTTCGGAGCAGTCTACTTTGTGAGTTACTTTCCTTGGCCTTATAGCCTCTAACTTAACTTAAATTAAGATGCTGATCGACTCCTGTAGGTCTAAATTATATGTCTTTCATCTCTGTCAGCTTGCCGAATGATATGGACACACTAAACATTTAAGAAAATGAAATGTTAATATTTATTAGGCATGGAAATTTGGTGACTGACCAATGATTACAATCAGGTCATTTTAATATGTCAGTAAAGTTTAGTTATCAGCTAAAACTTTGCTGACAATACATCTGTAAATATGGATATGAGTGTCTGATAATTAACTCTGCTGATCTTGTTCTTGAATTCTGGAGTAAGGACAAAAAATGGTTGTTGTTCAGTAACATACATTCGCAGACAAGATCTTGAAAGTGTTTTGAAAGATTTTCTCCAACTTTTGGTACTTTCTACTCTTTAGTGATTTCAGATTTTTGCAGTATTGCTTTTCGTCCATATTCCACACCACTAGTACGTGATAAGGAACACAAGCCCTTGAGCCGGAGCCGCTGTAAGACGTTTGGTGCTAAACTGATTAGTCAGTTCCTCACATACTGTATCTTCTCAAAAAATCAACATATCTGATTCAATGAAAACACAACCAATGATGGAAATAGTTGTTGATTGCAGCCCTGATATTGATTGATAGTTGCAGCAGCTCTAACGCTGTAAGATTGATGTCACAATACTCTGCTCTACTGATGTGGTTAAAAAAATTAAAAAAACACCATAGATGTAATGAATATATCACTATCCATGCGAAAAAGCTGCACATTTAACTTGAGATCCCATCACTGAAATGTACTCACTGTAATGAATGTAGCCAGAGGCAAAGAGGTTGATTTGCAAAAAAAAAAAAAAAAAAAAGTAAGCACAGCAAAGGAGAAGGCCCGACAGACGAGGGGGAGCGTGATGATGTCTCTTGATAGACAGGAGGGAAGATGATAATGATGGTACTACCAATAAGAACACAAGGTGGATTAACCTATCAGCTGAAGAGGAAATGTGGCAGGGAAGAGAAAAAACATGGACAAAGGACAACTCACAAGTGGTGGATGAAAAGCCCTGTTTAATGAAGGGTGAACAGGAGCTAGTCATGGATGAAGGGACGGGAGAGGGCAGGAGTGGAAGGAGGCTCAGCAGAAATCTTTGTTTTATATAACGGTGATTTCTGATGTTAAAATGGCTGATAAAGCTCAGCGCTACAAGGATCTTTTGAGAATATGTTGCATTGGCGTTGTCAGTGATGCTTAAACTAAACTGGAATGAGCTACTTGCAAAAAAAAAAAATATTTTTTTTAAAAGTACAAGGCAACATTTCTTCTGTATAAAGAAAACTAAAGGCTGTTTGAAGTAATTTAATCATCTGTTTTCCCCAACCTTTCCACATTAGGCTCACGACATCCGCACCAATGAGGTGGTGGCCATCAAGAAGATGTCCTATAGTGGCAAACAGTCCAATGAGGTAGGAGCCGGCACCTCTTAAATGCTTCATCTATTGATTGTCATGTTTGCTCGTTAATCATCGTGACCCTGCTCACGTTTCAGAAATGGCAGGATATCATCAAGGAAGTGAAGTTCCTCCAGAAACTGCGCCACCCCAACACTGTGGAGTACCGCGGCTGCTACCTGAGAGAGCACACAGCATGGGTGAGAGTGTTTTCAGACATGGTTCACATCCTAATTATAAATAGATTGTGCAGTAAACATCTACAGCAGCTCTGCAGGCCATTTATGTCACATTTGTGAAATGCATTATTTTGTAAGCACAGAGGATGCTTCTCATTGATGCTGTTACTTAAGTCCTAGTAGTACACTTTCTTTTTAAGTCTAGCCTGGGAGTGTACTTCCTTACTTAATCCTCTTCATCCCTTGTGGGACATAAAGCTACAATGAGCTCTGTATCGTTTACTATTTTTGGCAACATGTTAAGTTAATCGTGGCTAGCTTGTCCATCACGTCTCTGTGCAAGGTCATTTTTGGTCTTCCAGGTTGTCTTCTGCCTGGAGGCGTCCATCTTGGCACATGTCTGGGAGTGACATCATTTGGTAGCACCTTCAAACTAGGTGCATTACTTGTTAGAAAGGATTCATAATAAGATGGTTTTCACCCAACAAACATTGTCAGAGCTTACATTCGCACCACAATGATTGAAGTAATCGCTCCAATCAAAGTGTGTTCATACACTGATATGTACAGTACAGTTTTTTT
Organism: Thunnus thynnus; assembly: GCF_963924715.1. Classification (NCBI taxonomy): domain Eukaryota; kingdom Metazoa; phylum Chordata; class Actinopteri; order Scombriformes; family Scombridae; genus Thunnus; species Thunnus thynnus. The sequence continues at coordinate 15,581,981 of NC_089536.1, read as the reverse complement.
ACTATACATAATGACAGATGACCCTAACAGGACATATTCAGCCAGTCATGTTGATCAACTTCTAGTGTGTGGAGCAGTTTGCTGCAGACTCCCGCAGATGCTCCAGTGCTCACTTGGAGCAAACCTCAGACCTCCATTTTGATGCGGACATGAGAACGCTTTTCTGTGCTGTTCCTCAGTTCGACAAGTTTTTACACTTATATAAATGTACTGAACTCTCAGGGAAAACTACCTCAGGTCCCAAAAAAAAATCTCTCCATACGGGGCGAGTGTGAAAAAGTCCTTAACGGCGTGTGTGCTCTTGGGGTGAGGCTCCCTAAAATAGCCTACAGTTAAACACTCACTGTGTCTCTCTCCTAGCTGGTGATGGAGTACTGCTTGGGCTCAGCTTCTGACCTTTTAGAAGGTAAGTAGGAAAGAAGTATTTGTCAAAAATGAGAAATGAATAATAAAGAAACACGAGTGAGTTACACGTCTTGATCGGTTGTTGGCATAGATGCAGTCATCTAACACCCAAAGCCTGATCTCCTCTGATATCTGTCTTCACCCAGTCCACAAGAAACCCCTCCAGGAAGTGGAAATAGCTGCCATAACCCATGGTGCATTGCAGGGACTGGTGTATCTTCACTCTCACAACATGATTCATAGGTAAGCCCCCCCCCCCCCCCCCGTTCCTTATCTCACTATCTTTTCGACTCTCCTCCCCCACACTTCAGACAACAGACAAAACGAATATGGGGGAGAAAAAGCGCAAAGTGTGCTGCCTAAGATGCAGTAAGCTTATGCAATAGTGTTTGTGCTCACTTACTGTGCAGCAACACATCTGAGTTCATCTCGCTACTCCCAAGCCTCTAACAATACATATATCTCCCAGTTTGTTTTTGTCATCCTCACAACATTCCTGACTCATCATTTTCTCTCTCTTTATTATTATCTGACTTCTCTCTTTCTCTCTCAGGGATGTGAAGGCAGGAAACATCTTGCTAACAGAGCCAGGCCAGGTCAAACTGGGAGACTTTGGCTCTGCCTCCATTGTTGCACCAGCCAACTCCTTCGTGGGAACGCCTTACTGGTAAGACATCAAGCTTTTCAGCCATAACAGAATCATCCTCATCATAAGTTTGAGACCAGTCGCTCTTTGTAAATCTGTAGGAATTACACCAAACTGTGACGCCTTCTTCATGTCCATATTCATCAGTTACAAATAGTTTCCGCTTTAAAAAATGTCTATCATCTATATATCCTTAAGATGCACCAAGACCAATTTAAAGTATAATCTGGCTATATATCACAATATTCTTAAACTAGGAGCTTTTTTAAAGTCACATTGAAAGGAAAAACAACTTAACACCTTTTGCAATTTTCTTAGTTTAAAAATGTGCTATTTTTTATTTCCTCCTTTATCAATACTTTGACTTCCCAGAAAACCTTATGTCATTGATTACCTTTAAACCCAAATCACAAATCCGCTCATACCACTAATGGCTTATAAGCATGCAGGTTGTTTTTTATGCCAAGATTTTGCAATTTCGACTGCTGAGATGTTTGCTTGCACCCAAACATATTGGAGGTGAATGTTTGTGTTGCTCAAACCATCTAAAAATTAAATTTCTAATACTTAGTATCAAGTTAAAATCAGTGTTCTGTTTACATGGAATAATCCACAGACCTTGTTGTGAAATGTCTCTTAAATCAGCATCAACACCATCACACTCTTTAGCCAGAATTCAAAAGCTTCCCCAAGAGCCAGCTGCTCTCAAAATATCCAACTACTCACTTCTGTGTGTCTGATTGTGACTTCATTTATCGTCACACTTCTGAGGTGAAAAAGGGTCCCAACAAGGGGCGGCTGCCTGAGAGTCAGATTTATTCAAAGCATGCAGAATGGAGTTCAGACTTAGACCTGCAAGGTACCCAAGTATTTCATTTCAAGTTATAAGAACCCAAAGTGATGTTTTAATTGACACATATTTACTCACAAATATATGAAACAGAAAAACAGCAAATCCTCACATCGTTGGAGCTGGAACCAATAAATGTTATTATTTTACTGCCAATCAGTTAATCATTTCAGCATCACCCGGACATGTTTCAGGTCATCAGTCAAGTGTAGGAGGGCATCAGATTTCACTATAAGCAGCTGCTGGTTACTGTTGTCGTTGTACATGAGGCAGCCTGACCCTTCTTGTAATGTTCATGTCTATTCATGTGGTGTAAACGTTGGAAATGACCCAGAGGTGGTGTTCTCTGTTGGTCCCGCATCAAAGGACAAGAGCTGGAAATGGCTGAATGCTTTGTTGTTTCCTCCATGCAGGATGGCCCCCGAGGTGATCCTGGCCATGGACGAGGGTCAGTACGATGGGAAGGTGGATGTGTGGTCACTTGGCATTACCTGCATAGAGCTGGGTAAGAGATGGTCATAAAATGCTCCACAAGTGCGTTTTTTTTGTGTTCACAAAGCTGAAAGCATCCAACCCCTTTGTTTGCTCTCTCCTCTCTCTTCTTCTTCTTCTTCTTCTTTTTTTTTTTTCCTTGCTCTTTATCTGCCACTCGCTGTCTCTGTCACGCTATGTTGTGCTTTGTCACACTGTAGCGGAAAGGAAGCCTCCTCTGTTCAACATGAATGCTATGAGTGCCTTATACCACATCGCCCAGAATGAGAGCCCTGTGTTGCAGTCTAATCACTGGTGAGAGATGGTGAAACTTCCTAAATGCTCCTTTTAGGCTAATAAGACTTTTGTTGGACACTGATTTTGCAGTTAGGATTTTATGTGCAGTGTGGACCATTTTTATGTTGCTTGAGATTGTTTTATAAATGTTGTTTTTTGTTTTTTATCAAAGAGCTTCTAATATTATTGAGGCTCTCTCTACATAATGTTTGTGAAAGAATGGAGAATTGATCTTATGATTCTACATACAATTATCAGTGAGTTTACGAGGAGGGGGAGGTGAATTTTATGGATTTTTAGGAAAACTGGCTGACAAATTAAGAAACTCTGGGAAATGAATGCCAGAGTTTGCAGCTGCAGTGTGTTGCACCTAGAAGACAAGAAACAATAGCGTGCTATTGAATCATGAAAGCCCACACTGAATGGTAACAACATGGGTTTTATAATTTCAGTTCATTGTAAACAAAACCCACAACACTTCCTCTGTCGCACCACTGTTTCACACCAGTTTGTGTTCCAGTACACCATAAATTAGAATAGACAGATCTGAAGGGTCTTAAGTGGAGCGAAATGCTTTGACATCCTGTAATAACAGCAAAAATGAATATTCTACCATGAGAAATCATGTAGCTTTAAGAAGATTATAAAATTATAAATTATACATCTTTGTTGCAAATGAACAACCCTTCCAAGCAGCTTTCATTTGACAGTGTCAATGATGCCTTTATAATGACATTTTTATCATTTTCAGGTCGGATTATTTCCGCAATTTTGTGGACTCCTGTTTGCAGAAGATCGCCCAGGACAGACCTACCTCTGATGTGCTGCTCAAGGTACAAGACGTCAAAAGAAGTGTTTGATGTTGTAGATTCTCACATTGTTAATGGCGTTGGCTTCATGGTCAAACAAAAGGGAATCTTGTGTAAGAAGAGCTGTGAAATTTGTTTAAATTGCGCAAATAAAATATAATTTGTATCTTCTAATAAAATAATGTAATGTACATTTGGTGTAGGGCACAAATTGTGTTCTACAAACAGTCATCTACATGGCTGCATACACAGTCATATATTACTGTGTAGTTTTCATGACCAATAATCAGGTTCAAAAGTTTTCAAAAATAAAGTTTTATTCTGTTTTGACACTAGATGTTCTAAATTAATTCAGTTGTTTTTAAAATGTAAGTGTTCCCCTTTCTCTCCAGCTACAATCAACTGTTGGATGTTTAAATACACTATAAAGTCTTAGTTTATATTTGTCTTTTGGCTCAAGCATGCACTGACATAACAAGCAGATCAGCTTGTTTTTGTTTGGGGAAAAAACAAATAATTTGCCTACTCTTCAACTTTAAAGCAGATTTTCCTGCTTTGATACAGCAAAGTAGTCAGTGGTGGTGCAAGTGTGAGGTATAAACAGTAGTTGTCAACAAGGAGCTTTCAAAGTCAAGCAAGGCAAAGTAATTTAGTTGATGTGTCACTTTGTATTAGAAAAGCCAGGACAGCCACCTGAAGCTAACAATAATTACCATAAGCATCATAGGAACTAAAGGCTCTAATATATTATGTTTTTGTCAGTTGAGTTGAGTAAAAACAAAGAAAGAAAGATGCATTTTATTATCTTATCAATGTCTGATTTGTATTGTGTGTATTTGTTGTACTGACTTGCAGCTGAGACACCTCCACCAAATAGACAATTCTTAATAAACTTTTCAGATTTTCCAGAATTGCACAGTTGCTTGGTGAAAATTTCTGGAAGTGTTATTTTTCCCTCTTATCAGTTGAGTAATTAAAAATGTTCCTGAGCTGAGACAAGACTGCACACTCCCCTCAGTTCAGTAAAATAGGCCTGAAGTTAACGCATGCGAGCAATGTCACCTTCCTGTCACTATAAATTCTTTTAAACTAATTATAATATTCAGCATCAACATCTTGTCTATATTCAGCCAGCTTCAAAACTAGCACCCCAACTCTTGTGTAGGTTTCACATTTGTTAATCTTAACATACGGGGATGTTGAGCTCAGACCTTCAGAGTCTTGTCATAATTGAATCGTTCACCCTGTCTATGTCCATTTCTGTCCCCCTTCTCTTAACCCATCCATCTCCCCAGCACCATTTCCTATGCAGAGAGCGTCCCATGACAGTTGTGATGGACCTCATTGCACGCACCAAGGACGCTGTCCGCGAGCTGGATAACCTTCAGTATCGGAAAATGAAGAAAATTCTCTTCCATGAGGCCCACAACGGTCCCGCTCCAGAAGGAGGTGATGAGGAAGAGGTAAGAATGGATCAGAGGAGGAAGAGGCTGAAAGAGCTGCAGGGAGAGTTGGTTTTGCATTGCCTCAAAGTGGTGCAATGTGTCACCATGTATTGCATTTCCTGCTAGACACAAGCGTGCAACAAGAACCCTTTGCATCAATGAAAAGACTGTATATAGTCATGTTTTGTTCATTACTTCACCCTTTTCTCGTAGAAGAGAATTTGGAAATGCAGGTTCTAAAACCTTCAGAAGCTCAGCACAGAAAAAAAACAGCTGGTAATTGAATCCATCCTGCCTTTGTATTGTATTGCTCGATAAATATTCTGAACGTAGGACCTCTTCCTCTCCATACAAAGGGCTTTGTTCCCATCAGCATCTAATTCCAGTTGGCTGTTCCCCCCCAAAAGGAAATGAAGGAATTTAGAAAATGTTGGGCTGCACATTTCTAGAGTGTACAGTTTGTCTGCATAGAAAGGTGTTTCATAGCATTTTTGTACTTTGAAAACCGCTAATACACACACCGAACTAAACACTAAACCTCAATCACCATCTTTCCCCAGAACTGTTCCCAGTAACCTATTCGACTAAAGTGCCTCTTTTTCCTCTCAACCAGGATGTGGAGCAGTATATGTTGCGAACAGGCACAGTCAACAGCATGGAAAGCTCCCATTCTCTGCCATCCATGTCAATCAGCGCCAGCTCCCAGAGCAGCTCGGTCAACAGCCTGGCAGACGGCTCAGATGACAGCGGGGAGATGGCCATGATGCAGGAGGGAGAGCACACCGTCACCTCTAACAGCTCTGTCCTACACAAGCCCCTGGTCAGTCCAAATGTATTCTGTCTCTTGTTTCAATGCACTCTTGCTTTGGTCTTTTCTCTTTATTTTTAGAAGTTTTTTTACACTTACCTTTCTTCAATACTGGAGTTATTTTACCATATATTGGCTGCAGACTGCAGGGGAAGCGGTTCTGTCATTGTCAGACCAGTTCTACACACGCACATCTGCGTCACCTACAGGAAAAGCGAAGTAATTGCAGCAGCAGTTTAGACTTGCAGATGAACAGTAGATATAACCGTGTTGCTACAAAGCATGGTGGCACGTTCACATACACTACACCTGACAAAAGTGTCAAAATTTAAGTTTTTGTAGTTTAACTGCACAAGTGGATCCATTAATCTTGTTTGTTGAGTGCTTTGAAGCAAAACTTTGCCAAAACCCCAGTTTACTTGTTAGTCGTCTAAAAACTCACATTCTCTCTTCTATTTTCTCCTCCACCTTTTCTACAGAGCCATGACAATATCTATGATGACCCCTATCAGCCAGAGGTTGACTCACAACGAGAAGCTTCATCTGCTGGCGGCGGCGGTGGTGGTGGTGGAGGAGGAGGAGGGGGAGGGGGCGGAGGGGGAGGGGGAGGGGGTAGGCGTCGTCGAGGCCGAGACCACTTTGCCACCATCAGGACAGCCTCACTTGTCACTCGTCAGATCCAGGAACATGAGCAGGGCTCGGCCCTGAGAGAGCAGATGTCTGGGTAAGGCTGCAGTGTATGACTTATGTTCAGAGTCAGAAATGGGAAACAGGTTTATTGCCAAGTAGGTTTACACATACAAGAAATTTGCTTAAGTAAGAGGAAAATACCACAAAAGATAGGTTTAATATAACTATATAAATACAAATTTACGGTTAAAATGTGAAATATCATGAATACATTAAAAAATATATTCTAAGTGAAAAGAGCTATGGAATTGTACAAGATATTGACCAGGAATGTGTAAGAGTTCACAGTATAAAAATGTTGTATAATAAACATATAGAAAAGTAAATGTTGCTTTAAAAGGAAGAGAAATCAGCCAGTCAGGTTTATTTGTGTAGAATGTGATCATAGTTTGGAAAGGCTTTACAGTACCCATTTTATAAAGCTGTGAATAAACAAGACATCTCATGATTTACCTCAGTGATATTTCAGTCAAATAGTGTCGGTGTCTTCTTTCTATCCAACTTCCTGTCCTGCTTCTCTTCACAGGTACAAGCGCATGCGGCGACAGCACCAGAAGCAGCTGATGGGTTTGGAGAACAAGCTGAAGTCAGAGATGGACGAGCACCAGCTGAGACTGGACAAAGAGCTGGAGAATCAGAGGAACAGCTTCTCTATGGAGGGAGAAAAGCTCAATAAGAAGCATCAGGTTATCCTGGAGAAGGAGGTGAGCTAGTGGAGGAGGGATGGATGAATAAGAGATAGGAATATATGTGAAATTTACCCGAATAGTCAAGTGTGGTTCACAGTAAATGGTAAAGTGCTCTTTCTTTTGTTTTTCTTTCCAGACTAAAGGAGTCATGACTGAGGAGAAGAAGTTCCAGCAGCACATACTGGCCCAGCAAAAGAAGGAGTTGACCAGTCTGCTGGAGTCCCAGAAACGACAGTATCGACAGCGCAAGGAGCAGCTCAAAGAGGTGCTTATATGTTCCTGTTTTGCATCTCTGCTCCATTACACATTTTACAGACAATGTTGATCTTTAAGCTTGATGACATATCAAATCATCTAATACCATTGTGCAATTTTTTCATGTTTCTCTCACTCAAGGAACTGAACGAGAACCAGTCAACGCCAAAGCGGGAGAAACAGGAGTGGTTGGTGCACCAGAAGGAGTGTCTGCAGCAGCTGCAAGCAGAGGAAGAGTCAGGCCTGCTGCGGAGGCAGAGGCAGTATTATGAGCTGCAGTGTCGCCAGTACAAGAGGAAGATGTTGCTGGCACGCCACAACCTGGAGCAGGATCTGCTCCGAGAGGTATCATTCCTTTATTTTGAGGGGTATATCAACATCAGATCAACAGTTCAGTTCTCCTAAAATGCATTTTAAGCAGGCAGTTCAGTAGAAATCAATGAACCTGTAATTGATGTTGTATAATACATAGAAATGTGCAGCCAGATTCCTAGAGCCACTTAAATAACTGTTCCAAGTTTCCTCTTATGTCAAGTTTCCATCTTTATGATACAAACCATAGAGGGTCTTTGTAAGCATGTTGAGTATTGTATAGTTATTGTCCTCCTGTTAGAGTTTTTCTTTTTAGCAATGTGGAGTTTGATATGTGATGCAGATTCACATGGTTGACAACACAGGCAGAGACACTCTTTCAGTCTCAGTTAACAATATTATTACATAGTAAAATAAAAAACATATGCTTGTTATTGGGCCTTTCCAACAGAGTGAGACCTGCTTCAGGTTGTCATAAATACTGTATGTTCTTGTCTGTAGCTGCTACCTCAGTTTAGTGATCCCTTGAGTTTTTCTGTTGCGCCACCACAAGGTTAACATTTATGGTTCTGAGTGAAATGTCTCAACAACTATTAATTGGAATACCATCAAATTTGGTTCAGACATTCATGCACTGCTGTCCAATAATATGGTTTAATTCATTCTCATCAGCCTCAGCTGTACTTTATGTTTAGTGCTAATTAATGAATGTTAGCATGCTAACACCATAAAATAAGGTGTTGAACAATATATACATTAGACCTGCTAAACATTGGCATGTTAGCATTGACGTTGTGAGCATATTAGTGTGCTCATATTAGCATTTAGCTCTTTTTAATAAGAGTTTGACAGAAAGGTGGAATTAGTTTTCAGTGTTTCTCATGGATCAAAACTATACTTTGTTGCAGAAACAAATACTTGACAATCTTATTTTGGGAATGGCAAAAAATTATAAACATCTTTCAATGTAAGGCGCTCTAATACAACAACTACATCCTCAAAAATGACCACAGAGTTTAATTAACACCTCTCATTCGTTGGCTGGCAGCCCAATTATAGTCTGTGTGTGAAAACCTCACATTTATCTTTAAATTTGTTCAGTGATGAATTTCCTCTCCTCACAATATTACAACAGCCTTCCTGCCTCTTTCTCATTTCCTTTTCTTTTCTGAACCAGGAACTGAACAAGAAGCAGACTCTGAAGGACTTGGAGTGTGCCATGCTGCTGCGCCACCACGAGTCCACTCAGGAGCTGGAGTTCCGCCAGCTAGGTTTGGTGCAGCATACGCGGGCTGAGCTGATCCGCACGCAACACCAGACAGAGCTCACCAACCAGATGGAGTATAACAAGAGGCGTGAGCAGGAGCTGCGTCAGAAACATGCCGTGGAGGTCCGCCAACAGCCCAAGAGCCTCAAAGTGAGTGAGAGCACCAGCACCCAGAGCCAGGGTTCTCCTGAGGAGGGAGAGAGCCAGACAACAGAGGGGCTGAGCGGCAGCTGGGTGGGGGACGCAGGGGAGGATGAGGTGGATGGCGAGTTAGAAAAGCAGAGGAAGGCCAAAGAGATATTTGATGCTGAGGATGAGCTTAATGGAGGAACACAGGTTTTTACAAGAGTAGAAAAGGAAGAGGGTGTGAGCGTCCCAGTGGTTGAGAGGAACGACGAGGTAGACAAGGACGACAGTAAACTGAAGGGACAAGAAGACAGAGAGGATGAGAAAGAGGAGTGGAAAATCAGGGAAGGAGAGACAGAGGTGAGGGAAGTAGAGGGAGTTCAGTGGGAGTATGATGACGGTCATAGTAAAACTGCACATCTAGACACCGATGATGACGAAGAAGAGGAAGAGGGCAGGGGTGTAGCCGATGGTTGTCCGTCAGAGCTCTTCTCCTCTCTGTCTCCAGAAAAGAGACGAGTCCGCGAGCGAGACACCGATGAGTTATCTGAGTTTTACTTCCCCGACACTCCAGAGGAGCTGGAGCCCATACCCGCCCTTCCAACTCCTCCACCCCCCCCTCCCCAAACGTCTTTCCCGTCACTCTTCTCTCACGCCATCTGCCTCCTCCTCTCCCTCTCAGCTGCTGCCCAGCCCTCCAACCTCACTTTGCTGCTGCTCACCATCTTCCTCCTCTCCCTCCGTCGCTCGCCGCCCCTGCCCTCAGTGGCCTCTGTTGTTCTCTCTGCTGAACTCGCCCTCTTGGCGCTCTTCTTCTCCTACCTCTTCCTTCGCTCCTGCTGCTCTCTGTCTCTCTCCACCTACCTGTCGCTCAGCCTTTGGGCCAGCGGCCTCTTCAGTCTAGGACTCTCCCTTAGTCTGGGGATTTATTACATCCCCATGATTTTGATCTCAGCCTCCTTCCTCAGCTCTCCCTCGCTCTTCCTCTCCCTCTACTTGGTGGTGGTGCTGATTGTCAGGCCGGCCCGCGACTTCCTCCAGCGCGCACCCCGCAAAGTCAACCGCCTGTGCATGCGTTTCCTTTTCCGCCTGCCCCGGCCCCTCTTTGCCATGTGTCAGTCAGTCCTGGGCGGTATGGCAGAGCGTAACCTTTATGAGATGTTTCCCAAAGCAGGGCGCAACTGGGGTGTACGCCAGTCCAAAATCCCTGTCTCCCTTAAGAGCTTGCCTTTAGAGAATCAGGCTCGCTGCACTAACACCTCTCCCTTGGCCAAGGGCCTCCTCTGGGCGAGGCGTTTCAGTAGACGGCCCCTTGGGGTCCTGGCAGACCTGGCTAACTCCATTGTGTTAAAACTAGCTAGACAGGTGGTTAAAAAGCTGCCGCCCAGTGTCCGGATCAAATTAAGAACCCTGGGCCTCTTGAAGAAGGAGTTCCCAAGCAGGCTGCCCCGACTGCTGCCGAGGGAGGTCAGAGAGAGGAGACTGAAGGAGAGGAGGAGGAGAGAGAGGGAGAGACAGAAGAGGGAGGAGAGGGAGAGGATTTTTCGTGAGGAGGCGAGGTGGGAGTGCGGTTTGAGGCGAACTTCATCAGGAAGGTTTGTCAGGGGGAAAATTCGGCCATGGAGATAGCAAGAGTGTGAGACAAATTGAAAGAAAGAGCGAGAAAAGTATGCTGGCGGTTTATGTGTCTGAGCGTGATCGTGCTCACGTTCTTATGTTCCATTTGTCAACCATTTGTTTGTGTGTCTTTTTGATTTGGGCCCACGTGTCTCTCTTGTTACATAATTCCCAAACTGGTTTTTGGTCACATTTCTTAAAGATGAGGTGTATTTTACCCCGCACACATACATCTGTACGTCTGTGTGCTCTGGCTGAAAGGAATTTTGGCTGTTGAAGCTTTTCCAAAAATACTGTTGAATCAGTGGGGGTCTGCGGACGTAAACATGCAGCTAAACCCACGGTTACTGTACCAAACCCAGTGAAGCTTTAACATTTAATTATTGTGCTTTTTGTAAAAGTTCCTTAAAATTTCTTTAATTTTATTATTTTGCTCTTAATTTGTAAGACAAATATTTTTATGGTTATTTTTAAGACCATGTTTGTGCAATCGTTTGTTTTTCTGTTCTTATTTCATAGGCTGCACTGTGACGTCAGTGCCGAGAACAAATATTACAGTGTTGCATAGCTTCACGGCTATAATTTCACTCCCCAAACCTCAATACTGTGAAAAACCCCCAATAATTTCACTAACAACACCCTGAACACTAGCTCTCAATCAGTATAAAAGTGCAATAAACAGCTGTGCAGAAATATGTGGGACCACTGTAGGACAAGCAATATCATTTAATAATGGTTTCTGTGTTTAGAGGTGGGAGTTGAAATAAGGTCTTACTTTATAGGACTCAAAATAATAAAGTGTGGGGCCATGTAGGTTGATTATAAAGCCTATACAGATAATCTAGACTAATGATACCTGCTGTAAATTTTTTTAATTTACAGCTTGGGAAATCATCTTTCATATTCTAGCTAGATAAACTATTTTTATCGTGCTTTATGTGATAATTAGTTATGATTTACCATGTAAACATTTAGATATTTTCTTATTAATAATCATATAATCTACAGCCAGTTGAGTGCCTAGTTACAACAACCGTTTGCACGAATGTTAATCATCAGTTGTGTGGCAACATATCTTAAATTTATAGTAGAAACATAAGAAAACAGGATATACTTTGAATAGTAAAAGTATGATATAATAAACCTATTTAATATTTCATTGTAATTTATATGAAGCCATATAGACAATCTTTTGAGACAATTCTAAAATTTATAAAGTCCAAAGATTGACAAAACTACTGAATGTGAAAGTAAAGATTGAAAGATTCACAATCAAATGAAGAGAAGATAGATTTAAGAGCAGACATCTGTTTAATTTTGCACTGTCACAAAGCGACCCTTTAAAAAAAAAAAAAAAACAACAAAAAAAGAAAAAACAAATATGGGAGAACAGATCAGTCGGACCAAGAAAGAAACTTGACATTTTAAAGATGCAGGTTGAAAACTGCAGCATCTCAAGTCGATGTGAATTTGATGACTGAAAACAAATGAGGTCAAATGAACCAAATGAAGGTAGAAATTTGCAGTTGTGACCTACATATATGTAGAGATTTAAAGATGTGTACATTTGTAAGGGAAGTCTGATTTTATATATATATATATATAAAGAGCCCTGCATGTCACAGAAGGACATTTGAGCCATCGATGTTAAAGAGGATTACAGAGGAGGCTGTGATACAGTGAAAAGAGGAAAGCTCAATCTTAACTGTATTTTTGACCCAGGGGGGGATAAAAAGTAGAGCACTGCTTTATTTTTTTTATTTTATTTTTTTTTGTGACCTGCATTTGGGGAGTCTAGCTTTAAAAGAGACATTTCACAACATTTATTGTTTTATTTGAATGTAACTTATTTGCCATTGATTTACATTTGTGTTCCAGTTTTTTCCTGTTCCTCTGTGTATGTTTACATGTTTGTATTCTGGGTTTTTTTTTGTGTTTGTTTTTTTTTGTGACACCATCTGAGTGTTTCCACAGAGTTATGTCACCTTGAGTTTTCTATTTAATTTATGCAGTATTTATAAGACTAGTACTGCATTCTGTTTGGCGGCCATTTTGTTGTCCTTTTATTCTCATTCTAGCTGCATGAGTGTTGGCGTACTGTATGGCTGTGTGCTCCACAAGCATAGAAACATATTTTGTCTTACTTCAAGATTTTTCTTAACACAGAAATAAATTCTTTTGTGTTAAAATCATTGTCTTGTTTGTTTTTATGATTTGAGTTTCCATTATTACCATGTCTTCATTTGTTTACTTTCTCCCCAATTTATTTATTTACAGAAAGTCTTACAGTGTTTTATACAAAATTCATTTCAATATCCTTTATTTCATCATCATTCCTCCTGTGTCATCACACACTTTTGTGTCTGTCGTGCCCCTCCCTCGTCTAACATCCACCAAAAGTGATGCCGGCGGGTCCTGTGACTTTGGTACTACAGTATATCAGAATACATGATGTGGAAATATGTATCAGGGTGTGAACTGATGGGTATGTATTCATTCACAGGCCTCACAAGTGGGCTGTGTTATTTAAATACTGCTCCTGTTTGCCAAATCGCAAGCTTAACATTGAGTTCATTAAAGTAAAGAACAGGAATTTTTAATCATCCCTATATTTTTTCTTCTGGACAAGTTTTTGTTTCAAGCTTTTACAGTCAAAAAGTTCACTCCTCATTACACAGAAATGTTTGACTATATTAAAAGAAAGGTACTTAAAACTTGCAAAATAAGAGTTAGTAATGCTTGTTAAAAGTAGGCTTACAGGCCTGTTATTTCAACCTCTTAAATTTAGAGTTAAAAACTGTTGATTGGGAATTAAAACATTAAACATAATTTAATTGTAATGTTATATTTTCAACTCCTGTACCCATATGATTAAAAATTGTCTTAAAGGTATTTATTAAGAACAAATTGCATTGCAATAAAATAAATAATTGGGTTTTTACCCATTTTACTAACACTTTTTGTTACAGAAATCCACAATAATCAAACACACTGAATCACCACACATTTTAGACTTGGTCCCATTGAATTAAAATCAAGTATACAGTATAATTTATTAGTTGCTACTGAAAGAATCTGAAAGCATCAGAAGCATTATTGTTGCAACTTAAAGCTTTATACTTCCATTCAGTTTACAAATGTATACATCCTTTGACTTTCTGTAAAATGTGCAACAAGGCAACACAAATATGCATTTAAAACAAAATGATTTATGTATAAAATAGTGAAATTGGTGTAATTGTATTTACACTTTAAGTTGTAATTATACTGATCAGAATCACTCCATATTTTGCCAACAAAACTGATAGCAGCTCAATACAAAATTTCTAAAAACAATGTTTATTTAATTACATTTAATATTATTTTTTATATTTAATTTAAATTTGAGTAATTACTGTGTAAAATGCATAATGTGTAAAAAGTCAACATGTTTTTTCCTGATTTTTACACTTCAGTGTGTCCACCATGTTCACATATTCAACCACAGGAGCTCTTTAGCCCAGCTGGTTCCATCTTTCTTCTCTCTCCTCCAGTCCAAAGAGCTACAGATTAAGCGTCAGTTCCAGGACACCTGTAAGATCCAAACCCGTCAGTACAAGGCCCTGCGCAACCACCTGCTGGAGAACACGCCCAAGTCGGACCACAAGGCCGTGCTGAAGCGGCTGAAGGATGAGCAGACTCGTAAGCTGGCCATCCTGGCCGAGCAGTATGACCACTCCATCAATGATATGCTGTCCACACAGGCTGTGAGTAAGGCAAGGAGAAGTCGTTCACTTCACACTCGCACCACACCACCACTGACTGCTGTGCCTGGCCCGGGGCCCTCCTGCCCACCTGCCTGCCTGCCTACCTTCCTGTCTGCCCGCCAACCAGCCTCCTCCTGGTCCCTGAGTGTTAATGTTCACCTTAACCCACATTTCCCAGTTTTGACCAAAACCATCATCAAAGTCCTCTTCCAAAATATCCCCTTTCCCCTTGAATCTGTGGGACAAATCACTATCATGTGGTCTGGAGAGGAAAAACTAAGCAGTGATGACAGCTGTAATGAAATTCAACATCTTAGTTCAGATGACAATCTGTTAAAATACTGAAAAGAAAGAAAACATGTTTGAGGTTCAGTCTTAACATCAGGCCCTAGAGCCACATAATAAGACTATAAACAGTCCCTTTTATCTTTAAATAGCACAGAGGTTATCTTTCCAATTATTCATGGCATGTTACATGGCCTACAGTCCTTGTGAGTGTCACACAGTTTGATATGAAGATAGCAGTAACCTAAGATAAGCATATTTCTTTTCCTTTTAGGGACTGTACACAAGTTATTAACGGTGGGAGGTGGTGTCACATAAAGGGATAAAGAGTTATGTATTTTTTCATTTTACTGAAGGGAGAATAATCTGATTTTGTGAAGAGAACAGGGGAGGGTATTTTGGGTTTTTTCTTGCCTCAGAGTTATATTTTATTTTATATTTTTCTTGTAAGATTTACTGAAACTTAACAGTAAAATCAATAGTTACATGTATGTCCAAAAAAGATTTTGTTCTGTTTGCGCCAAAAAGGTGCATTTTGCCATATGCAAAAGACAACAATCATGTCATTGGGGCTACAATATAATGTTCACCTCAACCCTACATGTTCTACTAAGGAAGTGAAAATATTACAGTGCTGAAGCTTATGCCCCTTTTATAATAATACGTTTGATTTATACAGCGCTTTTAAAGGCACTCAAAGTCACTTTACATAGGTAACAAAGTGGCAAATAAAGTTACACACTGCAACAGAGCAACAAAGAAGACAGTCAGTCAATTTTTATTGGTATAGTCCACTATCACAAATCACAGATTTACCTCAAGGGGGTTTTACAATCTGTACAGTAATACAACATGGATATGTTGCCAATATGGAAAAACTCCCTAAAAAACAGAGGGAAAATGGAAAAAAAACCTCACAGAGCAACAGAGGAGGGATCCCTCTGCCAGGACAGACATGCAATATATCTTGTGTGTACGGAACAGACCAAGAAAGCAAAATTACAGAAATACAGTACGGACAGACAGCATGACAAAGTATAGATGGACTGTAGTTTTCAGTTTAGCAGCTGGAAAGCTTCCTTAACAGGATGCACATTTCTTATGTTTCCCATAATTTTGGCAATTCAATTTCTAGTGTACAATTTGGGCAATGCAAAACATATTAAGCTTGAAATCTGAGTTTTGTTTTTTAACTAGCCAAATATAAAGTTCAGCCTCTCTCCCCACCCCAGTAATTTTCATACACTCCCTGAAGCTTAAAATCATCCACTGTCCTCATAACATGGGATTCATTCATACACACACAAATCCCAGGCTTTTAAATGAATGAAACATAGTAGGAAGAGGCTAGGACGTAACAAAATGTCTTGTTCCCTCCAATGACATAACGCCCTGTGCTACTTTAATTACCACACATGGTAGCGTGCTACGTAAGCCCGGTAAGCCAAATCCCTGCTGCCCTTGTTTGCCCGCACATCTACTCAGGCTATGGTTAAAGACTCTTTGGGAAGGTTTCCCAGGTACTGATTAAACTCAGTCCTGAAGCCAAAGAAAAAAAAAGTGTATAAACAAAATTTAAATGAAGAATTTCTTTTGGAATAAGATTGTATCTGTTTCCTGGAGACAAGCTTTAAGACATTCATCACACACATACACACACGGGTCACAGAGTAGTTCAACTGCTATGCAACATTATGCAATATTACACTGTTTTATCCAGACTTATTCCATATATCTTTATTATTTGAGTTTCTCATATCCTATTATTTATCAGAATATGCACTGAAGCTGGAAAGGAATTACATTTTAGTTTTGACAATTTTTCACATATACACACACGTTTATGTTTCACTCAACTTTATCTTCTTGAATATGACATACAATAAATGCAGGCATAGACTGATCAAACTTGTGATATCCAGATAAAAAACTTCACCCTAATTTAACAAAACTCTGACCAAACTGAAGTTCACACTCCTGATCCTCACCCTCTCTCTTTTCTTTGTCAAACTCTCCAAACTTCTCCTCCTCTGCCCTTGTCAACACTAAAGCAGAATTGTTGCCTTTACATTTGTGCCACCTCCAATTTTTTAAAATCACACTTCCTCCTTTTTTTTTCCATCTCTTAGCTG
Organism: Thunnus thynnus; assembly: GCF_963924715.1. Taxonomy (NCBI): domain Eukaryota; kingdom Metazoa; phylum Chordata; class Actinopteri; order Scombriformes; family Scombridae; genus Thunnus; species Thunnus thynnus. The sequence goes on along the minus strand of NC_089536.1, from coordinate 15,565,131 downwards.
CGGTTGGATGAGACCCAGGAAGCGGAATACAAGGTGTTGCGGATGCAGCTGCAGCAGGAGCTGGAGCTGCTCAACGCCTACCAGAGCAAGATCAAGATCCACACCGACACGCAGCACGAGAGAGAGGTCAAAGACCTGGAACAAAGGGTGTCCATCCGCCGCGCCCTGCTGGAGCAGAGGGTTAGAGTCCTTTGGCAATCACCTCTATAAAAGCCAATCTCTTTAAGAGTGTACTGAAAGCATTTGGTGAGTTTTAGGAATCTGTTTAGGCTTACAAAGAAGATTGCAAAACGGAAGTCATTCATTTTCAAAGCAAGGTAACAGTTGACTTAACTTTTTGCTGTCCTACGTCACTGGATGTTGATCCTTCAACAATTTACTTTCAAATTTCTGCATAACCTGCTGCTATTTTGTTCATAATTTACCGTAGTTGACTAAAACAATCTCACCACCAGGTCCACTCAGTAACTGTTCTGGAGCTTATGATCATATGACATGATCTTCCCCGGCAGACTTCTCGTCCATGTTAGTTTAAAGGACATGACATATCATGCTTTTTGTGATTTTGTCATTTATATACTGTTATAATGTTGAAAGTCTATGTAACACAGGGTCAAAAGTCCAAAACTTGAGGTGAACATATGCAAAAATGCTCCCTGCAAGTCAAAAGCCCAAGCTTCAGCCCACTCTGAACACTTCATTTGCAATGTTACCTGTACTTCCCCATCAAACTGACATCAGATTGTTTGTGCATGCCCTCAAATGGCCATCTTTGTAACTAAGGTTGTTCCACAGGCCATTTGCGTTGTCCAATCGCATATTGGACATGCATATTTCTGATCGTATTCAGGCTCGAAAGTGTAAGGATGTGTTTGAGAGGTTGATATATTGAGTAAAGAATGAGAAAAAGAAGTGAAATCCGACTGCTACTGTTTGTTTATGTAGCCTCCGGAGCCAGGGGAAGTCAGCCGAGACACAGCTTGTGGGAGCTGACCAATCAGAACAGAGTGGGCTCATCGGGAGGGGGGCCTTAAAGAGTCAGGAGCTAAAACAACCTGTTTCAGACAGAGGCTGAACTGAGGGGCTGTGTAAAGAGCCAGGATAAGATAAATAGGGAGTTGTTGTTTTTTTACTGTAAATCATGCAAAGATAAACTAGTAGAGGCCCAGAATATATAAATATGGACCTGTAAATGTGCCTGATATGTCCTCTTTGTAAGTTGAGACTGAAAGTTCATTCTCTACCCTGGAAACAGCAGATGACAAAAACATCTCACCACAAGTTTCACTAATTAGCCGTTCTGGAGCTTTCAATCGTATCACACGATCAGGAGTAAACTTTCAATCTCATTATTTACAGTAATTAAATGGGTTCTTTAATGAGTTTGCAAATGGTAAATCTTAATGGATTTGGTAAATGTTCAAAGTCCTTAGAAGGTTTAAAGAATACCGACCAAAATGGATTTAAAATTGGCACAATTTAAAAATAAAGGAAAAATGGTTTTTAATGGGTTGTCATAGTTGCCTTGTCGATAAAACGCAACGCCCCCAGGGCCTTTGTTGTACATCATCCCTTCCTCTCTCCCAATATTTCCTTTCTGATTTTTGATTATATACTACCTTTTAAACATCACGGAAATTCCCCAAAATAAAAAGATGTGTTTTCATATGTGTTATCCTGTTTGTCCTAGATCGAAGAGGAGATGCTGTCCCTGCAGAATGAACGCTCAGAACGCATCCGCACCCTCCTGGAGCGGCAGGCCAGCGAGATCGAGGCCTTTGACTCGGAGAGCCTGCGTCTGGGCTTCAGCAACATGGCGCTGACAGGCATCCCTAGTGAGGCCTACTCTAAGCAGGGCTACTCCAATGCCCCACCCTCCAGTTCCCGCTCTGCCGGCCACTGGAGCCACGGCATGCACCCGCAGAACGCCCCGTCGCAGCAGCACTCCCGCCGCAGCCACAACAGCAGCAGCAGCGGCATCAGTAGCGGCAGCGGAGCAGGGGAGCGCAGGAGTGACTCCTCTTCCTCCCACGCCCTGGGAATGGCCCTGGGGCTTGGGCGGGATGGGAGGGAGATGCACCACTCGTCCCGCTCCTCTGCCTCCTCTTCCTCCTCCTCCTCCTCTTCATCTTCCTCCCACCACCAACGCCACCACCTGCCCCACAACTACCACCACCAGAGCACGCCGCAGCTCTACCGCGAGCGGGAGAGGGATAGGGATCGGGAGCGGGAGAAGGAGAGGGAGCGGGAGTGGGCTGGAGTGCGAGGCTCCGGCGGCGACCTGGCCCACCCACACCCCCTGCCCTTCTCCCATCACCTGCCCTCACGCTCCTCCTCTCAGTCCCTGGCCATGCTACCTCCCCCGCCCCCTGCCCCTCCTTCCATCTCCGGCCCGTCCTCCTCTTCCTCCTCCTCCTCCTCTTCGCAGGGGGGGATATACGGTGGAGGCGGGCTGGGTGTGCGCGGTGCCCCCAGCCTGATGGCCCTGAGAAACAGCCCCCAGCCTCTGAGGAGGACGGCGTCTGGCGGGGGGCCCGGAGGGGCCGGAGGCAGCGACGGCGTCTTGAGCCGAAGCACCTCAGTCACTTCTCACATTTCTAACGGCTCCCACCTCTCCTACTCTTAGACAGCAGGAGGAAGAGCGCGGATGTGGTGGTAACAGGAAGGGTGGGAGTGATTTAGGAAGGTAGCTATCACAGGTTGCATCTCAATACTCTCAGTTTGCCACCTTGCCTTGTATCCTTTCTCGGACTGATGCTAATCTCAACTTTCAGAGTAGCTGAAATGCAGAGGATTTAGGGATATCACCCTGTCCTCTTAATGCACAGAAAGTCAAAGATATCAGTCGACATCAGAGGCAAAGAGAGGACAAACTGACACGTTATTGAGTTGCATCCTGCTTCTTTAGACTCAGGGTGGGTAGAGAGGTTTTCTCCCATTCTCACAGGTATAAAAGAGGAGGGAGGAATGTAACCACCTGTAATACCACTGGATTAAGGTGAGCTTAGATTTAAAAAAAAGGAGGAGATTTGTGTTTAATGTTTTTATCTTTGTTACCGCCTGTATAAAAGTGAGATAGGAAGCGTGAAAGGAAGGGATATTTAGCCTTTTTTCCCTCCGGCAGCCATGTCTTCTTCTATGATGTTCTGTGCTGGAATGGAGAAAGAGAGAGGACAGGGGGAGGAAAAAAGGGAAATTACGTTTTTTTTGCATTGTGTACGTACTTGTATGTAGTCTGTAGTGTCCAGATATATCTAGCAAGCACTTGTAACTCGGGTTTCAGAAAGGGAAAAGGGGGGGGAGAATCACAAAAGATGGTTTGCTTTAGTCTCCGGCCTGCTGGAGACTGAAAAACACTTTTTATTGATTTACAACTGATATTTGTTGATGTTTTGTTGATATTTTTTGTATTAAGTGTATGAAAAAAAAAAACACAAAAACAAGTTGCTTGGAACGTCACCAATGCCTTTAAGGGGTTCTTAAAGGGATGTCGTGCCATCAATTTTTTTTTTTTTTTAATTTGATGACTGCGAGATGATTTAAACCGAGTATGAATACACAGAATGTTTGTAAAGACGAGAGACTCTGTTCTGAAATGCAGCTGAGATGAGGAGAAATATTTGCGTGGACGTGTACAAATTCAAAAGGAAAAAAAAAAAAAAAAAAGCTTTCTGGCATCCATGACATATTGAGTATCTAAACAACATAGGTGTCTACGGGAGTCACTCCAATGCATGAGATAGAAACATTTGTAAACATGACCAAACACATTTGAAATGTACCGTACCTGTCCAAGTTTCACTGGCATTTAAGGTCACTCGTCCCACGTTTTTGATCTTTATTGTACATATTTATGGGAATATTAAAAACACAACGAGTCATTGGTTTTATAGAGTAACAAAGATAATGATAGTAATTTTGATATATTCAAATGAGTATTGAATTCAAGATTTAGAGCAACAACTCCGACTGCATTTTCTATAGGTGTCAATATTACCATAACTAATCCTGATGTAATTGTTGTTGTAATCATGTTCACATTTTTCTTGCGAGAAGAAGAAAAGGGCCCACTTTTGACCGCGGGAAGGGGGAGGGAAGAGGGTGTTGGAAAGCTGTTAAAAAAAAAAAGAAAAAAAAAAAAGAATTGTTAATGATTTATGTATGTGTGTGTCGAGTGGTAAAGTCTAGTTATATTGCCACTTTTTTTTTTTAGACAACAAAACAACTGAATTTTAAAAAGACACTCCTACAACAGCAAACACCCCACTGAAGAGAGGGGGACCGGAAAAAAGAAGCAACACTGATTCATGTGAACTCTGACCTCCTCCTCTGGACTCGTATTGTAAAAAAACAAACAAAAAAAAAAGAGAGAGAGAAAGAAACTTTGATTTTTAAAATTGGCCACTGGAATGTAAATGCTGGTTTTCCTTTTTACTTCTTTGTTTTCAGTTCAGGAATATGTTTCCACACGCACACACACACACACACACACACAAAAAGAAGCGAGATGCGCACAATCCTGATAATCGTACTGCTGATGGGGTGCAGCAAGCTGGAGGTGTGTGATGAAGAAGAAGAAGAAGAAGAAGAAGAAGAAGAAGAAGAAGAAGAAGCAAAAGGATGGGCCTCGACTGAGCTGCTGTGATTGTGCACCCTCTTGTGCTGGCACAGCAGCAGTGACCGGAGCAGCCCGTCCTCACAGACTGAGAGACCGATCAGTGTTTCATGAGCGTGGTGCACATGTTGCTGCTGAGGCCCAAAAGCTTCTGTCTCCCTTCTTGTGGGCTGCCGATTAATTGAAGGAGATCAGACTGGACTTTTTTTTGTTGTTGTTGTTTTTATTATTTTACTAAAAAGGAAAAAAAAAGGAAAAAAGATAATCACCCTGCTGTTTGTATGACTCAGAAACACCAGCTCAAGCCAATTCCCTGTATAACCTACTACTTTATGCTTGGTTGGAATCTCAGTGCATGCATAAACTCCTTATATAAACTATGACTGGCGGGGTTCGGGGCGACCTCACCGTGGCAACATGCTCGTTTTTGTGTTGGGGAAATCAGTGTGGTAGTGTTTGTAGACGGGTTGTTGTCAAGTGTCAGAGGTCAGCAAGAGCAGGGGGGGTCTCAATCCCTGCATCACGCCCAGATGAAGGATGAAGAAGAAGAAGAAGAAGAAGAAGCAAAACAGGCTCATCTGTGTTTTGCAGAGTTTTTTGTGGTGGGGGGAGGTGTGTGGGGGTGGGAGGGGGACAGGGTGTTGAAATCCTTATTAAATATTCAAATCAAGCAATTACAAGCTTGAGGAGGAGAAGGACGAAGGGTCTTACCATGTATTGGAAAAGAAATGGGGTGCTTTAAAAAGTAATTTAAAAAAAAGATAATAAATTGATATTAACACATTAACTCGTCTTGATTTGATGTACTTTACTCAGATGACATTATTTTTATAATTAATATGATGTTTATTATCAACAGAAAAAACAACTTACAACTATTTTGATTATCGATTAGTCGTTTCAGTCATTTTCAAGCAATAATAGCGAAAAAATGCCCAAAATTTCTTTGTTTCATGAGGCAATTTGCTGCTTTTCTCTGTTTTTTTCAATCATCCTAAATTGAATATCTTTGGGTTTTGGACTATTGGTTGGACAAAATAATGTCAGTTTTAAGGGGCATTTTTGTTGATATTTCACAAAACAATTCATTGTAGGAATGCATATTCCCAAAGCCCAAACTGACATATTAAAATGTCTTAATTTGTCCCACTTATAGTCATAAACCCAAAAATATTCAGTTTCCAATCATAGAAGACTTGAGAAGCTGTAAGCAGTGAATTTTATGGATTTTGTTTATTTAAAAAATGATTAACTGATTATCAAAATAGTTGCCAATTAATTTTAAGTCAATCGACTCGTCAATTAATTGACATTAATTCTCACTATTTGGATGTATAAATAGGTTAAGAACACTAGCCTATATATATATATTCTGTATATATATATATTTTCAGGGACAAAATTTCAGACTCAAGACCAGTTAATTGGAGACGGCTTGTCCAACTGGGGACAAAAACCGTGTCCCTAATTGGTTAAACGCTGATTTTTGGGTCAGTGGTTAAGGTTATGTTTGTGGTTAGATTAAGTCTTCAGGAAATGAATGTAAGTCTATGTAATCGCTCCAAAAGTGACCTAGAACAACATGTGTGTGTGTGTGTGTGTGTGTATTTATGTTTTTTTAACTGCACATATGCAATGCCAACAGCTATTCTCACCTATGTCTCATCTGTTCTGTGCATCCTGAGCTGCTATCCGTCCTGTGTACTATATCTGACTCTGACATCATTATTATAGGCTGACTGGGAGGATCTGTGCGCACTGCCCTTTAAGAATCGTCTGTCATTTCGCCGTTAATAGAAAGTCATTCTGGCTGTTTTCTGCGCTGCAGGAGATCTGTTCCAGCTGGCCTGAAGAGAAAAGAAAACACACACACACTCACACACACACACACACACACACACACACACACACACACACACACACACACACACATACACACACAAGTGCATTTTCTGTCGGCCGAAACGCCCAGGAAGGAAGGGGAGAGGACAGGCTCCGCCGAGGGAGACGGAAATGAGAGGGGGGTGTCCAAAGAGGAAACCCTATCCCTTTAAGAGCAAGTGGGACATAGCGGTGCGAGAAAAGGAGAGGAGGGGGAGAAGAAAGAGGAATTAAAAAAGAAAAGGAAGAAAGAGACAGGGAGGGAGGAGGGAGAGCGGGCGATAAAAAAAGAAAGATGACATCCTCGCAGCTGAACGGCCGAGGTGGAGCGATAGGCTGCGGCCCGGCGAGAGCGCCGCTCGCCGGGGTCAGGGCTTGAATCCAACAACGAGGCTTCGACAAACACCCGATTGGCCTATTGGGGGAAATCGGAAAAATAGATTCATAAATTAAAAACAAAGCATGACCTGCTGTGCTACCAGATACGCGTGTTATAACCCATATTTGTTCTCGTGCGTAAAAACGCATTTATTTCACGTAGAATGGTTAATGTTTATTGCTAAAGTGTAATACTGTAATATGCGGGTTTTTGGGTTGTTTTTTTAAAAGCAGTTTGTTGTGTGATGTTGCGTTTTAGTTAGATTAATGTTTAAGTAATTAAACTTAGAAACCAAAGTCAAAGAAAAACAGGCCATTATTTGGAGCTGGCCTGCTCCACTCCTGCCTGTGTACCGCAGCCTGCGTTAGTCAACAGCTGCGTGCATTTTAATTGACAGCATTATGCTACCTCAATGAGAGAAGAAAAAAAACCGTTTTTGCAGCCGACTTTGTTCGCGTTTTTTTTTTGTTTGTTTCAAGAATATCCAGACGCTCGTCGTCTCTGCTGCAGGACAGGCGACTGTGCGCGCCTCAATCATCGGTGTGCCGATCAAAACCATGCAAAGGCTGCTCTCCTCGATCTCAATCAGCAGCTGACTTTATAATCTCCATCGTCGTGGCGCAAAATGGATGCTGCTTGGAGCAATTTTCTCTTCCAGGTAGGCTTGGTGAGCAGCCTCTTATTTTCAGCTCTTAATGTTACTGCGCGCATTTCTCCTCACACACAGGCCTCTCTCTCATGTGTGTCCAGTCACATCTTGTATTACAACGTAGCACCTCAAGATAATGCTGTGACTTGTGTTTACATTTGGTGATGGCCTTTCTACTTGCTTCTCCAGAATACTCCCACCCAAAACCAAGTGGAGGGGAGCCTCCAATCAGAGCTCATGCCAGTGCATACGAGTTCTCCCCAAACCCCACCCACAGAGCACATAGCACAGCCTCCTTCAACTGTGGACACTGCTGCTCTCAGTGAGGAACCCCTGCCTGGTGAGGGACACTGCACTGCACTCATCACACTCACCTGTGGAGATGGAAAAAATGATACACAAGTCTAATTGAGATAATCCAGTGACCCACAGTAAAGTCAGTCAGGTGATGCAAACCCAGTCGAAACATTTGTGAGGGTTAACGATTGTGAGAGATAGTTCAGCAGCATCTCAATATCTTTGAGTAGTTATTTGTTGAAAAAACAAGTTGTAATTACCTTTATTAAAGCTTAATAAAGGTAATGTGACCAGTTTTATGTCGCCACACTCAGAACAGTCACTTTTGAAATGATTTAAAAACCACAGTTACATATAACCTACTGACATCCAAGAAACTCAACCAAACTAGATGAAACTATGAGCAATAATTCAGGATAAAAGCTGATTAGTCAATTAGACGATCAACAGAATATAAATGAGCAACTACTTTGATAAGTGATTTAAATCATTTTTAAAACAAAAACGCCAAAAATGTATCGCTTTCAGCCTCTCAAATGTGAATATTAGCTGGTTTTCTTAACCCTCAATGTTAATCAACTGAATATATTTGGGTTTCTGAGTGTTTTTCAGGCAAAGACAGCAAAATGAAGAAGATGTCACCTTGGCCTCTGGAAAATTATGACATTTCTCACTGTTATCTGTCATTTTATAAACCACACAATCCATAGATTAATCAAGAAAATAATCTGCAGATTTATCACTAATGAGGATAATCGTTAGTTGCAGCTCTCCTTGTGTTTATTTTTGATTATTTAGCAATTAATCAGTTAGTGTTTAATCTATTGAATGTCAAAAAATTGTGAAAAAATTCCATCACAAGTTCCCAGAACCCAGATAGGCTTGCTTTGTCTGACTGAAAGATATTTGATTCACAGTGATGCAAAACAGACAGAAGCGGCAACTTTTTTCAGAAGCTGAAGACAGTAAATCTTTGGCATTTTGATTAAATCGATTATCAAAAACTGTTGATTAATTTTCTGTTAATCAACTAATCTTTCAGCACCAACATTTAGATGTGTTTTCACCTGCAATTTACCAAAACAAAGTTGACTGGTATGAAGATCTCTTGACCATCTCAGACTAACATGTAATAGTCACATGATACTTTAATATCAGCACTAGATGACCAAACATTTATTATATAAACCTCTTTTTCTAATCATGTCATATTATAGGTCCTTATTATAAAATGATTGAAATTGAAACTAACCGTTCTCTCTCTTTCTGTCTGTTCTCCTGCCTCGCTCTGGTCCAGTGAAGCCAGTGTCTCGGCCGGCCCGCGTGCCCCACATCTGTGCCATCTGCAACAAGCAGTTCAAGAACAACTACAACCTGCGGCGGCACCAGTCGGTCCACACTGGGGTACGCATGAAGGACAGGGCCAGAGAGCAGGCGGAGGGGGCAAAGGAGGGAGCAGCCGGCCAGGTGGCGATGGCGGTGGCGGCCCCGTCGGTGATGGCGGTGGGGGCCGGAGGGAGGGCGGAGAGGCCCACTGTTCCCCTCTCCCTGCTACACCTCTCCGCACCTCCCCCTCTCGCCCCTCCCGGCGTGCTGGCGGGGGCCCAGCAGCCTCACCTGGGTAGTCAGGATGGTGAAGGGGTAGCCATGCCAAACGTAATGGCTAGTGTTAACCCCCATGCTCCGCCTCCTGCTGCTGTCGTCATGGCCACAGGGGCGACAGTACAGGTGGGTCAGGGCCGTGTGGAGATGGCTGTCGTCAACCCCAAAACCTTCAAGCATGTTGTTTCTTAAGCTGCCTGGCCACAGGGATGGTTGAGCCATCTTCTTTTACTGTTTGGAACATGCAAGCAGTTACTGTACATCACTTGATTCCTATTTTTGTTAAATGACTAAATGTCTGTGTACAGTAATCAGCTCAGGGACCAGTTAAATCCATCCCAGTGTTTGGCGCTGGTCCCCTGACTTAAGTTTGAAAAACACGTGCTAGAAGCCCCCCACGCTCCCCTGCATGTTCTCTGTAACACAAGCACCGCAAGAGCAGATAAAAACTTCAGCGAGAAGTAACATGCAAACCAACTGTTAGGAATATTTGGCAACAAGGGACGAAATGCAACTTTGTGGTACAAATCACTTATTTCATTGGTAAAAACTGATTTTTGCATGGTTTCAACAAAAGATACTGAAATAGTTGACAATAAGTGTAATTTCCCCTGTGTGTGATCCTGTGTTGGAAATATTTTCCATCTAAACCCTTTAGTGTGTTTTATCCGCTCGTCTGTTTTTCCTCAGCGGCCCGCAAACCCCAACCCCAACCCGGTGAGGAAGAACCACGCCTGCGAGACATGTGGGAAGGCCTTCCGTGATGTCTACCATCTCAACCGCCACCGCCTGTCCCACTCAGACGAGAAGCCGTTCTCCTGTCCCATCTGCCAGCAGCGTTTCAAAAGGAAGGACCGCATGAGCCACCACGTGCGCTCCCACCAGGGTGGGGTGGAGAAACCCTACGTCTGCCCCCACTGTGGCAAGGCTTTCTCAAGGTGATACTATGGAAAGGTTCAAGTCTAATAACGTTACTGTCAGGATCGATTTAAGCTCAATGCAGACACAACACTCTGTCTGCCGTTACGAGCACATGTGAGTTTCTTAACTTTAAGTATTGCAGGTCATAAAGTTTTCCAAGATACCAAATGTGTCAAGCAGAATTACAAGGAAACTTGTTTTAAAATTGATACGAGTCTCATGTCTGTCCTGAAGTCTCTGCTGGTTGTCAGGCAGCGTCATTGTAACAACAAGACTTCAGGAAGTCACCAGTCCTGCACATAAACCCCTGGTACAACCACAACTTGTTGTTTTTACACTATGGTTTTTGTACGTATTAAACAAACGTGCGTAAGCTTTAATTTGTGAGCTTGAAAGGTGATGGTGGGTAGATTTTGTTACATTTGGACAGAGCCAAGCTAGCTGTTTCCCCCTGTTTCTAGTTTTTATGCTGAACTAAGCTAGCTGCTTCATATTTACTGCTTGTCATCTAACTCTCTGCAAGAAAGCAAATAAGTGTACGTGTCAATTCTTTTGAACTGCTCCTTCGACTTTCAATCCAAAGCATTAAAGGAGACAAAAAACCCTCTTTTAACACTTCAACCATTAAAAAAAACACCCATTGGCTATGTACATTACATTTCTGCAGCCATTTTTATTGTGATATATTTTATTTATTCATCTGATTACTGGCCAAAGATAGATGAAGTAATGCGACATTTCCAGAGGTTCGTAACACAAGTACAGCCACGTTCCCAACAATCAGACAGGGACTTTTAATTAACACTTAACATAATTTAAGTGTGAAAACTTGAAGCATTGCCTGGTCTCAAGTCAAGTCAATTTGATTTGTGTTGCCCAATATCACAAATCACAAATTTGCCTCAGGTGGCTTTATAATCTGTATAGCAATACAGAGTCCTATATCCTTTATGCTGTTCTAATATGTTTACTCTCTTTCTCTCCCCAGGCCCGACCATCTCAACAGTCATGTCAGACAGGTGCACTCCTCGGAGCGACCCTTCAAATGCCCGGTACCTAATGTTTACCCTGTGTAATATCTTCACTTAGCAGCTCCCCACAGCTTCTGTTTTCAGTCCATTCATGTTAACAATGACCGTGTTTACATGCACACAGTGTTCCTGATGACTCAAGGTTACAGTCTTATACATTATGGCTCTCACATCTGTATATTCACCTGCCTCATGCAAATATCTGTTCACATGAATAAATGAACATTGAGAATATTACCATGGAAACTGATATGGATGAAGTACATGTCTTTTTGAATCAGGAGGTATCTCATTGTTATTGTTATGTTGACATGAATCAGCTCAAAGCCTGATATTTACACGAGCATGACAAATATACTTCATCACATACTGCACATTATGTGTGCGTATTACATACATATGTGGTTATTTTCCACAAAAAAGTGGCAGAGCATTGGTTATCTTAAATTGGGTCTTAAAAACTGGCTGATGCTACTTAATAAGTGTAATAACTACAAGATGAGAAGGTGTGAAACTGAAAATAATATAAATCTGACACTTATCTAACACATTTTCCAGCTTTTCAAACTGTTAAAGAACACATAAGTGTGCATAGGGTTTTACTTTTATATATTTCTCCATAATCACTCATTGATTCCCTCTTCTTCCTTCAGACCTGTGAGTCCAGCTTCGCTACGAAGGATCGTTTGCGTGCGCATATGATTCGCCATGAGGAGAAGGTCCCATGTCACATCTGTGGCAAGCTCCTGTCAGCTGCTTACATCACAGATCACATGAGGGTGCACAACCAGTCGCAACACCATGCCTGCCATCTCTGTAACCGCAGTAAGTACAGATGCTTTGCTTTTGCTAGTTTACATTAAAAGCATATATAGTATATTATGAAAGTAATGCTGTGATCCACCTGTAATTTCAATGTCTTGTCGCACAGTAGCTTTGTGTAAAATCATTACATAAACATTTTGAGATTTTATTTTTGTCCTTTAGTGGCCAGTTTTTATGACTCAATCCTCTGCCTTTGAGACCTCATTTACACCGGATATTAACACATGGATAAGGGAAAAAAGCATGTTAGTGTAAGGTGTAAAGCACTCAGAACGCATTGCGATCAGAATCATGATCTGATCATTCACATCTGGAAGTGTTGTGGCTTGCATTGTGAATAGATCTCTGTCAGGTATCATTATCAGGGTCGTCATCCAGATACAGATCACGTGTTAATACTGGCAGTAAATGGGGTCGAACTGTCTTGTTACCTTTCAGACGTCAGTGTGTCACTTCTTGTTTTATTGTTGATTGTGTGGTTTCAAATTAGTTTGGAGCTTTGATTTAGGGCTGAATGAACCTTTGTTATGACATCTCTCTAACTTGCTGAAATAACTCAATGTCACTTGCGCTCTTTCTTCCTTTCATACCTCAGGCTTCACCACACTGACATACCTTCGTGTCCATGCCCAGAAGCACCATGGCCAGGAGTGGAAGGACAGCCCGGGGGGTTTCGGCGGCACAGCCTCCGGCGGCGTACTCGTCTGCCACTTATGCGGCGTCCATTGCAAGACACCTACCCAGCTCCAGGGGCACATGGGCACCCACACCAACAGCCAGGGCGCCCCGAGTCCCGTCACCTCTAACGTGGGTGCCAGCAGCTCTGTCTCCCTTAGCAACATGGTGACAGCGCCCACTGTCTATGTCGCTGGTAATACGGTGGTGGACCTGCTTGTCACAGACTGCTCTAGCATTGCAGCGCCACAGCCCCACAGTTAGCATTAGAGAGCTCAGCAATAATAACCTCAGTCCCTTAACAGAGGGCAAGGTTAGAGAAGGTTGAAGGTACGTGTAGATGCTGATCTGGTTTCAGTTAGGTTAGGATTGGTGGTGGTGGCGGGGGGTGGGGGTGGGGGGATTAACACCAGTCAGCACTCAAGGGCAGTATCACCTCAGAGCTGCAGAGCTGGAGCATCAGAAAAAAAGGAGAAAAAAGGAAGTGCAATGACTTTGCTTGATGACATTCAAGTCGTGGAAAGAGGGACGGGTGTGGCTGCAGTAGGTTCATTGACACTAACGACAAACATGGATGTGTCGTCTCAATATTCCTGAATGCTCTCGTGCATTTAAGACTCCAATGAAACTGTGGTATTGTGAGCATCTACTGTATTACTCTCCCCTCTCTGCCCTCTCTCTCTGCCCCTCCCCTCTTCCCTGGCATTGGCTGCTCTCTGCAAGTGCACCAAGTACTGTATATCTCACACCAGCTCTGATCTTACCTCCATTTTGCAGCTCACTTACTAAGAATCCTAATGGCTTGCGTTATGAAGTAGTAAAGTGAGAATAGCTCTCAGAAAACCTAACAAAGGGGGAGAGTGTATAAAAACTAAAAATACATTAGAAGGGACGTTGTGTGTGTGTGTGTGTGTGTTTGGGTGTGCGCAAGTCAGGGCTTCTCTAGCATGTTAGCTTGTTTGTTCACAAAAGTAAAATCAACATTTGATTTTGCGAAGCTGTAATGCTAGTTTATTAAGTTTCTAGAGGGCTGTTTCTAGATCAGGAAAGACGTACGGAGTCGTGGGATGTACTTGTTCATTTATTTCCTAAAGGTACAGAGATAAGATAAGGATAAAGTTGCGTTCAGGAGTGTCAAGCACCTTAAATTGTTTGATTCAGTGAGGATCAAAATGGAAATCAAAATGGGTTTGAAATTTCTTGGATTTTCTTGCTCTGAGTCTTCCTCTCTGGGTCTGGCCATTAAAAAAAAAAAACAACAGCATACATACAGCAACAGCTAATCAACACTTCAGCTTCTGACATGGCAATTCTTGCACCTGAAAAACTACCTTTTGCATGAAAACAAGCTAGCTCAGTCATGCTTATTGTTAGGGAGCTGTCATGACAAAAGAAACTTTAAGCGGTTCCACTAAGTTAGTTGGCTGTAAACGATAATATTTATAAAAGAGTTGATTTTATTCAAAAAAAAAAAAATTAACATTGTTGGCCATTCATTTGATTGTAACTGTCATTGCCATAGTTCTTTTTTGTTTTCTCTACGTACCAGTCCAATGAGTGAAACTTATGCATTAGATTTAGTCATTTAACACTCTGTATAGCACATAATGTTCTGAACGCAAGTCATTATCGTTCTACATTAATCACGTGAAGAATGGTCACTTGTCCATTGGATATTTTTGGTTGCTTTGAGTTATATTGTGAGTGACGTGGTGTCGAGGAGGGGCTTATCATGTCATAAGTCGGGCAAATAAGTACAATGGGAGTTTGACTGCACCACTTGGTATGCTGTAAACAAATCTGTACTGGAGTGCTTTTTTCAGTTTTGTGTTAATATGTTACCTTGAAATCTGTAGAGTTGTTTCTTTCTTCCTTTTTTTTTTCGTTGGAAATGTGTTCTTCCTGTTGAGAAAAGTAGTGATTATTAAAAATTAATTTTAGGTTTCCTCCATTACACTAAGAAAAAAATAATACCTCTCTACTCTAGGATTCTGTACAGCTCTTGTGATACATCTTAATGCCTTATCGTACTCAACTGCATTTTAATTCTTTTATGATGAAATATTTCAAATCTTAGTCATGGATTCATTAACAATATTAATGGGATGTATTTATATTTATATTTTTATATTTCTCAACAGTATGCATGTCCAAAAGGTTGTTAAAGCAAAAAAAAAAAAAATCAATGATGCTTACTACAGTCATAAATATTATGTTATTTTGTAGATGAAGTAGAGATCATGTTATTATTTTGTAATTTGGACAATTTAAAGTAAAATGAGTAAACAGGAATTGTGTTGTGTGCTGATTTGTTCACCTTTACGTTTACGCCACGGTTTCGTCATTGACACATCCGCAACTCCAAGTGATTGGTACCGACACAAACAGCTGGTTATTCAGGATGTAGCCAGTTGTTTTACCTGCATGTAGTGATTCTGTTACACAGTTGTTTTTGTCTCAGGTGCACCTTTGGACCAACCGGACAAAAGATGAAAAACAAATCCATCCTTAAACACATGAACACTGTTTGTGAAAAAAAAAAATGTCTCCACTGATAACTGGCCAAATATGAACAATGTGACTTCACATCAAGATAAGCCTGACACAGCTGAAAGAAAAGTTACAAGAAAGTTTTCCAACAATTAAACAGAAATCAATGGTAAGCATAGAGTAAGGTTTTCATGTCAGCCTTTTAATATCAGAGAAAAAATCAGCTCCCACACTGTCAAACTTTTGGTAAATGTATTCACGTTTTGAACAGTTGTGGTGAATTAATTGAATAGTTATGTTTCAGTGAAGAAATGCCTTTAGTTTTAGTTTTTTAATTTTCCATGTATCAACAGTGTGCAGGATCTGCTTTTTATGTTGACTCATTAGTAATGAGTCATTACTTATTCCCTTAAGCACCGGTCTGAATAAAGGTGTGCAGAGATCTCTTTCCCAGTATGAAGTCTTTCTACATACATCATTTTGCTCCACTGTTTAACGATCATACAAACTAATTCTCTCTAACTACAGTAGCCTAAATAGACTGCAAAGAAACACATACTAAGTGTCGGGTTAAGGAGCACAACTCTCACTATTTCTTTACTTGTCAGACTAGTTATCTTGCTCTTACTATATAGGACAACTGAACATAAAAGGTTCAGGCACAGATTGCTCTACAGATTGTTGAAGGTAACGTTGGGAAATATAAGAAAACACTAACTTAAGTTAAAGTAGGTACACCAAAATAGAGTTGATTCTAACACTTGATCACAAAATAAGTCAAATAATTATGTTACAAAGCTGGGCAGATTTTCCTTTTATATCGACTCTCCATCTTTTAGAGACAAATGTTCTCTTCAGTTGTTGTAAAACTCTTTTCATAGTCTTCTAATTTATGGCAAATGTACCAAGTGTTTCATTCCATCTTACAGTCCAGAGACGAGGCTGCTCCTTTTTCAACCTCTAAGCTGCATGTCTGCTGACCAAAACTGGAAAATTATACTTATAATTTCGTCTTACTGAAATGTAGTTTGACTTTTATACTACACTCCCTAAATATTAAATGACATCATTAAAAGTTACAAAAATTTGTATGATCTTGATCAAAATTGCTGACCAGTCATAAATGGTCCAATGGTGAATCCTTGGCTTTGCTTCGGTATATTTTTTATTAGTGCCACGTCTATTAAATATATAACTTGAAAGGGTATATCTCCCACTGTGAAGCTGACTCACTTGCTCAAGTTTATGCACTTAGAAGATTTTTGCTTTAGTATATATGCTGATTTATGTTCTTATTGCTTCCCTGCACAAAGTTTGAGTAAACTACTAGATATGAACAATATACAATTTGTCTGAACATAGCTAAACAAAAGGAGATATTCTACTGACCCATGTTCCACATTTAAGTTACAAAAGAATGAAATCATTATAACTCAGGCACTGTGCAATAACCCTGTAACACTATAATACCCACTGCACCCACAAATTATACATATTTATTTAGTTAAAATACAAAGTGTTCAAAACATTTCACTCCTTATTGTATATTTGAACGGGTTATACTGTATATAACCACCTACTATATGTACTGTATATAAAGTAACATGTCTTTTTTTTACCATTTAATATTTATCTCAGATCTCTTCACTTCTTCGCACTATTTGTATCCTGTTAGCAATTCACAGAAATGGTTTCACCTGTATATCGTCATTCATTGTGTATATTTCCGAAGATTGTTTAGTTGTTATTCTGTGTAAGTACACACAAAAAATGGTGGTTCGTCAGCGGTTTTTTAGTGGTTCTTTGGGGTGCCTACTGGACAGTAGGTGTTTAGGAAGTCAGTTGAATACTCAAGCTCTTCTCCCCAAAATTATGTCTCAAAATTCAATAAAAAGGCTATGATTATATTCATATATTAAATGTTATGAGTTATTTATGTACTCAGTACATTCCCATTCTGGAAGTTTTGAAAAATATTCTCAAAAGAGATGATGTTTTTCATTATGTTGTGGAGGACAGTTTTTGACGAAGAAACACTTCAAGACTTCACAGATGGATTAATATTTCAACAGCATGCCTTTTTTAATGGCTCTGAGACAAAGTTGAGGCTCCTGTTATATACTGATGAATTTGAAATTGTAAATTGTTTGGGATCCAAAAAGCAGATTCACAAAATTTCAAGTGTCTACTTTGTTCTTGGAAATATTCCTCTGAAGTATCGTTCCAGTCTTCAAACTATACATGTGGCTGTACTTGTCAGAAACCAATGGCTTCAGAAGTATGGTTATGAGCCAATTTTGCATCCTTCTTCATGACCTTTGTGAACTTCAATGCCATGGTGTATCAGTTGACTTTGAAGACCAGTCCCATGTTCTCAAACGCCCTATGATTTCCATTTGTGCTGATGATTTATCAATCCATTCTTTGGCCAGCTTCAATACTTGTTTTAGTTGGGGGCAGATCTGCCATTACTGTCTGTGCCACCACAGTGACATTGGTAACAAAACTGAGGAAAGTGAGTGTATTCTCTGACAGTCTCCGACTCCTGACAGACACCATAGACATTTACAAGTGCCAGATGGTAGATCTTTGTATGGCATTACTGGATGCTGCCCTTTTGATAAACTGCCTCATTTTGAGATTACTGAATCCTTTCTGCCTGACTTGATGCATGATATTCTTGAAGGGGTCATCCCACAGATCCTGAAATTAGTCTTGCCAAAGCTTAGCCATGAAAGACTGGTAACACTGCAACAGTTTAATGACCAGCTACAACAGTTCCCCTTTGGACAAAATGATGTCACTCACAGGCCTGTTTTGCTGAAGCCATCAACTCTGCAGCAAGGTGTCATCCCAGGGAAAGCAATTGAAAAACTGACCCTTTTTCAACCTTTTTTTATTAGAAGCTTCGTCCCTCAGGAAAACACTTACTGGGGTCTCTATTTGCTGTTTAGATCTATATGTGACATAGTTCTTGCATCTGTGATCAAAACAAGTTGGCTGAGTCCACTGTCTGCTCTCATCACAGAATTTCTGAAGAGTTTTCAGAAGCTTTTCCCTGACAACTTCACTCCGAAAATTCACTTTCTGGTTCACTATCCTCGATTAATCAAACAGCACGGTCCACTGAGAGCACATTGGTGTCTCAGATACGAGGCCAAACACCTGTACTTTAAACACCTTTCATCAATTGTAAACAATTACCAGAATATTGCAAAGACTCTGTCAAGGCGCTATCAAATGCACCAGTGCTGGGAAGCACAATCAACTGGAAACCTTGGTTCAGAAGATGTCCCATACTCTTTAATAGATACCTTTGCGTGCACTAGCCTCTGAGCTTAGAAAGATTATTGCAGAGGACACAGCTGAATTGAGTGAGACACTTTGAAAAACTACACAACTGCTGTACGACAGAGTCAAATACACCACTGGAGACTTAATCCTTGACCTTGTGCATGCTGAGGAAATCACAGTTTTTTTTAAAGTTATACATATTGTGAAGTACTGCAGTCAGTGGAAATTGTGTGGAAGACTGCATGCTTACAGTGTCCAATCAACAACTCAGTGGTTGGCCATTACACCTGGGGAGGTTTTGACTTCCACGCCCTTGATGCATACACGGATCAAGAGGACAACCTGTACATCACACTGCTTCATCGGCCTGTGAGATATACCAAGTTATTTGCAACTTCATATTGATTTAATATTAATAATCTGTTTGACTGCAGTGATGAACAGAAAGAAGTGCACTATGAATTTGCTTTGATGTCAATGACACATGATAGGGCTGTGCAAATATGTAAGAGACAAGGTGTCCATTTTCAGGGATTAGTGGATGACAGGGAGTCCATTAAAGGTTCTGTATGTAGGAATCAGAAATTCCTTCTCATTAGTGACATCTGTGGCCATTAAATGTGGTGCAGTCAACATCCTGGTGCTCGCGCTTGCATGCTTGCAGCGTGAGACTAATGCAGGTGATGTCTTTTTCCTCACTTACACTTCTTATAATTACATAAAAGATCTCTAACGTTGTTTTTTGCACCGTGTTTCAGCAAAGCTGTGTACCTACGCTTGCTCACTCACACAGACACACACACAGAGGCTTCTGCTGCACTGTGGCCGTTGACCAGTGAGAGCAAAACCACACTGCCCAACACATGCAAATATGCGTTAATCAACCACCAAAACCTGACTTCACCTGCAAACCTACTTTTTTTTACCAACCATGTTTTCTAAACACCGGTAGGCTCAGTGAGCTGTGGCTGGGGATCAACGCGCTGCGGCTGGGGAGCAGTAGGTTGTGGCTGGGGAGCAACATGCTGTGGTTTTGTTGTGAAATGTGTGCTCATTATGGTCCTTCACATAAAAATCAGTCCACAGGCTGTTACAGACAACCGAGAAAGTTGGGGAAGGTCTAATTTTTTATGTTACATTACTACCAATTCACTCATTACGATAAAAAACATTAATATAGAAAATTACTTTATAATGGGCATTATCCCGCTTATGCCATGGTCACCCCCCCCCCCCCCCCCCCCCCCAAAAAAAAAAATTAAGACCATTAATTTATATTTTCATATGTTTTGCAATCAAAATCTAAAATTTTTCACAAGCCATAACTCCGTTTCTCTGGGGACGCCTGAGGGTTTGACTAATACCTGGAACAATTATTACCATCCCATAAAGTTCTTACACAATAGAAATGTTCACTACTCCAGGAAATAGGACGAACCTTAGATACGACTCGGAAACGCGAACTATTTCTAGTTCGCTCAGCTCATAGAAGCCTATGGCTCAGTTATGAGCCAGAAAACTAATGTTATGCTAGTGTTCAAAGTCAATAACACTGGTACAGTTCACAAACAGTAAAAGCAAAAGATGGACAGACAACAGGTGTGGTATGGCGTGGCGTGGCGGGGGTGAGACACAGACCAAAAACTATTTATTCATTGACAAGTAAAACCTCATAACAGACAGTACATGGCATACATTTAACTGCATGCTAACATAAATTATATGATCGTTAGTTCAGACCTTGTTTTATGATTAGCTGAGCTATATAATGAGTGCAAAAATCTCCTGATAATGCACTTGTAACCTAGCAATTGATTTTTCAGCTATTGATTTGTTTTTATTTTTGGAATTAAAGAATATTTTTTGGCCTGGCGGGGGTTCTCATTGTTATAATCATAAGAGAAACACTGATTCAGTAAACATTCAGTGTGTTCAGTAAACGTTCAGTAAACATTGAATACAGTTAGACCCAGCAGTCTCCATTTGGTTGGGGAGTTCAAAGTTATGAAAACAACAGGAGTATTTTGAATACACCCCCGTTTACACAGGTAATTTGTTAGTCTGCCCCCCCCCCCCCCCCCCCACACACACACACTCATTTTAGCCATTTTTCGATTAACACCTGTGGTGGAAATCTGAAAACACAAAGCTGACAATGACCAAATTGTCTTTTTGTCCTTTAATGAAGAACCTTGCAAGGGATCAGCATACAGTCACAACAGAGTGTAACTGCAGACTGATGTCAGTTACAAAGTGTACATACTCTTTATAGGCGAGGAGTGTGGTAAACATATTAGAATTTGAGTGGGGTGCAGTGCTGGATGTCATCAAAGCTACCAACTCATTAAAAAAGAACTGTAGCATGTCCAAGATGAGGCTACTCCCTACTCTGATCCCATGTCAAAAATAATGAGCAAAGATGGTTACATGTTCCAAGGTTAAACAATATGAGTTGATGAAAAATGCAATAACTGTTTGTGTGATGCAGAGGATACAAAGTGTGGTTTTTCCATTACATTTTCCTCCTTTTGATCATACCTCATCACTTATTAAGGAAAAATTACACAAGATTAATAAACAATCATCCTTACATATGGCAACATAATAAGGAAACATAATAGAGTGATAAAAAAAAATCTGTAATGTTACCTCAGTCAAGATTTAAAACATTATGGTATGGGGGAATCCAATCAGGAGTAGTTAGCCGAGTCATTTGATGAGAGACAGATTTTTCAACCGTGCGGACAATCAAACTTCTGTTACATAGGATTAAACAACAGCCACAAAATACAAACACATTGAACCGCACAAACCACACCATCCAGGATGTCTGAATTGATGCCATGGCCGTCATTCGGGTTCCATCGTTGATCCCACAATGGTGACACTGAGATTCACTAAGCATGTCACTTAGTTGGAGCCTGGCCTGCTCTTGTTGGACAGTATGCCAATACTCTCACTTCTACTTCTCTTCCTGGTCTATGAGTGGATGTCTTTGTGTTGGTCACCTGAGATCAGCGATCCGTCTCTGGTGGAGGTGGAACTCTTTTGCAGTGGCTGGCATGGATCCAGGTGACTCTTTCAGCGACCTTTACTGTTGTCTGTGTGGTCAACAGCACCTGGAATGGGCCCGTCCACTGCTTAGAGTGCCAAGGCTTTCTTCTAAAGTCTTTCACCACTATCCAGTCACCAGCCTGCAGGACAGAAGAGGTCCTGAGGCTTGAGTTGGTACTGCTTCTTTCACTTGTTTTGCTGTAGGAAAAAACTTCAATCCACTTGGAAAACATGTCAACAATTACCAAACAATATTTCTTTCCTTCACTGGGTGTTAGTTCAATGAAATCGATCTGTAAGTGATCAAATGGTTTTACTGGTGGAGGGCGTGCAGCTTGTGGTGTTTGAATACCTCTGCCAATGTTGTTTGTGGCACAGATAACACATGATTGACAACATTTTTGGGCATATTTAGTAAAACCTTTTGTGAACCAGTGTTGAGATATAGCATCCATCATCCCTCCTCTTGAGGCATGGTCCAACCCATGACTCAACTTTGCATAGTGAGGAAACAAATACGTTGGCAAACATGGTTTGTCATTGGGGCCGTACCACACCCCATCTTTGAAAACACAGTCACTGTTTCTCCACTGAGTCTTCTCAGTCTGAGTCTCAGGCTGTGTCAGAGTCATCCTGCAGAAAAAATTCACACATTGTAAATTCTTGCCGTGCCGTGGCCTTCGCAGCTGCGTCTGCTCTGGCGTTGCCCTGTGAAACTGGGTCAGTGTTAGAAATGTGAGCTTCACATTTACACACAGCAACCTGTTTTGGGAGTAGAATCCAGTAGCATCCAGCAATTGTGACACAAGAGTGTGGTGTGCAATAGGTTTGCCAGATGATGTCAAAAAGTTTCTGTGTTTCCAAATTGTGCCAAAATCATGCACAATGCCAAAAGCATATCTGCTGTCTGTATAGATATTCACTCATTTGTCCTTTGTCAGTTTACATGCCTCAATGAGAGCTATTAACTCTGCTGCCTATGCAGACAGTGAAGCAGGAAATGGTTGAGTGTGTCATATGCAGTTACCACAGAGTAACCAACTTGATTTCTTCCTGTGTCAGGATTGCGTGATGCTGATCCATCCACGAACAGTTCAACATCTGGAAAGGTGTTTCTTACAAATCTGGTCTGGGGGAACAAATTTCAGTTATTGTGGCAATACAGTTGTGTTTTTCTCCATCACCTTCTGTGGGGAGAAGAGTCACAAGATTAAGAACATTACATCTTTTCACAGTGATGTTAGGCATTTCAAACAACACAGTGTTGTAACGCAGCCATCTTGCTGCAGAAAGATGAGATGTTTTCTGTTCGAGCAAAATCAGTGAAACAGCATGTGGAACGAGCAAAGTTAGGTCAGAATACCCCACTATGTCTCTGGAAGCCATCACAGCTTTTTCTGCAGCCGCAACAGCTCTCAGACATGTAGGAAGTCCTGCAGCTACAGGGTTTAGTTTAGTTGAGAAGTAAGCTACAGGTCTCTGTCTGTCTCCATGGTCTTGGAGCAGCACTGAAGTCATGCATCCTCCCTTTTTGTCAACAGTCTGGGTGAAAGGTCGGCTTGGATCAGGTAATCGAAGAGTCGGAGTCGTTTGAAGAGCAAGTAACATCATCAGTGCATGATAATGGAGTTGTGTATTTTTCCAGAACTGTGTCACCTGATGCCCCTACAGACTTCATGCATCTTCCGCTCATCTCTGGAAATGTTGAAAAACTGTCAGCTCTAATAACAGAGTGTGTTGCTTCAGAATCAACAAGAAATGTTACATGCTTACCATGTATAAGGAGTGTGTGTGTCGGCATGCCTGCATAAGCATCAGTTGAGTATTTAGCATATGTGCCTGCAGGCTGTGTGTTTGCTGTTTCCTGCTTCTTCTCTAACTGAGCTATAGCATCATCAATCAGTGCGTGCATACGTGTGTGTATGTGTGTGTGTGTGGTGCAATCACTCTCCTGATGTGTAGGTTGTCTCTCATCGTGCGTCGGTGTGGTCAAAGGTGCTGATTCCTCCCCCTCCTGATCTGCCGCCCCAATCGGCCTTGTGCTTGTAAGTTGGATTTTTCTTTGGGCAGTCTTTGGCCCAGTGTCCTCTCTCGCCACAGTGAAAACAAGCATCTGGATCAGTCATGCGTTGTCCTCCCCCTCTAGGTCCACCTCTGCCACGGCCACGTCCGCACCCTCTGGCATGTCCTTGGAACATAGTCAATGCAGCTATGTGCATCTCGTTCTCTTTCTTTTCTCCTTTCCTCTTCTGGCTTTCTTTGAGGATTTTCACAGCGTGCACAGCATGTGCTTCAATGAGGCTTAATTTGCCTGAGTCCCAGGTGATGCATATACGTTTCACCATATTGGAAATATGAGGTTTCAGTCCATTCATGAAGCTTTTTCTCAAATGTGCTTCCCATGCTGTAACAGCATTATTATTTAGGTCAGCTGGTGGTGTCAGGCCGCTGTGTGTGTTGTGAACTTCTGTCAGACCAGTCAGGTAGTTGTGAATGCTCTCATCATCTTCTTGTTTACATGATGATATTTTGCTCATGTCCAATCTCACAGGGAATGCTGCTTCGATGCGCTCACAGAGATCTTTGATGTGTACTCTATAGACTGCATTGTCGTTATGAGCCCAGTCGGGGTGAGCCAGTCTCACATCATTCTCTGGATATCCCGCTGAGATCTTGGCCCAATTATTGCCCATCTTTACCATCAGGAGCCGTCTCAGTTCAGAGGTTGCTGGGCGGAACTCTCTGCAAAACACAATCAGTTCAGCGGCAAATTTCGCGCCACCTCCATCTGATAGTGATGAAAGTTGAGTCATGGCCTGTTTAACATCCTCCATACTACATGGTCTGTGAATTAACATCGCATGTCCATCTGCACCTGCTACCTCCATCATGGGGAGATTCAGGATCCGGTGCATGTTTCCCTCTGCCAGGTCTCACTGGAGATGGGGGGGGGGGGGCGGGGGGGGTGATGAATGGATTCATAGGGATGATGAATGGATTTTGAGATCCTTTGAATACCAGACCAGACCTGGTATGAGAGGGAGAGGCAGCTTTGTCCTGTTGATTCTTTGTTGCTGTGTCCTCATCCAAAAGTTGTCATAAGCCAGATGTATCAGGGTAGATGAGAGGAACCGGAGATGGGGGAAAGTCAGAGTTATATGGCGGTGGTGCTCTTGGCCGTGGATCAGGCGTCTGACGAGCTTGGGCTGCTGGTTCATCTTGTTGTGGTGGCAGGTTGATGCGTCTCCTGGGCGGCATCCAGTCGAGTTCAGAATCCTTGCCTGTTTTCTCCTGTCCCTGTTTTGTGCTCTTTTCATTCATAAACTAAAAGCTTTCCAATCTGCTGTGAACTTACTCTTGCCATTTTTATCCTCAGTCTCTTTTTCCTTCTCCTGCAGTCTTTCTCTCAGCTGATTTAGCCGTCTGATGCTGAATCTTGCTGTACTCGGGAAGCCTCATTCAGTAATCCAGATTTTTATTTGTTTCACAGATGAATCACCATAGTTTACTCTCATAAAATTTATTTTTGGACCGGACAGGTCCACATTATCATATTTAACCTTTGTTTGATTTTTTCCGTTAACACTACCCATTTTGGCAGATTAAAAGAAAAAAATTTAGTAAGAGATTTAAGTTATGTCTTCAACTAATCTCCAAAGTACACCTGTTAAGAATATCAGTTGACTAGCAATGTTAGTATACCCAAAATAATGTGACCAATTTCAGTGTGGTGTCTTATTACTGTCAAATTCTCAATTTTTTCAAAGTGATCAGAACTTATTACCCAGTAGTAATTCTTCCACACACTATTGTGATTACAGTGAAATCTCTTTAAGGTGGACTCATCAGTGCACCTCCAGGTTTCTACTAAACCTTGGTTAAAAAAAACTGTTGGGACTCTTTCCCGATCGGTGGATCAAAATCTCTTTCTTATTTCACCATTAATATTTTCAATCTTTTTAGTACCCTTTTTTTTTTTTCCCTGAGTCAATTTTCAGATTCTCACCAGTTAGGATTGTTGATCGCAGCACTGAGTGATCCAGCCTTGGGTCTTGGGCCCTCCGTCTCACCCGTCTTTGTGGGGAGGTTGAGGCTGAGGATTTGGCTTCAGGATCTATAGTCGCCTTTGACTCCGGGTACAGACACCCTCAGTCGAGCGATCCCACTTCTGACAACAGATTGTGGTGGAAAAAGCTGACAATGACCAAGTTGTCTTTTTGTCCTTTAATGAATAACCTTACAAGGGATCAGCATACAGTCACAACAGAGTGTAACTGCAGACTGATGTCAGTTACAAAGTGTACATACTCTTTATAGGCGAGGAGTGTGGTAAACATATTAGAATTTGAGTGGGGTGCAGTGCTGAATGTCATCAAAGCTACCAACTCATTAAAAAAGAACTGTAGTATGTCCAAGATGAGGCTACTCCCTACTCTGATCCCATGTCAAAAATAATGAGCAAAGATGGTTACATGTTCCAAGGTTAAACAATATGAGTTGATGAAAAATGCAATAACTGTTTGTGTGATGCATACAAAGTGTGGTTTTTCCATTACACACCCACCCCATGTTCATTTTATCTAGTCTTCAGGAAAATCAGACACCCTTTTCATTTCAGCCATTTTTCGAGTAACACCCAATCTTATTAATTTTACCCATTTATCGATTAACACCCACCCCATATTCATTTTATCAAGTTTTCGCAAAAATCAGACGCCCTTTTCATTTTACCCATTTTTTGAGTAACACCCCCCCCCCCCCCCTTACTCATTTTACCCATTTTTCGATTAAAACCCAATCTTATTAATTTTATCCATGTCTCAATTAATACCAACCTCATATCGATGGCCGAAGAGCAATTTTAGTGCTATTCAGCACCATTTTTTAGTGTGTACATTGAGAGCCACTAAACCAGAGGCAAATTCCTTGTATGTGTAAACATACTTGACCAATAAAGATGATTCTGATTGTGAAAACAGCAAGTGCAAGCAGTTCTGTCATGTCCTCAGCTTTGAGGACAACACTGGGTAATCACTGTAAAGCCTGAACAGTGTTGCATTGATTGGTCTGTAATCTGCAAGCCTCCAATCATGTCAAGGTTTGCAAGACAGCAAAATATCAGGACCATGATCCCACAAGCATAGCTGAAAATGTGCAGCTAAGGGCTGATCATTTATCAGTTTATCTGCAAATACTGCTCTATTCAAAGGTCAAATGAGTAACCTGTCAAAGATAACCACTTCTGTAAGTCTTAACAGGCACGACTACATGAATGATTAGGCAACTATGTGGCTGTTTAATTCTTAAAATAGCAGTTATTTTCTAATTAAACACATAAATGCAAGGTCCCTTTGCTTGCATGTACATGTACGCATTCTTAAGTGGACAGAGTGAATATTGCAAACTATGAATGCAGCTGGAATAGATGGCCTCCTTGTGAGGAATCCATTCAACGTTTCCCTGCATGGAGAACAACAAAAAACCCAATTTACAAAATGCAGTGCGGTGACTGGTGCAAATTTCTCGTCATGACACGAGCTGCTGCCTGGACCTGTAGGAAGTGGCTGGCGCAGCAGAGCACAGTGTTGAGTCAACGTTGCATCTGCGAGGCTGAAGCATCTCTGCTGTAGCGAGACAGATGCGATGACATAGCGGCTGGGTCGTGCTAACGCTACCTTCACTCCTGGATCAGTCATTGTCTTGTCGTCGGTTTACCGCCTTTTAATTAGATAGCTGCTTTAAGCTGGCTACATCGCAAGCTAGTCACCAATGCTCTTATTGAGCTGCCCTCACATAGATTTTGATCTAAGTTGCTGCAAGCTAGCGTTAGCTCGCTGCTGCTACCCTCCAGACATTGAAGTGGCCACATAAACATGCGGATCATCGAGGCGGAGACCCCCGGGACATCTCTCTACGCTTTCTGCAGGACACGAGCTTCAACTGGCCGCTGACTGGACTCTGCAGAGCTTCTGTGTAAATGTTGCTTTCAGATGTTTTTTTCATTTGTTCTAAACATTGTGTAAACTCCAATCAGTTAGCCTGGTTAGCCACGGGTGTCGGTTTAGCCGCTAACTGTGCTACAAACAAATAACAAGCTACCAAAACAGGCGAACGTCATCGTAACGTTGCCACGAATGATTGGCAAAAGACGGACAATGGCACGTTCATTGATGAGCTGTCGTTTATTGGGTGTTATCATCATGCTAGCTATCGATATTTAAATGTGGCCAAGACGAAACGGTTGCTAACTAATGCTAATCCCGGCGGTTACTGACTTTCAGTGAGAAGCTAACGTCTCTAGCGTCATTGTTAACGGCGCAGACAGCTGGTCATAAGGCGAGGGGTTATATTTAATGTTAGCAGTATTGTCTCTCTTCGCTAAACCTGCACACTTAAATGCTGGCCGTGGTTTTTTCCCCTGCTAACAAGCTGACAACCAAAAACAGCAAAGACCGTTCATGTACGTTACCTGTGAGCAACCTTAGTGTTACTGTTGACTCAACTAGTTACGTTAGCTGGTGTATTAGATAGAGAGCAGCTAAGTTAGCTGAATTTGACATTCCGGATTTTGCACAATCTTAAACCAATGTTAACATTAATGGTTAATAGTTATAGTCACCATAGTCTGTATGTTAACCTGCAGTCATTCTCAATCATGCTTATTTGGTGCCTGCCAAAGCTTTACCAGTAACTGGTTTCTCCGACAGGTAACATCAGACTAACGTTGTCGCCAGGAGCTATGAGCGCCAACTAGCCCTCTCTTATATCGATATCATCAGGATTTTAAAAATAGCGCAATGCGTATTTTTCGCTAATGGACTTCAACTTTTTAATGAGTCAGCTAGTCTAGTGTAAGCAAACTGCAAAACCGCATGGAGCTACCACATGGTTGCCCCCAGGAATAAATGGGAACGTGAATAAGGCTTACAAGGCTTACAGCATGCTGCACAAAGGGGCCTCCTATCTGATATTCTGCCCCTGTACTCAGCAATTATGTAGTCTCCCTGCCTTTGATTCCATGCACTGTCCTCTTTAACCTTTTTTTACCACATTGTGTGTGGACTGTTTGATACTCCCTCTCTCTATCCTACTTTATCTTTACTGTAATCAAGAAAGCCTTTAAATGAGTTAGAATAGTACATCGCCACATATGTTGGACTTTGATGTTGTGTTATCTGTAGTACGTGCAGACAAGTACCTATACATGGTGAGATCAATATGAACTGTGTATTCACTGTTTGATTTTTGTGTGTGTGTGCGGGTTTTTTTTTTATCAGAGAGGAGAAAGAGCGACAAATCTCAAGGACCAGATTGCCCGCTGAACTTTTTGCCTCTCAGACACATTGCCAGGGACCATGCTGACCATCCTAGCTGCTGGGTCTGTGTTCTTTCCAGGCCTTTTCCTTCTGTCCAAACAATGCCTGAAGTCCATCCCAGCACTGAGGTGGAGCGAAGGAGATGCAGTCATCGTATCTGCCAGGTGAGACCTTCTAAAACTTGGTTTTTCGGTTTCTGCGCGGTTGATACAAACAAGGATATTCTGCATGTTTCCTCCAAAAAATTCGAATGGCGTTACCGTCTTAGCATGCCTTATCTAGACAGTCGAAAGCCTTTCATCACATTTGCTTATGAGACTGCGTCAGCCTTTGTTTACTTTCCACTCTCTGTTCCCAGGTTGGTGTCGTCAGTTCAGGCAGTCATGGCTTCTTCAGCTGGCTACATTATTGCTTCTTCCTGCAATGACATCCTCGAGGACCAGTGAGTCAAGAAATAATCATCTGAATATTTTCCATCTCATGTGATTAGCCAATACTGTCTTTAAATGGGACAGACATCTTAACACAGTGTACTGGATTTTTTTACCTCAACTAATCAAATGTAAACCAGAAATTAAACTTCCCTTCAGTGTCTTGACATGTAGCCACAAATATCCGGTGCTGTGCAAGAGTGTATAAACAGTTTTTAGTTCAGCCGTTTCTGAAGGTTTTTCTCTTTATTCACATTTAAAGTATTTATTCACTTTTTTAGATGGCTTTAAACTTAGGTGAGATGGTTTCCATTGAACTGTTTCCGTATCACAGGGGAAAAACGCTGTTCTTTTCTTTAGTGAGGGCGGTCACAGCGCTGGTTATCATAGATCTATCATATTGTGTTTTCCCAACAGGCAAACATAGTAGCAGAAAGTTTGTTTGAAGTCATCACTTGTACGGTTTACCTGAAATCTATCCTTTTTGTATTT
This sequence comes from Thunnus thynnus, assembly GCF_963924715.1. Taxonomy (NCBI): domain Eukaryota; kingdom Metazoa; phylum Chordata; class Actinopteri; order Scombriformes; family Scombridae; genus Thunnus; species Thunnus thynnus. Next base: position 15,535,179 of record NC_089536.1, on the reverse strand, counting down.
AATAGCCAGCTTCTCCTCCTCTCCACACAGGCACTGGCTGACCAGCTCTTACATCATGTTTGCCGTTCCCTACTTCGTATACGACATCTACGCAATGTTCATGTGCTACTGGTACAAGCTACGGGTCAAAGGGCACGAGGAGGCATCGGCAGCGCCCCAGCAAATGAGCACGGCACTGACCAGCTACTTGCGCCGCGAGTTCCTCATGGTGCTGCACCACGTTGTCATGGTCACCGTCTGCTTCCCTGTTTCTGTGGTAACTGTCACACATTGCTCTTTCTGTTGGGCTGAGATTGGAGTCAGGTTAGGGCAAAAACGCTGCATTATATAATAGTCTATTATATGTTTTATTGTGTTTTAAAGGAACAATGTGGTCATGAGGGAATTGTACTAGTTTTTTTTTCTATTTTCTAAGAATGAGACAAACTAAATAAATATCTTTATATCTCAATGTGCAGCATGAAGGTGTGTTATGTTGTGCAATTCACCTTGCCTGAAAACCTCTTTTTAAAAGCAAGGAAGTTAACTTTATCTTAGATTGAGAGTTAAACTCTTCATACAGAGTGTTTCCTGTTGTGTAAATGTTTTGTAAGCACATACCAAATCTTAAAAAGTATAGTTGGGATTACTTTTCCAGAATAATTATATAGGTATTTATCCGCTGTGGCAGTGCATTACAGCTATTTGAATGAAAACAGCAAGTGGATCAGAAAGCCTGATATAATTTCCATATCAGACTAAGCTGTGCAAAGCCATCCAAAAGTTTATCGGACTCAGAAAGCAGGAGTTTAGTCTTCAAAATCCTTTACTTGTTGACTCCAGCTAGATAATAATTTACAGTGCAGTAATTGTTTTCTAGACAAATAATCACTCCTCTCTTCCTCTCTCTAGTTTTGGCGACAAGGAAAGGGAGATTATTTCCAGGGTATAATGTTCATGGCTGAGCTCAGCACTCCATCTGTCTGCTTAGGAAAAATACTCATCCAGGTAAGAGCTTCTGTTCAGCCTCAGAGAAGATTTGAGTGCGTTGTTGCATGTGCACGTGTAACACTAAAGTTCTTCTGCACTCTCCACTTCTCCCCCCCCCCCCCACCCCCACCCCCACTTTTTTCATTCCACGGAGAATACATTTCCGGTCATCCCCGGCATGCGGCTTGTTCACGCGCATCGGCTCCCGTCGACTGTGTTTTAACATGAACAGAAACATCAGTCGTTAATTGGTAACACGGTTTGCTTGAGAACATAATGTAGGAGCTGCACCACCCTCCCCCTCCACTGTATTTGTTTTAGGTCTGTGTGAATGTGTGTATAAAGTTTTCCCTCCATTGCTCTCTGCTTGTCCCCCCATCTGAGGCTCCCACAGCTGTTGGCCTCTGAATATAGCCCTTAGTATTTAGACTGGATGTTCAGCAGATACAATATCAGCTCGTCCCTCCACCCTCTATCACTCAGCACCCTGCCCCTCCTGTCCCTGACAACAGTGCATGTGGTAAACAACAGAGGGCTAAAAGCTGTGGCCCTCTTTTACCTATAGAGTTAAAAAAAAAAAAAAAAAAAACACGAATAACAAGGAAATGACTGAGTTTTCAGTGATGGGATGCCATGCAAATTATACGATAGGAGACAAGTGAACGGGTAAGAGGAAAACCTTTTTAGGGAAATGCTTCTAAGCCCCTTGTTAGTGTTATCTCACTGAAGCAGGTTGATTATTCAGATAAAAGTTCAGTCAACCGCTGTAAGCAAATGAGGCACACACACACACACACACACACACACACATACACGCTGTCCTACCGCCGCCTGTAGAAACCAAGCAGTGTCCCAACCAGCTGCATGGCTCTCCATCGCCACTTGTTCAGTTCATGCAGATAGTAATAACAAATATAACAGTATTAACCATATAACGATGGCAAACAAAGATTAACCCCGTCAGCTTTCACCCAACTGTACTGCTTGCTTTTCTTTCTCCTCTCTCTCTCTCTCTCTCTCTCTCTCTTTCTTTCTGTCTCTCTTTGTCTCTCTCGACCTCTCCCTCTGTTTTTTTTTTTCCCGCTCTCAGTACAAACAGCAACACACTCTCCTGCACAAAGTGAATGGGGCTCTTATGCTGATCACTTTTTTCGTCTGTCGAGTCCTCCTCTTCCCTTACCTCTACTACGTCTATGGAAGGTATGTCTTTCTTTTCCATCTCTGTTTTTCTCATGTTCTGAAGTCTCGCTGAGCTTGGGTCAGTAACTTGCCACCGCCACATGATGAAATACGGTCCAGAACTTGTGTTTGCAACCCTACAATCCTTTTATGTCTCCTCCATTTGGATCCAGGTATGCGTCCATTCCGTTCCACATGGTTCCCCTGTCGGTGCCCTGGCACTGTAACCTCGGTGCTGCTCTGCTCATGGCTCCCCAGCTCTATTGGTTTTCCCTAATTTGCAGAGGCGCCCTGCGACTATTCACAGGCTCCTCCCGCTCTCAGACGCCACGCGCGACCTCTTCCGCGCCCAAGGAGCGCCAGACGGATGACAACGCGCTGCCCCAGCCCGCCAACGGCTACAGCTCGCGCTCCACAGAGCCCGAGCTGGCCACTCACTGAGAAGAGTGGTGGGGAGGGTGGGGAGGGAAGGAAGGCGAATGTACCAATGAGTATGTAAAGTAAAGGAAAGTTATGAGGGAAAAGTGGAGCAAGTAGCAATATGAAGAAAGCTACAGACGATGGCCTCAAATAGCGCTTAAGTCTTTGTGGCCAGCAGTCAAAACTCTTAACAGCTAAAAAGATTTGCTTGCTGGCCCTCAAGCACTTCAGCTTCTCAATATGTAGGAAACAAAAAAGGAGTGTTAGAGCACTCAGTATTTAAAGATGTCATCGGGCACTGTGACAGATAGGAACATGCACTGACCTGAGAGGAATTTGCCTGGATGTATAGCAAGCATAGGTGGCCATTTCCCTCATGTAGATCAAATAAAGTCCTCTCTGCCTTGTGATATAGGAAGAGCAGGATAATAGGAATGTATTATATTGTATGTTAGTACATTTGCTGTAGATGAAAGGCCTAATTCAGTTTAGTAATGACAAAGACCTTCAAAAAAGAAAAAAATCCCGGCTAAGCAGTATTTTGACTTGTTAGTGTTTATTATCTGTATCCTCTATGTAGTCACTGTCACTCTAACAAAATGTAACCAACCTGCAGACTGACTCATCTTTTAGAAGGGAGATAATCTCATTAGACTGTATTCTGCTGCCTTATCCCTTTTCCTCATTCTTTGCAGTTTCTTTGCAATTTTTTTTTTTTTTTTTTTTTTTTTTTTTATCCTCGGAGGAGAAGGAAGAGGCTTTCCTTGGACAGAAAAATGTGACGGGTGTACATAGCTGATGTAAAATTGTCCTTATTTCCATGTCAGTATTAGGTCAGTGTTGATTTTTTCTTTTTTTTTTCTTTTCAGTTTATGTCTCATTTCTGCATCCAATGTTTCTACAGACGTTTTGAACAATGACATTTCAGCATCAACACTAAACATGTCACAGTTTTCCAGCTTAGTGTATGCAAACCTCCTCTACCCCAAACGTTAACAGCAGTGCTCCTCATTTCAGTGTAGATATGACTTCATTCCATTTACTGGTATCACAGTGTTTTGTTTTGTTTTGTTTTTGCATTTTGCATACAAGGAAGTGATGCAGTCACTTTAAAAATGAATTTACATGTGTTTTGTTATTCTAGTTTGATGCGGATTTAAATCTCAAAATATCCATATTTGATTGGCTGGTATACTTCACTAAAGGATCCATGAGGCTTGAGTATTTTTTTAGCATTGTTAGGGGACTTTCAATGTTCGAAGGGAAACAAAAGACAGTATTGTAGGGAAGCATTCCCTTGTGATTGACATGCAGCACATTTGTCCATGGCAACTCATGTCACTCATTAATCGTTTTTAACCATTACTTGAGTCTATTGGTTGTTTTTAAGTATTTTACATTGTATGAATTGATCATTGAGCCATTTATTTGAGCCGCTGGTTCTATGAACCTTCAGTGAACAAACTGGCTTGTTTTTATCATTTTATGTTTGTTGTTAAAGCAGCTACACTGTCCTTGGAAATGGGTCAAGAAAAAAAAATAAAATAAAACAAAAGCTCAGAAACCATGAAGTCAGGGCAGCGTGTGCCAAAAACATCTGGACAACTGTGGGCATGTTGAACACTGAATATCCATTCCCCTGCTCCGTGAACTCATAAGGTACTGCTTCTTGACAATACTAAAAACATTTCAACCGATGTACTGTATATTCCACAAAATGCTCGTTATTTATTTGTAAGTATTTATTTATTTATTTATTTGGTTTGTGGTTTTGAATGCATATTTATGCATACATATTATACTCTATGCTTCTGAGCCTCATGTGAAGGCTGTATTGTTACTCAAACTTAGCTAAAATATACTTCTCTGTCCTGAGCCTGTCTTGAGTGTGTTTTTTTTTTTTTGTCTAAGTTTCATCAGTGTTGGAAATTATGTTTCATCAAATGTGTTTTTTTGCATCATAAACCCAGTTAAAAGTGGCCAACTAGAGGGAACTGGAGTTCATGATTGTAAATGTTAAATGTCACTGGTTTCTGCCCCAGAAATACACCAGCTGCAACATGAAAAGGCCTTTAATGGGAAGTCTTATTGAGGAAGTTTTGAATATTATTGTTGAAAATGTAAAAAAAAAAAAAAAAAAAAAAGCTGGGCCAAGAAACATCATCACTGCCCACTTCCGGTTGTGACATATGACACTATACGGTGAGGCAATATAAAGTTGTCTACTACCAAAACTTTACCATACATTTGTAGTGTGGTAGTTAACCTTTTCATATCTCATGCTGTATTAGGCCATTGTTGGCAATGTTCTACATTAATGAGCAGCACTTACTTATAGCAAGTATTGTAAATAAATGTTTGCACCAATGTTCTAATTTAAATTTATTCATCAGGGTATTTAAATTATTGCATTAGTTAAAAAATGACATTTCTTTCTTGATATTTTACACACGAAGTTTCAGAAATATTGTCTGGAAACTAGGAACACCTTTACAATTTAATGCAATCCATTACAACAGCTCCTATTATTGTTTCCTAATATTTTGCCCCTCATTTTCAGTCTTCAATATAATGCACCCCTGTACACTACCGCCACTACAACTTCATAAGTAGAATTATCATCTTTCTGATGATGTCTGTCAACATCAACTGAAAATGTATAAGCTTTGTAAGAATTTATAGCAGAGCTGTTGTATTGCATTAGATTGCACAGATGTTCCTAATAAAGAGCTTGGCGAGTGTATATATGGATATCTTTGCTTTACATACAGTAGCAGTCAAAAGTTTGGACATTTTCTCATTCATTTGAATGGGAGGATGTGTCCAAACTTTTGACCAGTACTGTAAACTGTAGCAGAGGATTCATCCATATTGCACACTCTTATTGCACACTAATAGCAAAAAAATCAAGTTCTCCAGGGTTAAAATGTTTATTGCCGTTATACAAAACACACATAGAAAACATACAAAACTCGTTACATAAAAAATTCAAGTTTTGAGAAAGCCTCGGAAAGCTCTTGGCCTTATTCGCCTCTGGGCAAGTCCTCATCTCTTAATACTTCAGTATCTCCTCTGTCTCGGGGAGAAGATAGTGTTGGGGTTGCTGTCTCGTTCCCTCTCCTTCTCCCGCTCCTTCTGACTGTTAGGAGACAGGGCCTCCTCCAGCTTCTTCTCCGTCTTGAAGAGATCTCGCCCCGTGCGCAGGATGTGCTCCTCAATTTTGCGATGGCGCTTCATGTCCGAGAGTACTTTATCCAGCCGGGCTTCCCGTTTGACAGAGGAGCGAGCTGAGGATCCTGCGAGAGAGAGAGAGAGAGAGAGAGAGAGAGAGAGAGAGAGAGAGAGGGAGGGGAAAACTCATTACACAAAAACCATCACACCATCCCTTTTTCTTTGCTTTCAGACGATAATAAAACCCAACAGTGAGGAGCTAAGAGACAGAACACACTACATTTAATTTAGCTTGTAAAGTGTGTCAGCAAATTTTAAAACTCGAGTCTCAGTGGTTGTTGCTCTCCACACCTGGTGTTCTGCGTCTGTTGATGAAGGCATTTTTTGGAGTGGCTTGCATTTGCTCCTCATCAAAGTCAAACTCAGTTGGAGTTGGAGGCCTGCAAAAAAAAAAAAAAAAAGCAACAACAATAAGGCATTTCCTTTCTATATCCAGCACAAGAACACAACCAAAATCTTAGAGATGTAATGACTGACTTGCGCTCCCTCTCTTTCCTCTCCCTTTCCTCTGCCTCATCTTCCTCATCATCTCTTTCGGGTGAGGGGGTATGTTCGGGGGTAGGCGGCCTCCTACGAAGGGGCACAAAGTTCAATTCCAGCATCTCCCCTTTAGCAAGGAGCTCATAGAGTCTTTTGATCTCAGCAGGAGGAGGCATCCAGTTTTTGGGGTCCTCCATTTCCTCGTCACTGTACGCCAGCTCCCATTCACCGTCAACTTCCGCTGCCTGCTTTCCCTCCTCACCGTCGACCGCCGCATCAGCCTTAGGTTCCTCCTTGTTTACGTCTCCTTCCGCTGCATCTGTCTCTCCATCTGAAAAGGCAGAAAAAAGATGTAGGAAGTCAGTTTAACAAAAGCTGTTGACTGATAGGAAGATTAATAGAAGGAATAAAAGAACAAACTTATGTTATAATGCATTATACAGAATAATAACACTCAAGTATTACATTATACTGCGTGTACTTTTTACTAAATATACTGTATATATATACACAACTCTATACAGATCAAGTACTGGGTGAAAGTCTTAAACAACTTGGGGAAATTATTTAAGCTATTGATGAGGGAAAACAAGCAACCAGAAAGATTTCACTGAAGGATTACCTGATAAACACTAGTCTACCAACAGAATTGCATACTATTATAATTATAAGGACGCCTGCATCAAATACTGAGTAATGCTGCTTTACACTGAAAAAGCTTTTGTACTGTTGAATTGAAATGTATGACTGGGCAACATTTTCAAGGTAGCGAGCAGCAGCCTAACTTGTCAGAGATTTTTAACAGAAAGATCATATGGAAAACTAAATCCATCACAGCTAATCCAGACCATCCTCTCTGTAAGGAATGTGACATCCTCCCATCTGGTCAGAGATACAGGAAAATTAGGTGCAACAGGTTCCAGTTTTCACATATCCCATTTGCGGTAAGTGATTTCAATTTAAATAAACCATAAAATACCTATTCAATCCCTATTACTGTTGCTGTTGTTCAGGCTTTTATCAGATAAACCTTTTGTTGTGTACTGTGTTGTATATAGTACTAGCACTCTTCACTTCTTCAGTTGTCTTATTTTGCATTTACTTTTCTATGTTTCTATACTTGTGCTTTCTTGCTGCAAAAACAATCCTCTTGAGAGACAATAAAGATCTGAACGGATCATTTTCATCATCAGTTGTGCCCTGTTTTTAATCTCTGGGTATTCTATTAGCAAGTTATTTTCTTTCTATGTATGCATCTTTATGGAGTTACCTTTCTCTTCCTTGGTTGCTGAGTCCTCCTCTGTTGCAGCTGTCATTTCAGTGTCCTGTTGCTCTGTGGTGCCCTCTTCCTCTTTTCCTGCGGCAGGTTTTTCTGTGTCCTTCACACCCAGAGCTTCTATGCCCTCTCTCAGCGACGAGTCAGTGGCCTCAGCCTGCATCCTTCCTTCTGCGTTTATTGCAACAGATCTGCTCAAGACAAACATCATTTATGAAGAACTAAAACCACTTAATAGGTCATTGTGAGAGATACTCAAAACTAACCCCATACCTATAACGTTTAACAGGTAGCCTAACTAATTGTCAACTTCGCTGAACTATATTGATGAGCAGACAACATGAATGAAGCGTAATATTATCCTTATTTGACCAAACTGGCTGGCTAACATCAGGCCTGACCGTCAGCTTTTTCTAAACAGCAAATTACAATTAATGCGCGTAAGTAAATTGTCATTACCGAATGTCCGGTTTATCCACACTATGATTTAGTGTTGTTGTAGCTAAATGTTAGCCCAAATTATCTTCCCCGGTGAATAAAATCACCAAAACTCTCCATGAGGCTTGCTAGAGATAATAAACGGTAATGCAGAGACGTAAACATAGCGCCATTTTGGACTCAACGCACTGTGTGACGATCTGCTCGGGTCTGTTACGCTTTTGCATTTCCGCTGATTTAAACAGCATGTGGATAATCCATCGACGGCGCCGCTAACGGACAGCATTGTCATCATGACGAGTATAGATCTACGTTCGGCACGACTTCCTGCGCGGCGTGTACGGGCGCCTTTTTTTCCTAGGAAGGCGACGTCATAACCCGCCCACTCTGCCTCTGATTGGCTAGCACTCATTGTCTTCGTTGGTTGGGTTGGTTAGATTTAGGCACGAGGAGCGGGATTGGTTAGGGTTAGCAGGGTAAGCAAATCAGAGGCATAGTAGGGCGGGTCTTGACTTCACCATCCTAGAAAAATAAAATATTGCGTACGGGACTGACTGGGCGGGATTTCAATACAGTCTTTGCTTCATCATTGACGCAATGATTTACTTTATAAAAACTGTACAAAAATATGAATACACCATGACACTGACTATTATATTCGATTAATGAGTAGCCTAAATATTTTAAATAAAGACGCGGCTACACGTTAATTAGGCGCCAGTTTCTGTGCGTGTTGTGATTGGTGGATGGTCGTTTCCGGTTGCAGCGCTACTATTTGAAAAAGTGTATCGGTTAGAAATACGGTCTGTCCGCCATTGTTAAAAGACTACCTCCGCAATGTCGCTAAAAGTAATAATTAGGGAATAACAAAGGTTTATTTTGCAGGAGACCACATATATAAAGGTAAGTTAAGCGATAACGAAATATTGTATCATAACCTCGGTAAAGGAGTAACCAACTTTAACTTGGCTGTTTTTTAAGAAGCAGAAGTAACGTTAACGTTACCGTTTGCTCGATTGCTATCAGTCGACTGAAACAACCGTTAATATATAGGTTTGGCTATTATTACAATGCTTTGTTCGAAGGAAATCACAATTTTATTGAAACTTAAGCGACTTTGTTATGAGTATGCATATTAAATCTGCCTTTTCACAAAAGAAAAACAGTGTATACGTGGCTAACTTGGCTCATGTTGTTGTCCAGGCCTTTTCCTTTCAAGAGCTCAAAGATGGCTCAGCGAGTAGCGGTACCAGACGGAGGGAGCAAGAAGACATCCAGGGTTCGGGTAGCTGTTCGTCTACGACCCTACATGGGCAAACAAGATGAGAAAGGCGAGGGCCCGTGTGTGAGAGGCCTGGACTCCCAGAACCTGGAGATAATCAACTGGAGGAATGCTACAGAAACAGTAAAATACCAGTCAGTGTCATCAGTATATCTAAACCGTTACTCATTTCTTAAAGTTCAGCAGTATAATTTAACAATTGTCCAGCAGTCATGTGCACACTACATCTATAGCATGTCTGTCCCTGTTAAAGGTTTTTTTTTTTTTAGTTTTTCCTTATTAGAAATTGCAAATTTGTGATTTGAGTTATAGGGCTGTACAAATACAATTGACTTCACTTAATTTCTAATAATGCTGTCGATGTTATTTCAGTTTCGACGTTTTTCATGGTGAGCAAACAACACAGCAAGAGGTTTTCCTCTCATCAGTGAAACCTATTTTACCGCACATACTGAATGGACAAAATGCTAGTGTCTTCGCCTACGGACCAACAGGAGCTGGTATGTTGCAGCAATATTTTGTTTATTTGGTTGCAAATAATTATGACATCCTGTCTTAAATATTTCTCCCAATCATGTAAATGACTATATTAACAGAGGGATTTATTGTGATTGCTGAAACACTGTGTACACATATTATACAGCCTCATTTTCAACTAGTCCTGCTGCCACTAATAATGTACAAATCTCTGGACTAGAAGCTTTTTGTTTTTAGGAAAATCACTTTCTCTTCACCAAAATGTGAGCTTATGCTGCATGTTGCAGAGATCCCTGCTGGCTCAGTGGATAAACACTGTTGTCATGGTCAGTGTCCCCGTTTGATTACAAGGTCCTGAGATCGATCACTGTTCAGGGTAGCACAAGACTGCTGTTATGAACGAAGTTGGTTGATATGCTTATTATTCACCATCGTGCTTGTCAGAGCTGCAACCCTTATTTTTTGGTGCAGTTAAAAGTCTATAAATATGAATCAGATCTTGCTCATGTTTAACTGTCAGCCATGTTAGCTCAGGCTGAGCACTGCCATCTCAGACACTAGGTTGTAGATTTCATCCCACCTGCAGGCAACTCTTATCTTGGTAGAATTTCAATATGATTCAGCTTTCAGCAATCACACATAATTTCTTCTGAAATTGCATACTCTAGATTCAGTTTAATATTTTGAAATCATCAAACACTCCGGAGATCACTCCAATTTGTATATAAATTGCTCTGATCCCCAAATGTATATTTTTTTTTTCCCTGCTAAATCGCCACACCGTCTTTCACAGGCAAGACACACACCATGTTGGGCAGTTCAGAGGAGCCAGGCGTGATCCCTCGAGCCGTTCGTGAGGTCTTCAATCTGGTCAGAGCTAAGGATGAGGAGGAGGGGTGGGACTACAGCATTGGCATGTCTTATTTGGAAATTTACAATGAGAAGGTATGATTTGTTGGCTAATACAGTAGTGTGACCCAGTAGTTTAATGCTTTCTATCTAACTTGGCTTTTTGGCATTCGTATTAAGGCTAGAAAAAGGGCTTACATTTGTAATTGTTGAGACATCTCTGCAGCATATATAAGTGTCTAGTCTGTATAAAATGTGACATTTCCTGTTCAGTTAAACGGGAGCTAAAGGCTAGCTCTATATTTTTATTCTGGGACTCCACTAGAGTAGCTTTGCTTGATTCACAGTTCAAAAAACTCCTTACTTATCTTATACTGGCCCTTTTTATGCAGCCCCTCAGTTCAACCTCTGTCTCTAACAGGCAGTTTTAGCTCCTGTCTTGTTCTAGTTAATGTTTAAAATAAGCACTTAAAAACAATATGGGTAAAACCGGTCTCCACTGAACCTTTCCCTTTTCAGTTCTCAAATCATTAATACAGGCGAATGAAAATCTGCAGTACACACAGAGCTCCTCAGCTCAACTGCTCATGCACTCCTGCACTTGAGACCATATTACTCCGTTCTGAGAAAACATCCATTCTTCTCAATTTAATTAAAATCTTTCTCATAACTTTGGCCTCCTCCTATGTCCCTAAACTTCTTTTCACCTTTTTAAAAAAACTTTTAATACCTTTCATCCAACTCTATACTGAGTTGATTGTTGCATGTCCTATTATGGTAGTAATACTGTAGGTTTCAAGAGCTATTATGCATTTTCAGTGTCTTCAGCATCTTTCGATATGTGATAAAATGTTATATTATGATTGACAGATATTGTGCAATCCATCATTGTCGTCTTTCTTTATCTCACCCAGGTTCTAGATCTTTTATCGCCGAGCTCCCATGATCTACCAATCCGAGAGGACAAGGACAAAAACATCCTCATCCCTGGCCTCACTCACACAACAATCTCCTCCTTCTCCGACTTTGACAAACACTTTGTCCCCGCTAGTCTCAATCGTACTACAGCGTCGACCAAACTGAACCAGCGCTCCAGCCGCAGCCATGCTATCCTCCTCATCAAGGTTTGATATGTAATCTAAACAACTTGGGAATGGAGTGTTCTTTTTCTTCATTTATATATTTTATTTTTTCGTTTCATTGAGCTAGTCTGTGCATGCATAGCCACTGGATGGTTGAACAGCATCTTAAACAGGTCGTGGCCTCCGAGCAGTAGGTCAGGATTTGGTAGCTGGTGCTAAAATCAATTCTCTCTCGCAACACTCCCACTAGCAACATCTGGGCTTTCTGGGACTTCTCTGGGAGAGATACAAACTGATGTCTGTCATCCTATTTCTACATTCTTACTAAGGCTGCAACTAACAATTATTGTCATTATGAATTCATCTGTCAGTTTTACTAATTAATCAATTAGTTTTTCGGTCTATAAAATGATAGAAATGGTGAAAAATGTCAATTGATGAATCCTAAAGGTTTTTGTTTTTTCCGGACCAACAGTCTACAACCCAAACAAATTCAGTTTACTGTCATGAAAGACTAAAGAAACCAGAAAAGAATCACTTTTAAGAAGTTTGAACCAGAGAATTTTAACATTTGATATTTCTCTTTTGTCCTCCCTCGTCTGTGTTTCCTGTCTGACCTCCTGTGTCGTTGCCCCTCTTCAAATCTTGACCTTTTTCATGATCTAGGTTGTGCGGACTCGGCAAGCTCTGCCCCACCGACAACAGATAGGCAAGCTGTACTTGGTAGACCTGGCCGGGTCTGAGGACAACCGCCGCACTGGCAACCAGGGCATCCGCCTGAAGGAAAGCGGCGCCATCAACCTGTCTCTCTTTACTCTCAGCAAAGTGGTGGACTCTCTTAACTCTGGTACAGCCATCCGTGTGCCGTACAGAGACAGTAAACTCACACGGCTGCTACAAGACTCTCTGGGTGGCTCCGCACACTCCGTCATGATCACCAATATTGCGCCAGAGTACAAATACTATTTTGATACATTTACTGCACTGAACTTTGCCGCCAAATCCAAGCTGATTGTGAACAAGCCCTTCACCCGAGAAACTGTGGCTGTGCTGCCAGGTGAGTCAGTGTGCAGTAAGATCTACAGTTGGGAATATATCAGACTTTTATTTTCAGATATTCATTCCTTTTTTGAAAGTGAGTGAGGAAAAACTCACTATTTCATTCAGAGGGTTTACAAGCATAGAAAAAACATAATAGGCAGAGAATTTGATCCAAGGCCAGTAGGGGGCACCCTTATCACATCCCAGAGCATGATGACTAGGACTAAACAGCCAGCTGTCTCTGTGCATGCTGGGTGTAATCTTTTATGTTTTTTTAGTTTCTAACACCTCTGACATTTGTTGTTTTGATTCATTGTCTGAAATACATTCCCAATGCTTAGATTTTGCTCTTCCTTTAGTATTAATTCAGGCATTGCATGCTGCCTTGACTGATGCTGTGCCATCTTCATCGGAATTGCTTTGCACACTAGAGAAGCTCACAAACACTGTTGCTCGAGTGCACTGAATACCAAACTGCTAATTTCCCTTCTGCCTTCATCTCCAGTGAAGCGGGCCAGAGAGGACCATGAGGCAGGGGGGTCTGGCACTGAGCCACAGAAGAAGAGACAGAAAGAGGACAAGAAAACAGAACAATATGGATCCTCACCTCACAGGTTAAAGACCACACAAACACACACACAGACTTATTGATGAATCATCTGGCTAATCAAATGTGGGAACTGTGATGTTTGATTGTGAAGAAAATACCTTTGCATCTGCTCAAAGCTACCACATCAAATGAATAAACTACCCCCATTACTGTTTCTTGATCTGTTCTTCTTGTTTGTCTCCTTCAGTCTTTCAGAACCGTCAGTGATGGACAGACTAATAGCTCTGGAGAAACAGATGATGAGCTGCAAGGACAAAGATAGAGTCAACATGCTGAAAGATGTGGCCCAGTATCGCAAGGAGATCCAGGTGAAAACACACACCTACATCAGTTTTTGTTCATCTCAGTGATTGATGGGAGCATTGAGGGGAAAACGTAACCCTGCATAATAAGACTGCAACAAACACTTATTTTCATTCTCAGGTAATCAAACAATTATTTTCTCTATTAATTTTGTCTATAAAATGTTAGAAAGTAGTCTTGCCTGTTACATTCGGTAATGTCACATTTTATCTGAACAACAGTTCAAAACCCAAAGATATTCAGTTTACAATAATGTATGACAAAGAAAATCAATAAATCATCACAATTGAGAAGCTAAATGCTGCATATTTGCTCAAAAATATGACAAATGATTATTGAATTATCAAAATAATTATTAATAGTTACTGTTTTTTTTTTTTTTTGTTTTTTTTTTTATAACGTTGATCAATCGTTACAGCTTTTCTACATAATTTAGGTCTTGATCATTGAAATGTGCACCTGGTCCAACCATCTGTCTCTCCTGTCTGTCATAGTTTATGTCTACGTGGTTCTCCAGACACTGATACTATCAGATCTTTATACTGATCGATCAGCTTATCTTCTTCATGGATATTTGATAGCCAACCTTCACACTTTTTTTTAAATTTCACAGGAGCTCAAAGAGAAGCAGAGGGAGTTTGAGAGCAAGACCAAGCTACTGAGTCGGCTTGCAGGAGAAAAGTCCAGTACCAGTCAAGAGCCCAGCTTCAAGAAGAAGATGGCTCCTCTGGAAAGAGGGTCGTCGACTGCCTCAAAAGCCAACAAGCAGCAGGCTGTGGTCCAACCCCTCCAGGGTCAGTTTGAAAGTACACATATTACATTAATAGCACAAATTTATAGGGGTGGGGAAATAAATTGATTCTAAGCTTCATCCCAATGCGGACATGGATGATTCTACATCGATTCACAAATGTCAAATCGATTTTCTAAATGTTAGTTAATAACGTGATGTTGACGGAATGAAAAGGTGAAACTCAACTGCGAGGGCAGCGCAGCTCTTCACAAAAGGCAGCGGCTGTAAGCATTTTTAGATGTAATGACTAAATAATTACCCTTGCAAGACGAACATGAAGTATATTGTGAACTTTCTACGCCGTCACTCAGAGATTAATGTTAGCTGAGCAGAGCAGCAAACTCCAGCAGTAACAAACAAGCCAGATTGACCAACACACACTGCAGCAATAAACAACTTTAATCAACTCTGAGGTGAAGAAAATAACTCTGTGCTCAGTCTGTTTCACCACAAACCCAAACATCCTGCGCCTGTTCAGTGACTTGGACAACGATGGCTTTCCCCAGAGCTTACAGTGCAGCAGAGAGGCTGCTCTCCACTGCTGGAAACATGACGTTAATAACACAGCGGAGCACTCCACCTCCCGCTCATTTTGTTATTCTCATACAGGCAGGAGACTATAAGATGTTTTCACATAATTCATTAATTAATGCGGTTAACTTTTTTTTTAAAAGGAAATGGTTGCGGATCATTTATCTTATCTACCAGTTATGTTTCATGTTGTATTTCAGTGGACTAAGGACACCAGTGAATGAGTCAGTGCACAGTATACTCGAACAAGAGACTGAAAATAGCCCCCACCACGGAGAATCCATTCTGAATCAAATCGTGAGATTCCCAAAGATTCCCACAGTGACAAATTTAAGTTATACACAAAAATGAGTGCAGGGTTGGAATTTAAACTGACTCCATCTAATTGTAAAGACTGCAAAAACCACCATATTAAGACTAATCAAGCAGATGTTACTGTCACTATTCAACTTGCCGTTAAAGAGTCTTTGAAATACTATGTGAAAGAATGACCTTGGCTTTCTCGTGTATGTGTAATTTGTTGTTCACGCTTCCCTAAAGAGTACTCACTCACTAATTCTGTCATGTTGAATCACTGGAGATATTGATGAGCTGCAATGTCATATCAGAGCTCAGTCTACAATACAGGAGCCAGAAAATGTATCGAATGATGATGAGGAGGAATTATTTTTACATCCTTCAGCAGCTTAGAAAGTGAGCCTGATAGATTTCCTTGATACCTGCGTCATGCCTTTGGCCATTAAAACAACACTATACTGCTGCATCCCAAACAAAATACAGACTGGTGACTATTTTAGTGTTGTCGTCCACCAGTGGGAATATGTGCCTTGTTAACTGAGTGTTCTTTGTAGAATTAAATGAGTTAAACAATAATTCAATGTGTTTTCTTTCTCCCCATCAGTGTCCCAGCAGCTTGCAGTCGTCAAAAAACAGTCCGTGTGCGTCAAGAAGAAGGAGAAGAGGCTTTCAGACCAGGTTGAGGTCAGCATCAGAGTCTCGACCGTGCTCTGCTGAGCGTGACACATCTGCAGAATTGCAAGATACGAGCTGACGTAGCACATTAGCTTCAATTTGGTTTTTTTTGACTTGACAAACTGCAGGACCTCAAATTTATAGGGTCAAAATTAACCTCCTTTTAAACACGGGTAAATGTTTGTCAGCCACTATGACTGTAAAATATATACTTTATTGTCAATATTGTTAAAAAAATAACTTCACACTATATTTTGGGGCTGTAACTAGTGATCATATTTTATTATTAATTTCAATTATTAATGTTGTTTGTATATAAAATGTTAGAAAATTATGAAAACGCACAAACATGACAATTTCCCTAAATTCAAAGTCACGTCTTCAAACAACAGTCCAAAATTATTTTCATATTAGACACAGAAAAGCAGAAAACTGTCACATTGAAGCAGGAAACAGAAAATAATTTGCTTGAAAATGTACTCAAATCATAAATCAACTATCAAAACACATTGATTTTATTTGGATGGAATAATCATTTCAGCTCCACTGTTTATTTCTTTTCTCTCTCTCAGCCTCCGGATGGTAAAGAGAACAAGATGCAGAATGGCTGGGAGTCCCAGCTTGACACATCGGTGCTGGAGCAATCCAGGCAGAAGATCCTGCAGATCCTCAATACCGGATCCCTCAAAGACCTGAAAGGCCTGCAGCAGATCGGCGTCAAGAAGGCCAAACTCATCCTGGGCTGGAGGGAGATCCATGGCGACTTCACCAAGGTCAGTAGAGGAAATAAAATAACCTACACCTAGTTTTATTGTTTAACTCAACCATTAAAAACACCAGACATGTTTGTGTTGACTTCATGATTTGTTGTTTTGCAGGTGGAAGATCTGATTAAAGTTGAGGGGATGACAGAAAAGAGATTTTCCACCTTCATGAAGGTAAATCCTCAGTAAAATTACAATGTCTCAACAATTTGATGGAGTGAAGCGGAGTTTTGTACAGACATTCATGACATCCACAATATATTTAGTTGATCCCAATGAATTTGGTCATCTAGCGTCACCATGAGTTGTTTTTGTTTTTGAGTGAAACGTCTTAACTGTCATTCAGTTTTGCACAGCCATTCATGTCCAACTTCAGATGAATTGTATTTTTTTTTCTTGTAGCGCCACCATCTGGTCAAAATTTCAGTTTGTCCAGTTCTTAAGTTTATGACAAAACACCTTGAAATCTAAAACATTTCCGTCATCCTCAACTGTACTGTGTCTTTAGTGCTAATCAGCAAATATCAGTGTGTTAAACTAAGATGAGGAACACAGTAAACATGACTACTAAACATCAGCATGTTAGATGTTGTTAGAGCTTGATTTCATTCAGTGTTAATTTACATTTCTTTGTTTTTCTTCTTTTTCAGGCAAACATCCTGAGTGCCTTGGGAATGTGATCATTTCTTTTTTCTTAATCGTACCTACAGCTAATGTAAATATTATTTTATCTAAGAAATTTTTATCTCCATTTTTTTGTGTTTTGATTTTGCTTTGTTTTATGGTTTTGTTTTTATGACTTTGTAGTTACCACTGTGCTCCACCTGATGGCGCACTACTGCTTTTTTAATAAAGGACTCTCGTGTCACTAAATGTTTGTGTTTATTTCCTGATGATAAATAAATCTGATGGCCACTTTCACATACGATTAAAAAGTCACCCACCCTGACTGGTCTCAGGTCACGAACCACCGTCTCTTCGGGCAGTTTATCGACACATTTCAGGTTTGAAGCCTTAATTGGGCTCATTTCTGAACTGAGATGGAGGCAGGAGGACCCCTTTTTTATTTACATGCTGCATTAATGAACATTATTCAGTGTTTAGGTGGTTTGAGGATGAAGAGAGGAGGATGCTATTAGTCCACCTCCCCCCTCCTCCTCCTCCCACAGCACGTAGTCTGGTTGATTTCACTTTTCATTTCACACACACCCCTCCTCCCTGATCCTTCCTGCCGTCCAGGAGGAGACTCCCCATCCCAGCACTGCGCTGGAACCAGGCGCTGCATCCGCCCTGCTGCTGCTGCTCCTCCACCTCTCACACACGACAAACGGATACTATCGGATTTTAGACAAATTGCATGTTTGCATCAACATAATGGCTGTAGAAAAGATGTTTGGTCGCGTCTGATGTCGATTTTTCCACCTGAGATTACCGCGATGTTAAAGGCAGGGACGCTCCGGCTGGATTAAAAAGGTCAGTTTGATTTATTTTTACAGCCACTTTTATCCCCCCTCCCTCCCCTCGTAGTGTAGATTGATTAAAAGAGCCAAGTCATTCAAAATTGCTTGTTTGCTTTAAAAGCAAGAATCCAATGAAGCTGCATGTGTTGTTTTTTCTGCTTATCATTGCAATTTAGCAGCTCACATCCACTGAATCCAAATTACCAGCAGCAGCTAATTAACGAGCTCCTCCTTCACTCATCTATCCGACTGTTTTTTTCCGCCTTTGTCTCCATCCTTTGACTGCTCCCTATTGTTCTGCGCCCAACAACCGGCCACCGTTTATGCTCGTTAACGCTTGTGTACACATGATGAAATAATGGTATGTACACACCTGCACGGAGACTATGGCTGCTACCATCGTTTCAAAGGAACCTGCCTCCATCTGCCATGCCTTTGTACTCCTCATGTCATTGTGACCTGCTTTCTCTTATAGGAGGAAGCTCATCTGCTATTTAAATAAGATCTCTGAGGCACAGATGAGGCCTGATTTCCAGTTGATCATGATCTGTTTACCTTGAGCCTGTTTATTTACTATTCAACGTGGCTTTAAGACAGATTGAATCTGATTATTTACTATTCAACTGTGGCTTTAAGAGTGATTGAGCCTGTTTATTTACTATGAGAGTGATAAAAAATGAGGATAAATGTGGATTATAAAGAGGCTTTGAGCTCCAGATTCTAAATCAGCTCAAAAACAGATAGGAGAGAGTGGTCTCTGTTTACAAAACCATTTTCTGCCCCCCCCTCCCAGGTGTAACTACAGGAAGCACTAGCAGGACTGGACCACAAACAGAGGCTTCATTTTGGTGTCAGCATGGCTGTGAACATGATGCCAACTCCCGCCATCTGGCCAGGGGAGGAACAACCGTCGCTGCTGGATCAGGAGGGCTCTCTGTCGAGCCAAGCCCCCGTCTCCGTGCCGTGCCCGGATGTCAGAGGTGAACAGCTCATCCACAGCGGCAGCCCGGACAGCACGAGACCCCCCCGCAGCAAATCCAAAGGAGAGCTAGTCATAGTCATCAACGAGAAACTGAAGAACAGTAAGTGACTGAGTTTGACCTTGCATTAAAGCAGCGGCTGGTTGGCGGAGAGAGAGAGAGAGAGAGAGAGAGAAAGGGCGGGAGGGAGGGTGGGGGGGGAGTGTGGGGTCACACAGATGCTTTGTCAGCTCACTCAGGGAAAGTAAAATTCCAGCGCACGCACACGTTTAGTCCTTCCAGTGTTTCAAACATTTTTCTCGCCCCTTTTTCATCCCTCATGTGTAGGTAACGGGATCCACCCGGCGCCCGCGGACACCGCCTCTCCGGTCATCTCCTCTCCTCCGAGAAGACAACACTCCATCTCCTACCCCCATCACAGCAAGACCAGGAAGGGAAGCAGGGCGAGCTCCATCGGCTACACCGCCTTTTCGCCCAGGCCGTCGCTCTCTCGTCACTCCAGCATCGCCACCAACCCACCCTTGGACCGGACCAAGGTTAAAGACTACCTCCTCCTGTCCGTGCTGGCCTGCTTCTGCCCTGTCTGGCCTATCAACATTGTGGGATTTGTCTACTCAATCATGGTAAGAACTGGGATCTTTTCTCCAAACTCTTTAACGTGTGCAACCGGAACGATGCTAACAGATGGTTTGATCTTCTCTCGCAGTCCAAGAACAGTCTCGAGCAGGGAAACCTGGATGGCGCAGTGCGTCTGGGACGTGTGGCTAAGATGCTCTCCATGGTGTCACTAGTAGGAGGGACGGTCATTATCATCGCCTGCATTGTCAACCTGGCCAGTGAGTGTCCCAAATCTGACCTATAACCCTTAACCTCACCCTTTTACCCGTGTGTTGTTGTGCACAGCTGATCCGTCCCCCTGAACTCCTCCTTTTTTTGCCTGTGAATTGACAACTAAGGATTTGTATTAATATCTCTGCGACCACTGATCTTCCTGAGACCCTGCCCCCCCCCCCCCCCCCCCCCCCTCCAAAAAAACCACCTGCTGTTTATCCCGTCAAAATATAACACTTCAGCTCTGTCTGCACAATCTGACTGACTACTACCATTCATGTTTTTGCACAATATTTTACTAGCTACAACGCCTGCACAAGTCTTCACACACTGCGGCACTTTAGGAACTATGTCAACGCTACGCAAATACCAGAGCATATTAATCACATTTGCATCAGATTCAATTTTCTGTCTCCCATTTGCACGGGTGGCCTCCAGCCTCCAGCTGTAACCAGACTGCATGCCAGAGAGCCGTGTGTGTTTCTGTAGAGTGATTTGTGTAGTCCGCTGTCTGTTGTATGCCTTGCACTGTTTGCTTGTACAAAATGTCTTGTTGTCCCTGTACCATATATGTATATCATGTATGTCGGTGTGTTGTGAGTTGTTGACGTGCTCACAAGACAAAATATCTGTACATTTATTGTACCTGGCAAATAAACAGATTCTGATAACAGATCAGTGATGATTTCAGTGACTTGAAAAGGAAGGAACTGTCTTTGTACGTTACTGTAAACACATTAATGAGGGCTGCAGTCAGTTAAATGATTCTTTGCCTTTTCTCTTCAAGCAGAAACTTATCTGTGCTGTTTTTTTGAATGCACACAGTGGCAGCCTGTTGGGTATCATTAAGCCAAGAGATGTCCTAATTAACTTAATGTCTGGAAGAGCAATTGAACACACAACTTGAGTTTAAGGGCTCTGGGACTCAACAACCCTTGTTTTTTCCTCATTATATAACTGTCTTCTGTGGTTTGTGAAAGTTTATACATCCATATTAAGTTGCAGATTATATAGCTCTTCAACTAATACGCTTCCTTTTCTTTTTTTAGTAAATGTGAAAACCTGAGTTTCATCCCAGGATGAAACTGGATAAGGGAACTGACCGTCTGGCCCGCACCTGCACCACCGTCTTTACCGCCTAGTCATTACCTGGATGTGTGACAAAAATGCACCCGATATTCAGTGCTTACTTATATTTCTGTAATCTATATAAATCCCTTTTGGCTAATGGAGGAAAATAAAATATGCAGATATTGCTGCTCTGAGTCGGGGGGTGGGGGGGGGGGTTTATCCGTCTGATGTTAGATTGAGAAGGGAGTCAGACTAATCAGTCCCTTCGTATTCTGGTCAAAGCACTCAGAACGATTCTCGGTATAAGACATGACTCCTCAAGAACGCTACGATCACTTGCAGAACTGACTCAGACAAGGTGGACTATAAAAACATGGGAGACCAGCAGAGGTGGTTACAAAAAGGTGACACAGGAAGGATTGCCTCCCAGCTTCAGCGCCACATGCAAGTCTCAACAAAATGCACTGCAAAGTCCATCCTTCACTGCACCGACGACAGGATGCATCAGTTTGCTATTAAATCCCCTCGGACACGCGGAGAGAGAGAGAGAGAGAGAGGCTCTGGGATTAGTGTTGCAGAAATCCATCCCTCAAAGAGAAGAAACACTTTCAATCACAACGTTTTCCTTGTTTCAGACTCTTTCTGTGATTTTCATGACTCCTGCCATACATCTTGTGTTAGAGAGCAAGCGTACGGGTGGCGAAAGAGGCTTACCAAGGACTAGCTATGGGTGCTAAAATGGAAGGGATTATGGAAAGTCTTGCACAGAAGGCACACTTTATCACTGCAAGGAGGGGGAAAAAAAGTGCCAAAAAAAGAATTCAGGAAAGTTTCTTGCTTTGTGAGGTCCCACCTCTGATCGCAGAATTGTTGTTGCAGAGGGGGAACATCAAAAGTGCAACTGCAACTTCACACTTGTTCGACACCACTAACCAATGTGATCCAGAGAAAAAAGGGTACAAGAGAAAGAAGCAGCAAGATACTTAAACCATTCATTTTACAGTAGAAGCTAATTACGCCACGTCACCTATAACCTATCTTTTGATAACGTTTGTAAAAGATCATTTTGGAAAAAGGAAATTTTGAACCACTAATTTCATAATGTGATGCTGTTTGAAGTACTGTGCCACAGCTGACAGATGGTGGTAGTATCGTGTGCATATGGGCATCACTATATTTGATTAACAAATTAAATAGCTTGTGATTGCAGTCAAAGTTGTGGACCAGCATCCACAGATCCCTTCAAACTAGACTGATTCTTTTAAAAGATGTATTCAAATCACAGCTGATTCTTACCCTTTATAAACCCTACACTCCCATTTCGTTGTCACATACAGTCGGATGCTGTCTTTTGCTGGATTATTTGTAAAAACACTGGTTCAGAAGTGGTTTATTGGTGTGAGATATGAATAGCAGTGTGGTAGCTTAACTTTTCAAAACTAATTTCTAAATCTGATTTATTATTGTATCCTCAAACTAACCTCCAATCTGTCTCACTGTGATCTGAAACAACTGGGTTTCATTCAAGACTGGATTAAATTCTCTTAATTTATTATCTGTATTAAGCTGGATTCCAAATTTTGTACAGAAATGGCTCAACTCCTGAGCCTCATCAGTCCACACCTGCAGCCAATTTTCTGTTATGATTATTAATATGGCGTTTTTCCCTCTGTTACTACTTAATGTGTAAATTTAATTGTAATCAACAGTTGGTGTACTCTGCTGATATAAATCTCAATATTGTGATAATTCTCTAGTTTATGAGTTAGCATTAAGTAGTCATAATCTAACGTAGGCACAGAAACTGTCAGCTAGCCTCCTGACAGTCGTTGTATTACCACCGGGCTACTATAATATTTGTGGTTATTGGCATGCTGTGGCATTTTTATTCATGTATGATGATGATAGAAGTTGAAAATGACAAGATAAGCTGGCACTTGGAATATTATACTTCTGCGGCACATTCATAATAAAGACACAATGCATGTGAAAGTGTTTTCAGTGTTGTTTTGAACAGATAAAGAGCAGCAGCAGTGGGAGATTTAAAGCGATTGTGTTTTTGTGTGAGTGTCATAAGTGAGAGATGTCCAGAGAGCTTTAGCCATTGAGGAGATTATGTTTTGTAATTTAGCAGATGAGAGCAAAAACAAAAAAACAAAAAAAAAAAAACAAGAGGAAAGTATTAATGTAGTTCTCCATGCTGTGATGGTTTGTAAGCTGCAGGGATGGAAAAAGCCTGCTGTTGTCAGGGAGTGAAGCGCAGACAGCAGGAAGAGCAAAATGCTGAAGGGAGATGCCCGGAGCCAACGAAATCCACTGTAGGAGGTTATAATGAGAACTAAAGCCTCAGATGACTTCTGAGGAATCAAAGCAAAGTATCACTCATTATTTCCTCTGGAGTTTTTAACCTTCTATTGGTTGCACAAACTCGTATAATAAGAACAGTGATTTTGCAAAATTCCTTTTTTTTGGAATATAATGAAGAAAAATCTGGTTTTTAAAGTGGATTCTTGCATCCAAATTAGCCGGGAAATGAAAATTTGAATGAATGAATGAAATTTAAAGGCTATATTGTGCTAATAATATTATTAATATACTAATATTGTACTATATTGTACTGTAAATCAATACGTTGATCTTCAGGAGATTAATCAACAACTATTTTGATAATCAATTGTCATTTTTCAAGAAAAATGGCAAACATTACAAAGTTTCAGCTTCCCAAATGTGACATTTTGCTGCTTTTACTTGCCTTACATTACAGTAAATTGAATACTGGACCTATTGATGAGAAGAAACAAGCTATTTGAGGACATAAACTCAGCCTCTAAGGCACTGTTCACAGTTTTGTGATGTTTTATAGACCAAGTGATTTATCTATTAATTGAGAGAATAACTGGCAGGTTAATTAATAGTGAAAAAATCTTTCGTTTCAGTAATTTTAACATCATAGAAATCACAACTGCTTGGTTATAATATGTTTAAATGTGTCCCATTGAAATATATAAAGCTGTGAAGTGACAGCTCTGTTGCAATAATGAACACAGGAAATTATACTGTACATACATAAACATGGCTATATTCAGCATATAAAAGTAATCACGTCACAATTCCCTAAAAAAAACAAAAACTAGTGTTTACACGGGAGCGTCCAGAGTTCACAGAATAAATCTACTGCATTAGCAGAAATCCAAAAGCACTCACAACATCTGAGACCAGCAGAAATCTCCTTCACCAATGTTAACATTTTTGACAGCGAAAGATATTTTTTCTTTGCACTCAGCTAATTTAACAGTAGTCATACAGTACAGGGAGGCTCACAAGGGGATCAGTATACCAGCCAGAGTCACATCCAGATGCAGTAAGTGGGTCAGGGATTATCCAGCTGGGTCACATAAACACAGAGGATGTGAGTCAGCTTGGCAGTGTTTGGATGCATCATGATCATCCTGTCAGTCTGCATAGGAAATCACAGCATAATGAGATATACTGACCTGTGGCGATGCTCTTCTATTAGCGCCTGATTAATTTGCAAAGAGAACTGGGGCTGAAAAAAATCAGTGTGAATTAATGCGTCTGGTTGTTGTTGCAGCAGTCGTTGTGGATTTTCAGTTGTTTTTGAGACTTATAAGGTGAAAAATTAACTTTAAAAAAAAAATATAGAATCACATACTTGTGGAAGTTTGCACATCAAACAATCAGTCTGTGTTATTAGCTCTTTTTTTTCAGACTCCATCCTGTTTCAGCCGCCTGCAGTTCCCAGTTAATGAGAGAGTTTCACAGCTGCTGTCGACACAACAAATTATCCGCTCCACTTTCTATGATGGCAGATTTTTTTTTTTTAAAATGACAATTACTTTATCTGAAAACCGTTGATTGAAAAAACACTTTCACAGTTTATTTGTCAAAAACTGTCTTACTGTGTTGCTAAATTAACATCATAACTTTTTCATGGCAGACATTCTGACTTATCATAGCAGGAAACACACAGGTGGTTATTATAGCTTTAATCACAGCTGATCTCCATTTACATGCTTTAATTGCAGCTCACACTTGCATCATTAACTTTATCATTTATACATGTGCTTAAAAAGGCCTGTTGTTGACTGTTGACATTCAGTTTTTAAATGAACTCTTATGGCTTTGCTGTGTACATGAAGTGAGGTTATCATCATATTTCTTTGGCTCAGATGTTTTCAAACATTATTTACATTTGGGTTTTTTTCTTTACTGACATTATTAATAATTAATACAGTCTGTCATCAGAGAATAATTTTCCGTAAAGCACCGTATGTTTGTCATCTTCAGAGACTTATTAATTGAGAGGTTCTGAGGTTCTGAGTCAGTCTAGTTGGGGTTCCCTGTCAAGTTTCAGCTGTGTGTGAGTTGTTTGCAGTTTCGCTTAAGACACATTTCCCCTTTAAACATCTCACTTGGTTTTATTTAAATAATCATCAAAGGCACAAAGATGTAAAACTCTCCAATGCATCAGTCACAGGGGACATTTTCCTGCAGAACAAGGACTTGAACATGTGATGCTTCATGTCCATTTTACTGAAAACTGTTTTAACTTGTAACAGAGCTTTTTCTACACTGTTGTTTTGGTACTTTGACTTAAGTGAAGAATCTCAATACTGTCATGAAACTGTAGGTTTTCATATTTCCAGATTTGTTTAAGAACTTGTTGGATTAACTCTCGTTTGGACTTTACATTCCCATATTTAAACTGCTCTCAAAGAACATATACAGTTTTAAGACAACAGGGCAAACTCCAGTTGATGTAGATCATGGGCCACAACCGAAAGCTCCAGACTAAATAGATCTTGTGGTGAGATTGTTTTGTCAACACATTAATTATTTAGTTATTTATGTGTATTCCTAACTAAATGCACTTTTTACCCGGTAAATTGCCACAAAAATCCCGCACTAATAATAATGTTAAAGTAAGAAGAGCAGGACATTTCTTTAAATCATTCAAACTCTACAAACTGGGTTATCAGTGAATACCTTTATAATATTCACATAATTGTAGCTTAATTGAATTGGGATGTGAGCTTCAGGCTCATATTTGACCCGTTATCACTGCACAGCTCTGCTGCTACACTTCCTCTGCCAGCTGCTACCTTTAACTTTCCATCACAGTCCTGGCTAGGTGGCAGTAATGTGCTCATTATTGTCTCTGTAATGAAAACTACTCATCATCGCAGTGTGGATTCAGAGCTCTGTCCCTCTTTGGTGAAATATGACTGTAATATTTCGATTGTTGCTGCCAGCTTTATTGTTATGAAATGACCATGTGAAGATGACTTTAGCTGAAGTGAATATGTGTGGTTTTAATAGAAAAACCAGCAGCTGCTCAGTACATTTTGTTATAGACAATCTTGACATTGTTATGTAATGACATTATTAAGTAACCAAATTGTAAAGTGAAAGCCAAAAGCCTTTCAGAGCAACAGACAGCCAGATGGTTGCTGCTCAGATACTCTACACAAGTGACTCTCATCATTATCTGTTATGTGTTTTCTCAGTCGGCAGATGTTAGCGCTGGTCCCTGCAGAGAGGACAGGGGTCTGGGTTTAAATAATGTTTGTGGTTTCACAGAAATCTGCTGGATTAATCCTCCCTGAGCAAACATAACTACTATTATTCTTTTAATGGCTATATTAAACTCAGTAGTAAATGAGTTTGTTGCACAGTATGTTATGACATTTCATTTCTCTTGTACGAGCTATATAAAGGTCATTACTCACAGGGTTGGGCTGTAGTGCAGGCTGTGTCCTGATGAGTCCGGCTTTTAGGTTTAACTGCGCATTTTGTTTTTAATTAAAGATCTTTATCACTAGGTGAGCATCTCTCGTGTTGTTTGAGATGCAGATCTGCCTCAAAGAAGCTGTAAACTGAATGTTTAATGTCCTCCAGTGTACCCTCTCATGATTTTATTTTACAGTACTCTTTATATCTTTGCACAACATCAACAGTCCAAACCCCTAATTCCTGCAGCTTCATAAAAGGTATAGATAATTTTCTTTTTATCTGCAAAGACTCATCCGTGCTTTTATTACTTCTTTGCCTGGACTGTATCATAAACATAAACTCTTTCAAAATTGCTTCTAATCACAACACCAAAAACTTTTCTCTAGTTCCAACAATAGGGTATGTGTAATACCCATTTTACTATCTTGCTTTGATTTTCAAATTTAATGTAATATTAGTATTACTGTAGTATCTCAACATGTTTGACGGATCTGCAGAGGACAGTAGAAGAGCACAGAGAGGCACGAACTGAGATGAAACATTAGTAGCTGTCTTTGATTTCTTTCCCACTCAGGATATACAAAGAAATACACAATAAACAGAAAACTGCACAGCTGCAAAGAGCATCAAGTGTTTTTCTGAACCCTCCTTTTCTGTCTAAAATCGTCTTTGCCAACGTCCATGACTCTGCCGCTGAGTCAGACAGTCGGTCAGCTCGAGGTAAGCCTCACAGCATGAGGCTCCATCCAGGCATACACTGGGCAGCAGCGTGTTTACCAAAAACATCTTGATTTCCTGATGCTGACCTCTGACCTCACTGTCATTTAATTTTGTGGTAAACATATACTGTAATGATCAATCTTATATAATAGTAATAATTTTATACCTTTATTTAATCAGGTAAGTCCCACTGACATCAAGGGAGACCTTGTACATATGTACTGCTCATATAAACTTCCCTGTGTTAACATGTCGATGCTTTTTTGTGTTAATCATGTGGAAGCAAATCATAGTAATAATAATTTGATTCTTACAAGCAACTAAGTAGTTAAGTGTGAAATGTAATCACTGCTTAATGTTGACATTTAAATACCACTGACTTTATGGCACTGAGTAAACTTTCTGAATCCATATGGTGAATCACATAATTACAAGTGGAGCAAAAAATACATTTTCTGTTTGTTTTTTTTCTTTTTAGGGTACACAAATTCACAGAGAAAATTCAAGCATCGAGAGTGTTCAACAACCTGTATTCAAATTCAAGTCAAATCAAAAACTCAGGTTTCTCTAGTTGGATTGGTGAATTTCAGATACCAAAATTCAATCAAGTCTGACTGAAGACCTCCGTCCAGTCAGGTGACGACCAGTCATGTGATCAAAATGTCCAATCAGTCTAGAAGGGTCAAGTTTGAATTTTTCATGTTGAATTTTGGTGAATGTGTGGTGGTTTTGTTGTGGGTCGACCGGATTTTTGACTTCACTTGAACTTTTAGATAAGAATTTGAATAATTAAATTTCAGCAACTTGAATATAGTTTTTTTTTCTTGTATTTTTGACACTTTCATTTTATTCTGACTTCTTGAGCCCTAAAAAAATACTTTACGCTACTATAGAATACCTTTGCACTACCCTATAGTGTTTTTGCACCATAACTTGCACATTACATTTATTTTGCACATATTTTAAACTTATTCTGTATAATGTATATGTATCTGTATATTCCTGTAAATATATTATAGTTTTCCTTTTTAATTTCCTCTTTAGTGCTACTTTTAAATACTTTGTTCTATTTCATTGCCAAATTTATTGTTTTATTCTATTCTAATTTAAAATATATGTACATACATGCATTTACAAATATGTAAATACGTTGTGCTCTGTGCCCCTCTGTGCTCTTTGGACACATTTATAGATCACTATTGCTCATATTACTGTCAGAGAAGAGGCTGCAGTTGCAAATCCCAGCAGCTAGGTGGCAGTATTGGCTTTATTAGAAGGCCACTGGGCTGAGTGTAAACATCTTCAAAGAAGCTGCTTCAGGGAGGCTGCTTTTGGGATCTTGGAGCAAATACAACAAAAATTCAGGGATGCACACAATAAATCAATATGAATGTTTTATGAAAAAAAAAATCATGCACACTTCCAAAAGACAAATAGTCAATGCAATTGAAACACAATATATATTTACATATGCACACCACTGGTATTTTTCAGCATGCCTCTTTTACCACATGGGACTGAGCACAGATAAAACCTGCACTTTGTTTAATGCAGTCCATAAATAAAGCAGCAGCTATGGAGAGTCAACAGACAACACTGCACTCTGTACACCATTCATATTTGTAATTCAGAAACAAAGTCGGATGGTTTCATTTACCGTTGTGTCAGAGTACGACCGTGCACGGCCCTCCTGAAAACAACCTACTCCGAAACTTCTCACTGTTCTCATCCATACAAATTAAGGAGCAAAATCAGGTTAACAACAACGTGTCTTCAACAAGAAACTGGCACAGTGATATTTGAGCTGATACATCAAAACAACTGTGAACAGCATAAAAAAAATAAATAAAAAATATATCTTTAGTTAATCAGAGCATCACATCTCAGGGGAACTGGGAACAACACAATGATGAACACCTCATCCTGCAGCAGAGCGTGGCACATATTTGAATTTTAAGTTTGCTCCAACAACACCACACATGCAAATCACTGACACAAACCATTAACATGGAAGAACCAATTATCTTATTAGGTTGTGCTGTCTGCAGGCAATCCAGTGGCAATCAGATCAATAGATACAAAATGTCTGACGGTATTAAGACCACTTAGAAATCTTCGGAAGCATTAGGCAAAACATTATTGCAAGGGAGAGGTATGTGCCTGGTGAGACAGATGGTTGTAATGGTGGATCTTTAATGTCAGCGGTTAATTAAAATAACAGGCCAAATTTAATAAAAGCAAGCAAACCTGACATGAGGGCCGACATGAGAGGTGAACTGCGGGATAATTCAACTTTCTCCCTCATTATATTTTCTTGCATGACTTCAATTTTTCTTGTTGATTGAGCTTTGACCAGTTTAGAGCAGTGCAGAGGAGCATTTAGATTGATATTAAATCTACAAAAGGGACATGGATCCCTATGAATATGATTATGAAAATTCTTACACTGTTAGCTTTGTGGTGGGGATGGTTTCCCAGATTTGCATCAGGCCTATTTAGATCCAAGATTACAGTATTGATCTCTGAATGTGACCCCTTTGGGTATTGTTATGAATTATGAACTCATTTATGACACAAAGTAAGTAGGATATGAATCCTTCATAGTCATGCAGAAAATCCTCAGAGCATGCGATGAAGCGTCTCTCGTCCCGAGTCTTCAGGCCGTCTCTCACCAGTGTCAGTACAGTGGCAGAGGTGCAGTTCATTCCTGCAGCGTAGATCCTGGCAGCTCGTTGGTGAGCGTGTGCCAGCGCTCCACCTTCTTGCCTTTGTTCTTCAGACAGTCTATCCAGTGCTGCAGAGTTTCTCCCTGTGAGTGACACCCTAAGGATACACCTCCTAACCGGTGCAGACACAGAAAATATGAGAATATGGCCTGAGGGGAATAAACATGTTTAAAAAACAAAGGGTTAATGTAAAAAAAAGTTCATTGTGTTCCACAATTCATGGAGCAGTAATAAGGAGCAGGAACTCAGCTAGTTAAAAAATGTTTAAAAAGAACCACTTGAACACATAAAAAACGTATTATCTGAATGTTAAGTTGGCGCTAGTCTGCAGGAATATTGTTTTTTTGTCTGGCGTTGGAAGTTTGTCTGTTGATGGAAAACAGCCAAAACATTAGAAACGTTGCATTTTTGGTCTGTAGAAAATCTTCTTGGTTGTCTTGTTTTCTGCTGTACTGTTTTGTTGAAGTTAATTGCATTTTTGTTGTTTTTTTGGCCTAATTGTTTTCTTATTACTTACAGACCAAAATACATTTCAATTTGAAAATAAATCGAGATCCGTTGTGAGACCCAAAAAGCTGAAAATAATATTTTCCTAATTTCACAGCAGAGCAAAAATAAAATACGGTTTGTTTTTATTGCAAACTCAAAGAACTCATATTTTTGAAGTGTTAATGACCCTTATTAATTCTTAATTACTTTGCAAACTTTTTGCACCAAATTTAATTCAGAGTTTTCACTTGAATTTCTTTGACTGTAATTGTGTCTCCAAGCCATCAACACTCCACACACAGAGCCTCAGAAAAGTCCTGCGTATCCTCTGGCCTAAGACCATCTCCAATTAGTAACTACTAGATGGATTGGACACATCATGCGAAGAGAAGAGGATGACATCACAAGAATTCCCCGCCACTGGACACCAGAAGGAAGGCGTAGGAGAGGAAAACCCAAAGAAACCTGCCTTTGAACAGTGGAGAGAGAACTGAAAGCCCTGAAGGAAACCTGAGGTATCATCCAAAAGTTTGCCCTAAACGGACAGGAGTAGAGATCCTTTGTTGCTGCCTGACATGCCAGTAGGCATAAAGTGCAGTAAGTAATTAAGTAATTGTGTCTTATGATTACAAAAGTGCTCGTTTGACCATCAGATAAAGCTGAGCAGTGTTTAAAAGCTTGTCACAGTGTCTGTACGCTATCAGAAATCAATTTGAGAGATGGATGATAATCAGCATCTTTAAAATGTAATAGCAATAAATGTGAAAGGGGATCATTATTGGATGTGATTTTTATACCCTCAGAAAGCTGAGTTCAAATTGGATTAGTTAAAGTTGAAAAAGTGGAAATTAAAAAGCAAAATAAACAGTAAAAAGTCAGGTTTCCCCTCTGGTCGTAACTGACTGACTAATCATTGTCCATAATTACCATGAACATGGGCACTGTTGTTTATTCTGAGTCACTTGAGCACCAAACATGTGTTAATCCGCCATTGAAATAGTCCCCAACAAACGCACTACATACTCTTGTTCAAGTGATGTTTGCTAAAAACTTCAGTGTCCTGAAGTTTTAGAAAATAATTTTGCCTTTTTAAAAATGAAATCATACATTTTGTGTTCCATTTTTAAAGATTTACATCATTCAATAGAAACAAGCGGGCTTGCTGTTGAGCCTCAGACAGGCGGAGGAAGTTGGAAAGTAAAGTATAAATACAGAAAAACACCAGACTTAATCTTTAATTACTGTATTTTGAGAAACAGAAATTGAAAAGACTCCTTGGAAGTAGAAGTAGACAAAAAGTTATTCAAAAGAAAGAACAGGGGTAAATGTAATTACTTATTCCCACACTTGGAGTGAGTATAGTATAAATCTCATTTTCTAACCCTTTCGGCAGTAAACCTTGCAAATTACACACAGTGCTGCACTCGGAGGACAGCAGATAATAGAGAACATCTTAAAATATCTTTGGCAGCATCTGCCATAGCTACACTATTATTAGACTGCTAAAGTAGCCAGCCAGCTAATCAGTAATCCACCAATTCACAAGAGATCACCAACAGGAAATGATTAGCTGCCAGTGTACTCACCTATGAAGTCATTGGATTTTCCCAGGTCGTAGTCCCACACTGTGACCTCTAGCGTCTTGGTGGCTAACTCTGAGAAGGAGATTTCATAGAAGAACTCCTGGGTGAAAACAAACAGAGAAAAGGGAGCAGTGGGCAAGCGCTGAGGTCAAATGATCACATCAAATATACATGTTGCTCCTCTTCCATACGTCTCTAAAACTCTCACTAATGAGGCAATAGATAAAAATATGCAAACTGTAATTGGCTGTCTCACTAAAAGGTTGCAGAAACTTGTATGCAGTGTTGTGTCTCTGAGGACTATATGAGTCTAAATGAGCTGTCTCTTTACATTCAACCATCGCAATTTAGCTCCTACAGACACACACATGCACACACGCACACACACACACACACACATACACATGAATCGACTAATTGTTGTCTACCTCATTAAACTCTGGGTTCAGAGTCTTTTTTATGACCGCTGTTTTGTGCTTGGATTTCTTGTGAACGTCTGGCTTGAGGTACCTGAGACAGAGGAATGTGATACAATCACACAAGAGTCGGGCCATTATCATTCACAAGTCATAGCACTGCTGGAAGGAATAATAAGGGTAACTGCAAATACCAGTAATGGCTATCTAAGGGTCAAAGTGATTTCAGGCATGTAGAAAATCATAATGTTCACTCAAGAATTACTGAGAATTACAGATAGATTCAATGGCTTTCCTTGTCCTGTAACTGTTTTACTTCTTTGTAATTGACATTTTCACTGTAGGTCATTTAGAGAAAGGTTTAAACTACTTTGACAAAGTTTCTGATACGCCAGGGCTAGAACCAAAAGCACGACTCACACAGTCAGTTTCCAAAACAAGGTCTTTACTAGGCAGATTCGGTACACAAGCGGGCAGTCAAAGAAGGCAACCAGACACAAAGGGCTAAGCAGAAGCAGAGTCAAAAAACAGATCCAGGGTCAAAAAACACTAGAAGGCTATAACAAGGAGAATAATGCTGGGACGCTTGCGAAAGAGGCTAAGATGAACTGGCACAGGGAGCGGGGATCACACAGACTACATACACAAGGAGAGTGAGGGTAATGAGACACAGGTGGATGAGATTAGGGGATGATGACGAAGACAAGAGCGGGAAACACACAAGGGCAGGAAATGGATCTGAAACGAGAAGAGAGTTAGATACCAAATTAAACAGGAAATGCATAACTAAATGATGATGATGATGTTTTTTAAATGAAAGAAAAACAAAAACATAACCTAAAGACAGGATGAGACATGACATACTTAGGGTTAGCCCTAACCCTAACCGGAAGTTAGTTATGAAGCTAGCAGACCGTCTCGTTTGTTTAATCCATACAAAAACTGTGTACAGTGTAAAAATGACATGTTGAGGGATTATGTGCCAGACTTTACTCAGCTATTTCCAGTTTCCAGTTTTCATTATCCAAGAACAAATTTTAACATGTTAATTAATGAGGTTAGAGTCAGAGGTTATCTTTTGGAAAGGCCAGGCTGTCTTTTTCCCCCTGTTTCCAGTCCTTATTCTAAGCTATGCTAACCAGCTGCTGGCTGTAGCTAAACAGACAGACATGAGAGCGGTATTGATTTTCTCATACAAAACGGGGCCCAAAAATTCCCAGAAGCCAGAGATAGCACAGGAGTAGGGTGTAGTTTTCGGATATGCCTACGGCTTGGTGAAACTAAAATTGGAACTGAAAGGGATACGATTCAAAATCGTGGAAAACATCCAGGAAGAAACACAGGAGGCTCTGGAAACAAAAGATGACAACAGGAAATGTTTCCAGGAATGGGAGAAGTGTAGTGCATCTCAAGGAGTGTACTTGGAAGGGGAGTAGAAAGGTACTACTGAAAAATTTATAATGAATTTGTAGGTCTCCCCTTCGTGTAACTCTCAGCAGGAAAGCGAAGAAGCGAATTTCCTCAAACTGTTGAACTATTCCTTTAAATGTTTGATGTATTATTTGTTAAACTAGCCCTGTGTGAGTGTGAGGACTGATAAGTTATTCCCTCACCAACACAGCACAGATTGAAAAAGCTCAGCATCCCCTCCGCAAGCTGTCATTAAATTCTCAGGATATTTTTAAGCCAGCTGGAAGAAGCACAGCTAAATCTCTATTCACATTTGCTTTCCACCCACCACCCACAGCTTGGAGAGCGTATGTTCCCACACGCTCTTAGACACAACAAAGCATCTGGGAAAAATCTCCTGCCAAAGGGCAAAGATGTGATCACGCATCCAAAACGAAACAAAGTGCATGATGCATTACTGTGGATGTGTGAGAGACGTACAGTGGATGTAAAGAAGCAGGGAAAAAACCTGAGTTTGACGCGTGACAGGTAAGAGGAAAGCAGGTTGGAGTGTACTGAAGTGAGACAAGCATGGTGGCATGCCTGTCTGTGTGTGTGTGTGTGTGCCATGTCCCCAATTGGGGAAAAGCTGATTTTTGGGTTAGTGGTTAAGATTAGGGTTATGGTTAGGGTTAGGATACGTCTCCAGGAAATGGATGTAAGTCTATGTATGGTCCCCAAAAGTGACCATGATCTGATATGTGGATATTTGTGTGTGTGTGTGTGTGTGTGTGTGTGTGTGTGTGTGTGTGTGTGTGTGTGTGTGTGTGTGTGTGTGTGTGTGTGATGGAGGGTTTTTGTATGATTTACTCACTCCAGAAACAATCTCAAAGCAAGAACCAGCACTCAGGAGAACTCTGAGTGAAGAAGGGGAGGGATTTTAAAGCTCATTTGTCCAGTTTCTGTCAGAATGCATCATTCAACACAGGGACCTTCCTGCCCTCTCTGGCACAGACACAAACACACGCACAGTGATACACACAGTATTGCTTTTCTTTCATCAGTGAGTAATGAAACTCCAGAGGACCTCCATGACACTAACAATAGCACCCAACTCTGTTTTCCTTAGTCCTCTGTCTCTTCCGTGATACAGTACGCCCATAACGTTAGATCATGTCACTGCCTTTCAATCCATTTTGAAGGCTGTCAATACAGACACAGTTATCATTATCTTGATGAATGAGTAACATATTTCGCAATGACTTCCACTTGTGTGAAAGCCACCCTCATCTATCACTATTACCTTATGCGATGTTAACTCAAGCCATCTATCACTCATGAGTGGCGACGATAGGTGATTCATGGGGTCAATATGAGCTAACGGCCAGTTAAGACCACACACAGGTATTAAGGTGGAGAGGGAGACTGGTGCTTGGTAGGTCATGTGAAAATTGTTCTGAAATGAGGGCGGGGAAATGTCAATCCATTAGTCTTAGCTGGGTATTGTGTATTCATTATTTAAAATGTGTACAATTGTGTGCTAGTATTGATGTCATTTGCTATGATAATTAATTAAGAATAATTTGTTTTTCATTCAGGTAATGTCTATTTTATTTATAGGGGATGTGTCATGCACATTTCCAGGTCTATATTTATATTCTGGGGCTCTCCTGGAACATCTTTACATGATTTACAGTTCAAATAACTCCATTTATCTTATACTGACTCTTTATGAAGCCGCTCAGTTCAGCCTCTGTCTGAAACAGGCTTTTTAGCTCCTGTATCTTTAAGGCCTCCCTCCAGATGAGCCCACTCTGTTCTGATTGGTCAGCTCCTGGAAACTGCTCCTCCGCTGACTTCCGGCAGTTCAGGAGGCTACTAACAGTAGTAGTAAGATTAGACATCTTTTTGTTGTTCTTTACTCAAAGTGGAAACTTCTCAAATACATCCACACATGTTCGAGTCCAAATCTGATCCAAAATATGCGAGTGGACAACACAAACAAGACATGAAATAACCTTAGCAACAATCTTAGCAACAAGAGCTACAGAACAGATGGCCATTTGTGGGCATGCACGGACAATCTGACGTCATCACAAAGTGATACCAAGTTCAGACTTCAGAACACCAAGTTCGGAATTGCATAATTGCTAATTCGGACTTCGCAAGTTCGACTCAGGAGTACAAACTTCCGAGGACGGGAGGACGCTGTACGATCATTCTGCAATTGGGAGAGCAGCGTACTTGCTGACAGCAGAAGCTGTACATGACTGTACTGTGACAAAATAATCTCAACTCAAAACCCTACTAACACTTTCTCTCTCACAGAAAAATGACCTCATTGACAGAGAGATGCAGTAAATTATGTTATTCGGTCTGTAATGTAGCTATAATAAAAATCCAAACTGTTACGTAGCTTAATGAAATAAAACGAAATTTAATATAGACTGATGTGTTCGTTTTAATACATTTATATTTATTGAAATGTGGTGATATCTGTACATATAAAGCCCCACAGTCAGTAGTGTTGTTCTGTCCAGTAGAAATATGAAGCTTCACTTTACATTCAGACAAACTAATGTGGCAGCTGCAATTATTGGATTTCATCTGTGAGACCAACATTTATCTTCCAAAAGGAATTATGTCATATATCAAAATGCTATGGAGACATTAGAGCCAGGAATTATTTGATATTTTTTTTACAATAGTCCATAGCTGTGTATATTACAAAGAGGGAAAGTACCAAAACTGGGGGAAAAATGTATCACATACAGTATATAAAATCATAATAAGTGGATTGCCTGCTAACACCTGCTGTGTACCAGTGGGCTGCTGCCAGAGAACAACTACTCTGCACTCACGGTTTCTCAAATGTCTATGAAAACCAGGCGATGCAGTGACAACGCCAACCTTCACCACAATGACTGTCATTCCTCTGCGTCATTTCGAGCTTTTCCAGCTTTTCCAAAACAAAAATAGAACACCCAGTTATAGCATCTCTGTACAGAGGCGCTGGTACTGCATGTACAGTGAGCTTCTGCATCAATTAATTTTGTACTGCAGAGACTCAGATTTACAGTGAGTATTTTACAGACAGTATCACTAGAAAGCAAATAGGTCAAATGCTTTTATCAGCTGTCAGTCAGTCAGTCAGTCAGTCAGGGACATTTGCGGTATAATAACAGAAAATCACAAAAAGCATGTTATGCCCTCTTTTAATCAAATACACCACCACACAGAAATACCAAGGCTTTCAGTCAGTAGTTTGGTGTCATCCTTACGTTTTAACATAGGGGTCGGAGTAGCCATTTACATCCATGGCTGCCAGGTGAGCGCATCTTTTGACGCCCACACACAGCCCACCACGAGCCCTCTCCTTGCTCTCGCCCTTCACATTACCATCACCAGCCGGGGGAAGGTACTGCAGGCAGAGCAGCAAACGGCCTCTCTCCTCTAGACTTCTCTGCTGCTCAGTCTCCCACTAAAGAAGAAGGAGAGATCAGAAATCAGGAAAAAGGTGTAGCCACGAGATTAGTAACTTAAGGTCCAGAGTTAAAGGATATAATAATAATATAATATAATAATATAATAGTATAATAATAGTAGTATAATAAAAGATATAATGGAAATGATGCATCAAAGAATCATGACCTTCTGATACAACAGGCAACAATAATATTCAAGTTGTTCTTTAAAGCTGCTGTAATCAATATTTTTATATTGCCAATAGATTACATAACTTTATGTAATGTAAATGGGTCACTACTATTGATGAACTCACACAGAATTATCACCCAAATCTCTCCTCTCCTCAGCTTCACAGAGCTTTTAGCATCTTTCAGCTCTTTGTTTTGGTTTTCCGTGAGCAATTTTACTGTTTTTATTCACTCTCACCACTCTCATCATCTTGTTTTCAGTTGCAGCAGGAAGTTTTTTTCTGCCTAAAAGCTCTGACAACCCACTGTATGCCCAGCACCAAACTGCAGTCAGACAAAATTAGCGACTAGCTGGTGAACATAGCGGAGTATTTAGAAACCAATGAGCCAGATATTTCCCTCAGGAGTTGTATGCTAATGTTGTTCTGTCTGCTTGATGTGTAAATAAACCACTGTTTGCTAACATGGTTCCCATATCAATTTTAAACAGGGATTATTATAGCCTGTTGCGCTGCCCCTAAGTGGTCAAAAAATCAATAAATGCAGGTTTAATCCTGCATTGAAAATAGACCATTGCAATGCAGTATGGATTATAAAGTGAGCCAGTGTAACTTCAGTGTGGGATAACGCTAAATGCTAAAACACAGTGTAACAGTAGGGCTGCAACTAACGATTATTTCCATTATTGATTAATTTGTCAATTATTTTCTCATCTGGTCTATAAAATGTAAGACAATTGTGAAATGTCGATCACTGTTTCCCAAAGCCAAAGGTCATGTCCTCATCTCGATCAACAGTCCACAACCCAGAGATATTCAATTTACTGTCATAGAAGAATAAAGAAACCCTAAAATATTCTCATTTAGGAAGCTGAACCAGAGAATTTTCGTATTTTTTTCTTTAAAAATGATTCAAAATGATCAGTCGATTATCAAAATCAATCATCTAATAGTTGCAGCTCTATGTAAGAGTAGTAACAGAGTTCCATATGGGCTTAAAACTGAGACTGCTCCTGGCCTATATCTGTGTCTTTAAAGTCCAACCCAACTGATACTGCAAGATTTGAGACCTGAATCCAACCTGAGGCTATATTTTTGCTTTATTAGATTATTTACTGATAGTAATTGTGTATCTAGTTGCAACACAGGACATGTTGGAGACATACGATTGGCACAGTCAAATTTCTTAATGTATTATATTGAATTATATATGAAAATTATATTGAAAAATATAATTTATATAAATATACAAAATAAAAATAAGTAATTATATTGAAAAAACCCAATCCAATCCCAAAGCTTTATGCAAGGAACAGGCCAAACATGACCTGAAACCCAGTACCTTTTTGGGAAATGTTGGTTTGATCAAGACAGTGAAATGATTCAGTCATGTCCATTATACATCAAAGTCTAAATATCAGCTAGCATTAGCCATCATAATCTACTGGTCATACCAAACCAAATAAAGCTGTAGCAACCAACTCCTTGAGTTTATTGAATCAAGCAAAGGTGTCTTTTGTTGCTTATGAATTGAGCTTTTAAGCTGTAAAAGGAAGAATGTGTGATTTCTTTTCCCATAAAAAATGTACACTGTGTCCTTCACTGTGGTATAGTTAAACTCTCCTAAAGAGCTTAGTGACTTTCATCTAACATTTGAGCTCATCTGCCACAGCTCAGAGACAAACCCGACCATCCCTGCTGCATTGAAAACAAGTAATAAACAGGAGTGAAATCGGATCCGATGGCAAAGACCTGTCTTCGACAAACTGAGGCATCAGCCTTTAAGTCACATTAATGCCGCTGTGTCGCTCCTGGCTTGAGTATTTCCCAGAGACAACATCAAACTGTTATCAAAGCATTTGACAACAAGCAGATAAACAGAGTAGATTCAAAGTGACAGATGAAAGAAATAGAGGAGGCAGCAGTAGAGGGTGAAGAAGGGGAAGACGATGTTCTCACAGGACCGTGACTCACCCTCATGGCCAACAGCACCAATAGGCCTACATGTATGGTATTTATAGGAAAGACGCATGTTTGCTATTTTAGGGTTTTCATCACTGAAGGTACATATTTTTTTCAAGTTATCAGAAACTGGAAAATTCTCCGCTCTAGTACCTGTAATGTAATTCTCACGTAAAATGGATACCATCACTCCACAACTATATTCTTCAACAAATGTCTCTCCTCTCCTTTATATCTCTCCATCTCTCATTAAGTCTTATCTTCAGGCGAGGGGTGGACACAGGCAAGGCGATCAATACGCCACGCTCCCACCCTCCCCGTCCCTAATTGTCTCAACAGCTTGCCCCCCTTTCTTTTTTTTCCTAATTCTCTCTTTCCTCTCTTTCCCCTCTCCCCCTGTCTCTGTTTTTGTTTGGGAATCGTCATTGCTGCCAACAGCCAGTTCACCATCTGCCATGAATGACTAAGAGTCTTTAAAACTCGCAATTAAATAGGATCATTTGCACCAGGTATCTGGTAATAAAACAGCTCAGACCTTCACAGATCGATAGAGAGCAACTCATTAGGAAGGTGGGAATAAAATAGGCATCAATTTGTAGCCAGCCACAGCTACAAACATACACGCTGACAGACGAATGGGAAACAGATACATTTGTGGGTGGGTTTGCAAGGTGAGAAAAGATGGAAAGCAAGCAAGATGACACATTAAACAACCATGAATATGGTGAGAATCACAGAGACAGCTGTTTTACTCCAGTTATCTTAATGAAGCTACTACACCAGCTCTTTACTTTCACCTCAGTCATATATGTGATGAGAGGATTGGCTCTAAAATCATCTCTGTGTCTAAACATTGAGAAGCTGTAGCAGGTGTAAGGTTGGATTGTAAGTTAGAGGACCATACCAGTGTATTGCCTGCCTGCTGCAACTATCCGCTCCTTAAAATTATGTATATCTTACATTTTTTATTAAATTGCTCTCCAGTTTTGGATATTTGCACGTATTTGCTGGTACTTTCACATACCGGGTAACCACAGATTTACATTTATTTCAACATAATACAAAACCAAACTCAATTATACAGTTTAATTGATTTTAAATGTTCTGCACTGCATTGCCTCATTATGGAGCCCAGAAGGGGCCACAGAGAAAACAAACCAAAGTCATGCTCTTAATTTAAAAATTTGTGCTCTCGATTTATCTATTTTGCCTGTTCCCTTCTTGTTTAGGGCACCAAACACATTCAGTCAGCCAGAGGTTTGAAGAAAGCGATGAATAAGACGTTTTCCCTGTAACTTCAGTTACTTCTTGATGTGCGATGAATGAAGAGTGGGTAAATCCACTCCCAGGCTCCATACCTCACAACACAACTGTGAGTATTTTTTGTAAACATTCAGCATTTCTTTGCAAATACTTGAAGTCTAACTAAAAGTGTTGAATGCATTTCCTTCCTCATGAAACATTTGCAAAGACGATTTTTAAAAATGTTTTCAATCCTACATTGTTAACATTCATGTTTGCTGGTCAGCAGATTTCTTCTTCTTCACTGCCTTTGTTGGTACATTTCTATACTGCATTTTATCACCACCAACAGAATAGCACAAAACCATCAGCAGGACTGTGTACAGCATCGCCAACATGCCCTTGTGTGTCCTCATGCAAACAAAACGAGAACTCTCTTGTGAAAACATTTTGCTGCAGTGCAAATAGTGAAAAAAAATTCCACAGGATACCGTTAATGCAGGATTGATTATGACTCATGTTTCAGATGTCTGCTCATTGATTGTCCTATCATGGAAGTTGATGGATGCCACAGTAGCAAAAATACATTCAAATACCTACAACACAGCAGAATTTACAAAATGATATATGTAATGATACGGCCCACATCTCAACCTTTAGGTCTTGGGAAAATCAGACGTAAAAGTAAACGAAAAGGAAGTGAAATTAGATTATCTTTTAAAATTAAAATGATTTTTATTATCATTTGCTTGATTATTTGATTAACTGTTTATGAATGTTTGTAAAATGTCAGAAAATAGTGCAAAATACTTTTGTTTTCTGGAGCCTAAGGTTCACCAAAATAGAGAAAATAAGCAGATCTTAACTCACATTTGAGAAGATGAAACCAGTGAATGTTTGGCATTTTTGACAAATGACTTAAATGAGTAATCAATTATCAAAACTGTTGTTGATTAAGTCTGCTAATTAATCAATTAATGTATTTGTTTTGACACAATTTACAGTAGATGTAAACCTGCTGCGATGATGATTCATAAATCACACACAAGTCCTTGAAGACAGTTGAAAGATGGACATAAAGAAGGAGGGTAATGACCAAACAGATAGAGGAGTCATGGTGGTCACCTCTCTCAGGTAGCAGGAGATTCCTCTCAGTGCTGTGCTCATTGCAGTCGGTGAAGGCAGCTGGAAGCAGAGAGGGCAGAAAGAAGAGAAAGAGACACATAATAAGAGAGGAGGTGACCGACAGAAAAGCTGTACAAGCAGGATAAAGGATGAGGAGAAAGGGATAGATGTACTGTGGAGCCGAGGGTGAAGCCACTTTGAAAATTACAGGCCTGACACAGCAACTGGTTCACAGGATGACAGAGGAGGTTTAGCGTTTGATCGCGGAGTGGCCACCGGCCCCTGGGGTCCAATCTAATACCAACAACAACCTTTCCAACTTATAAAGAACAAAAACCCAGCACGCACATGCCCCCGCTCTCCACCACTTTTATTTTTTAATCCATTTGTTTC
The DNA here is from genome assembly GCF_963924715.1 of Thunnus thynnus. Lineage (NCBI taxonomy): Eukaryota > Metazoa > Chordata > Actinopteri > Scombriformes > Scombridae > Thunnus > Thunnus thynnus. The sequence continues at coordinate 15,492,686 of NC_089536.1, read as the reverse complement.
TCATCTCTCTCTCGCTTGCTCTCTCTGTCTATTGACGCTCCACTGGACCCCCCTCGCTTTCTTTTGTCCCTTTATTCTTCCAATCTCTATGTACCCTTTTCCCATGTGTGACCTGGCTGACATTTAGCCTGCACAAAAAGCTATTTGTGGGCTGTAAGAATGGAGATGATACTTTGTCGTCTGTTTACTTAATATTTATATTTCTGAGGCAAAAATCGTCTGAAATAGAACACAAAGCAAGTATTACTGGTTGATATTGGCTTAATTCAAACTACACTACCTGGCCAAATGTATGTGGACACCCCTGTTCTTTCTTTCTAATAAAGGGAAACCTTAATGTTACAGCATACAATAATATTTTAGACAATAGTGGGCTCCCAACAGTTTGGGGAATACCCGTTCCTGTTTTAACATGACAATACCCACAAAGCAAGGTAAATAAAGAAATGTTTTTTGAGTTTGACCAGCCTGCACAGAGCCCTGAACCCCGTCACACACCTGTTGGATGAATTTGAACACCGACTGCAAGCCAGGCCTTATCGGCTAACATCAGTGTCCAACCTCTTGTGGCTGAATGGGAACAAATGGCTGCAGCCAGGTGCCAAATTTTTTTGGAAAGGCTTGTCAGAAGAGTGGATGCTCTTGTAGCAACTTGTTAGTGCTCATTGTTTTGGAATAATTACAGATGGATGTAATGTTTGGGTGTCCACATATTTAATTGGGCTGTTCTTTTGGCCATGTAAAGTATCTGCAAAGGCATTTTTATATGAACTAGACCATGATTTTTCTAAATTCAGTGATATTGCTTTCTAATAAAGCACCCTTTATAAAAAGTTGTAACTACTAGCTCTATTAATGGGTGATACATAATTTACTAAAGCTTTATGAATCAGTGTAACACCATCAACAGAAACGCATTTTGGGTTGCCAGGTTGTGGAAAATGAACATCCAGAAAAGGGCTGCAGAGGATCTGGACCAAAATCCATTTATTAAAAAACGTACTAAGCATTTATTGATGATTACCAATTAATTATAACAGCATTATCCCTAAATAGAAAGACAAGAGATTTTTCATAACCGGCAACCCAAGTTTTGTTTTAATTAATGGCATACTGTTGTTATTTCAACCTGATCGCCAGAACAAAATGTTGGCATTGAACGTTTCTGCAAACCACAGAAACATTGAATATATACGTTTTAACACGTGTGATACGTAGCATATCAACATTTCTACAAACGTAGCATATTAACATTTCTACCCGTTGCATAATGATGTTTTATGGTGTGACAACGCTTTGGTTAAGGTCTGATTAGGTTTAGGCACAAAGACTACTTGGTTAGGGTTAGGGAGAGATCATGGTTTGGGTTAAAATAAAATAAAAAATAAAATAAAAACGGCCGATGTCTCACTCAAAACACCAGCTTTTGTCGGTTGAAACGGGAGCGGGCATTGGTTTCGAGGTGGTCTCAATGTACTCTGCTGATTTCCAACTACCTGCCAAGAAATTTCCTAACCATCCACCGACCCCTCCTCCTCCTAATAGGAAAGTCAGCTCATATAGATCGCATGTGAAATACGCCACTTTAGAAATGTTGAGATGATATGTTTTGTTGAAATTTTGATATGATACGTATTGTTTAAATGTTAATATGCTACGTATTGTAGAAATGTTGATATGCTACATATTACATGTGTTGAAACGTAGATATTCAACGTTTCTGTGGTTTGCAGAAACGTACAATGCCAATGCTCTATTCGGGCAACAAGGCTGGTTATTTATATATTCTCTAATATCTATTTTAGTGTATTTATTAATCATTAATAACTAATACTTAATTACAACCTCGTCAAGGGTCCTGCCTCAGAAAGTTCTACCAAATCTACATTTTTTTAAGCATTTGTTTGTATTTACTATTATTTATAATAGTTATATTTCCTTTGAAGTTTACTTTTCAACATCTACTGCTATCTGTCAGTTTATTGTTAAACTATAAAATGTGCTGCCTTAGAATATGTCTTTGTTACAATAAACATATGGTATCCTTGCTTTAAATGTTTATGATCATGTGTTTATGTAGCAGAAAAAACAGCCAGTTTATTCGCTGTTTACCCTAGAATATCTCTAATCTCAAATAACTGTGTATCTTGTGAATTTGCACTTGATTGCTCTTCCTCGACGACCAGGTGTGTGTCTCAGTGAACTGAATTTGAATTGCAAGAACTGAATTTGAGTTGTGAGGACTGAATGTTGAATAATGTATAGAGAGTTGAATTTTCAGTGAGGATCAAAATACAGTTTCAGAGCAACTGAATAAAATGTCATGATATTACATTCAGTTTTAAGTTTATTGGAATTCAGTTCCAAACTAAATTCTATTTCAAAATATGCTATTCAGATTCAGGTTTTCAATGTAGTTATTCAAGTTAAACAGTACAAATTCAAGTTATATGATTCAAATTCAGCTTTTTGATGCAATTATTCAAGTTGAGCAATTCAAATTCAAATATAAATGATTCAAATTCAGTCTCTAGTGACACATATTTCTGCCTATACATTTGTTCAGCAGCTTAAGGAAGCATTTTGTTCAACAATTTCTCTTTTTAAACAATGCTGCAGACACGGCGCAGACACTTTGGCCTTTTATATATTATGAGACCCAGGTGTTTGGTCATCAGAGCAGGGGATTGGGATGTCTTCTAAATATTGACATTTTAACGCCTCCCTGTTGGTGCGTAAATAATTTCCTGCTTTTTCTCTTCACCTCATTCCAACACCCTTGCCACCCCCACATACACATACACAAACATCTTTTCCTGCTTTAAAAGATGAAGCTGTGAGTCACAGAGGAAGCAATAATAAATTGAACATTACTGTGCCATCCATTCGTTTATCTCTCTCATACACATTTTCCTTTCTTCTGCCTTTTACTCTTTCTTTCTTATCCTTCCTCATATTTTTTCTACCCTCCCCTTCCTCTTTTTTCTCCTCACAGGTGGTGGATGCTCCAGACAGATGTTGAAGTGTTTGGTCTGGTCAGGCTTCACACGGCGCAGGGCCACCCGCGACTCCCCAATGAACTCATTATGTGTCAGCTTGTCTTCGTCGCACACGGACACCCTGGGGGGGGCAGAAGAAGGGGAGTACATTTAATTTGTACCACACTTTTCATTCATAGTGAAACAGCTAAATTGTTAATAACATAGAACACATAAGATTATGGGCCCTATCTTACGCCTGGCACAGAGCGGCGCTAAGCGCAGCGCAAGTCTCTTTGCTATTTTAAGACCGACGCAGTTGTCATTTTCCTGTCCAGCGCCCACGTTATTAAAATAGCAATGACACTTGCGCCCATCAGTGCGCCCATGGGCGTGTTGGTCTAAAAGTAAGGTGTGGTCAGGCGCATTGTTGGCGCATTGCTATCTTGAGGCAGCAGAGAGCGATTGCGCTATTGACCAACAAAAACCTGGTCTAAAGTCAATGGCGCAATGTTTCACTGTTATTTTTAGGGCACATTATCAAGATAGTAATATGCACCTATACAGGCGGGTGCACAACATACACTCTGCTTGTTACACACACAGGATGCGCAGCAGCGCACAAACATGCAAAAGGTAACAAATAAAAGGATTAAAATGTGAAAGGTTATTATTGTGCATATTAACATATTTTAAAAAATACATGTCACAATGCTTAGTCATAATATTTATCAGAATTAACTAATCGCAGTGACAATGGATTAAATTGTTTAATTATTTGACCAAATCGTGGCAATACACGTAGGTATTTAAACAAGCGGACAACAACGGATCGAACACAGATCGACTTTCCTGCAGCGTCAATACATGATGACATGAGGAAATAAATGAGGTGAAAACAATGATTAAACTAAAGAAGGAAATAAATCTGGACAGCTTCCAGCTGCTGCCAGCAGCCGGATCAGAACCTTAGAGAGCTGATCAAGTCCTGATAACTATGTTGATGATTCTTTACATGATTAAAATTAATGATTTAATTTGTGAACAATATTTAACAAATATTCTTTAACATTTTTGAGAGTACAGTGATCAGGTTTCCATACTTTCAGCAATTAAAATCCCGCTGATTTGACCTGACACTCCATGACTGAACAAAACTATTTTAAAGAAACCAAAGCTGTAATTTAAAAAAATAAATCTTTTCAAAAACCAAACGAAGATAAATTTGCAACAAATTAATGAACAGGATCTTAAACTGGTGGTCTGTGGCTGTGGGGCCAGTGTGCTCATTATGGATCGTGCGCTTTCCCTTTGCGCACGAGCAGATCAGTTGCCTCTGCAGAGAAGCGCTCTTTCTTACTATTTGGCAAATATGCCGTCATAATAGCAATCTGCCAAGGTGCAAGTGCACCTGGCTCTTAAAGGGAATGGGAGATGACACTGTGATTGGTTTATTGCATGTTATGCCGAAAACACACCCATGATTAATTAGGAGAATATGGACAACCCCTTTGAACCATGCGTCTGGCGCATCGACCATTTTTCTGGCGTTAAAATAGTAAAAGTGGATTTGGACACACCCTAAATGCAATTTCTCCGTGCGCTTCAGACCGTGTGCTTTAGATCGTTAAAATAGGGCCCTAAGAGTTAAAAAGCCTTCCTCAATACAAATGTTTTTTAAAAGAAACTAGGTCTGTGCTGCCCTCAGGTAGTTAGGAAGGCTCTTCCACAAGCGTGGACGATCCCCCATGATGGTGAGCTTGGTAATGGGGGCCCAGAGGAGCAGGCTGCTGCAGGCAGGCTGGAGGTTTGTGGTATGACCGGTTACTGTAAGTAGGGAGGCACGTGTCCATTGATGGATTTGTATGTGAGTAGCAGGACTTTGTAGTTAATCTTGAAGGAGACAGGGAGCCAATGCAATGAAAAAAGAATTGATATCATATGGTTGTGTTTTCGCATACTCATCAGGATTCTGGCAGCGATGCTCTGAATGTACTGGATCTTGTAGATGCTCCTGGGATCCCTGTGAAGAGCGCATTGCAGTAGTCCGGGTCTTGAGGAGATAAAGGTATGGTAAGTTCCAGGTGTGGAGTGCCAATAAGGAGAGTTTGTAGTGTCCTTGGTCAACATAGTATTTGTGTACTACAGCTAACCCTAATAATGTGTTTGTGCTACATAATAAAGTATGTGTATACTACAGCAGAACAAGTGATGATTCATGTGAAATATAATGAGTAAACACCAGGTGTTTTGGCCAACGTTGTAGGAGTAGTGGGTAAAAGTGCCAGAAAAGGCGTTTGATGTCTGGGGAAAAACAACCAAGGGTAGATAACATGTTGCAAGTGTGAGCTTTATGAAGAAAAAACAGCAAGAAGAGGATGACATGTTTACCAGCATGGACACTATGTGGGTGTGAGGTGAAATAGAGGTAATGTAACTTGTAACAATGATTCATTAAAAACCAGTGTATGTGATAGTTAATCATTGATGTGTTATTAGAGATCAACACATGTAACTGTTAATCAATAAAGGCCTTTAGGCTTCTTTTATTTTGACTATAGAAACTGATTCAGAAATAATAGTGGAAGAAAAAGGCAATACTGGGTTATTGCCATATGCCTATCCAATGAAGTCGTTATTGGTAAATTGTCAAATTCATTGTAAAACGGGAAATAACTGTGGAAAGTCCCTTGAATTTGGAAAATGGGAGGAACCCTGGAGAATAGCTCCACACTGGGAGGTACTCGCCAGGGTGTATAAGATCATGGTTTCTCATTCAGTTTTGGGTGTCTGCTTCATGAACCAGCCTCAAGTTTACTTATTTCTTTGTAAATACACAGTAAATCAAATGTTGCATCAAACTCTGCGTGACTAAGTGTTTTTCTTCAGTTCTGAAGCATTTTCTGCAATTTTTAAATTGTTTGACCATTTTTTAGACAGAATAATGTTGTGAAAGATCTGAAGATTTATTGGGCCATCTGAAGAATTTTTGCTCGATGACAAGCTTCAGTTTTGCTACTGTTTAACTGGAAGAAATTTGTGCTCATCCAGTCCTCTATCTCCTTAAGACAGGTGCTGAGATGTGACGTGGCTGCAGGAGGGCTTGGGGCAGTTTTGATGTACAGCTGAGTGTCATCGGCATAGCAATGAAAAGCCATCCCATGCCTGCTGATGACCAGGGGGAGCATGTAGAGGGTAAACAGGATGGGGCCGAGAACCGATCCTTGCAGAACACCACAGGTGACAGAGAATGATCTAGACCTGCATCCTCCAAGTGAGACATACTCAGTCCTATGGGAAAAGTAGGACTGAAAACACTTAAGTGCAGAGTCTGACAGTCTAATGGTGTTGAAGCTCTCTAAGAGGGTAATGTGATCCACAGTGTCATATGTAACACTCAGGTCAAGGAGAATCAGGAGAGAAGGGGACCCTGCATCAGCTGCCATCAGCAGGTCATTCACAACCCTGAGCAGAGATGTTTCAGTGCTCTGTTCTGAATGAAAACCTGACTGAAATGTGGCTGTGCCTGACACCCGTATAATGGGGTAGAGATAGCGAGCTCCCAGACGGAGTGTTGAGGACAGGAGGAAGCAGAGAGGAAGAGCTGGACATCGTGTTGTTGACCTTGGCTCTGAAAAAGTCAATGAAGCTGTTACATCACTCTTTTGGAGTCTCAGTTGGGGAGGATGATTGAAGCTTCAGGAGATGATTTATGATGAAAAGACATGCTTTGGCTTGCCAGGATTGTTATTAATTAGGTTGGAATAGAACTGTGACGAGCATCTTTAAGGGACTTTGAGTAAGTCCTTTGATGTTCACGGAAGGCCAGTTTATGGACAGAAAGCCCAGAGCGTCTAAATCCTTCCAGGACACATCCAGCTGTTTTTATTTTCTGCAGGTCATGAGTAAACCAGGGAGCAGAGCGTGAAAAATTGGCCTCATGCATCTTGAGAGATAGAAAAAGAGAAAGATGGAGAGAGAGAGGGGAACACATGAATAAAAATAAAAGAAACTGATTAATGAGGCAGAGAAAGAAGACATACAATTTAGACAGAGGAAGTGTGCTTTGTGAGGGAGTGAGGGTGGAGTTAGTCAAACAGCAGTGCATATTATGACTCATCTAATTATTCCTAATGTTGTGGTAACATTATAATGAGGGAAGGAAATTGTTGACATAAACCTGACCTGAATTAAAGAGCACACAGACAGAAAATCACCGACGTATAAATCTAGCATCTGTATACGCGCATTGTACAAGTAATTACCATTTTCCTTCCCGTGGGAATTTAGATACTGTGAAAGTGCATAATGTAAGGTTAAGTCAATCCATAATTATGGACCTATCAAACTTTTATACCTGCCATAACGTCACATGAAATGCATAAGTGGGTGGGAGTGGGAGAGAGGAGGGAAGCTGGGTATGTGAAATCAAAAGCCACCGAGCGAGGGATGGAGTGACGTGGGTGAGAAGGAGAGATAAAAACAGAAAAATTTATTTAAATCTGTGTGTGCGTGTGTGCATGTGCATGTATGTGTGTGTGTGTATCTGTGTGTGTGTGTGTATCTGTGTGTGTGTGTGTGAATCAGAATGCTACAGGCTAACTGAAAGCCAGCATGAGTGCCTTTTTCTTTGCTTTATGTAAATGTGATTGAAAGACATGCAAGTGACAAGAAGAAAATTAAGGAGGCAATATTTGAAGAAAATGTGCTGCCTCTTGGTTTTATTTGACTCCAAACTAAATTCATAAACCAGAGGAATGAAACGTCGCGGTCACCTGCTGCCTTCAGTTTCCAGTAATAAAACGCAGTATTGAAGAAATGTGGAAGGTGGAATGGGCCAGTTGCCTGGGGACACCAGATATGTGTTGACATCCCCAGAGGTAATTTCTAGTCTAGTAGCTTATTAGCCAAAAGGAGACCTGAACCCTTCAGAATCGAATAGCAGCCCGAGGAGGATGGAAATGCTGGGGCACAAAAAGAGGAGAGCAGAGGAGAATATACAGAGAGAGAAGAAGTCAGTCGGTGCAGAGAGGCAATAGATGGTGTGATATATAGTATTAGTAAAAGACGGCTGTGATCAAAAGGGCTTGAAGATGGAGTGGTGAGTCAGAGTACGATAGGTCAAAGAGTCAAGTGTGGAGTAGAATTGTTGTGTGAGAAGAATGTAAGTTACATATATACACATTTTACTGTTACCATGACAGCTCATATTTCCTGCTCCTCCAAAAAGATATTATAATGTCCACACAGCTGAAGAGTCTTAAATAAATAATATACATAAATAAATACCGTAATTACATCTTTTGTATTGGCTCTTATGGAAGCCCCTTACCGCCAAGAATAAAAAAAGAGATGAAGCGTTAAAATTCAAAACGTTCAAAATTATGGGATACTAAGAACAAAAATATGAGATGCAAAGTCAAAATTATGCTTTCAAAATTCCAATGATAATTAGAGCTATAACTAAATGATTATTTTGATTATTGATTAATCCGCCCATTATTTTCTTGGTTAATTGACTAATCGTTTTGTTTCTGGGAGCTTAAACAGACATCTTCAGATATCCTGTTTTGTCTAATTAACAGTCAAAAATCCAAAGATACTCAGTTTACTATCATGTATGATACTGAGAAGCTTCAAATTCTCACATTTGAGAAGCTGCAACCACTGAATATTTGGTATATTTGCTTAAAAAGTGACTAAAATGATTATTTGATTATAGATTGATACTTGCCACTATTTTTCATTTTTTTTCTCTCATTGCGTAAATGGGCTTCCATAGACTCTGGGCCTTATTGTGCAAAAGCTAACCAGCCAATAGCCAACAAGCATTGTGAAATAAATAAAAATAAATGTAAAAAAGAACATTAATTAAAAGTTTGTAAACTGTGAAGGCAATAAAAATACACTGTTATGAATTATTTTCCCTGAAATTTACTTCTAAAGTTGGTCATTTTTGTGTCCTTGTGTTTATAACCCTTGGAGAACAAGCCTGAGTTTGCTGCCTGCTGCTGCGGGATTTAAACATGTAGGTGTAGCTGCAGTCTTTCAAGTTAAGTAAAAAATAAGAGTTCTGCCCTTTTTTTTCCAACATGTGGCTTATCGTGGTTGAATGAAGCTGCTGTCGGTGGGGAAATCAGAAACTCTCCTTTCTCTGTGATGGATTTCTTTTTGTATTACTGTTGAAATTCAGTTGAGTTCAGTTAAATTCTTTGTGACAAACACCAAATCACGACTGTTGAGATATTTTCTACTGTTTATCTTTGTAGATACACTGAGGGGAGCCTAGCATTTGACCATTACTTGTCTTTTCTTCACCATTACTTGTTAAAATGTATGTAAATTCTGTTCCTGATTAAAATATCTTTGATGACACATCAGTTCACTGCAGTAAACGATGTCAACATGTTTACATGTTTCCATAGGTTAAACTTCCTGTCTTCTGATCTGCTGAGGTAACACAGTGCCATAGGCCGATGTTAGGTCAGTTTCTCTAATTTCCCCTGAGAGATCAACCGTCGATCCTATTTAAATCCCACTCCCACGTGGGCAGTGGCAAAGTTTTAGTCACAGACAGAGACAATTCACGGCTTTTGTCACCTCTGGAGGGGGTCAATGAAATTAAAACACCCCACGGTGCTTAGTCTGACCTCAATCTGTCACTGCAAGTTGGAAAGAGAGGCAGGGATACAGACGGTAAGAAAGACAAAGAGAAGGAGATGGTTCAGAATGCGCGAGGGGAGATCTTCTCTGAGCCTAGTGGACAGGAGAGATGTTGGGACGAAAGTGAGGTGACAGCGGAGGATCAAAGGATCAGTGAAGATAGAGGGAGAGAGGAAACACATTGAAACAGAGACAGGATAAAGACCTATGAAGAGAGAGCAAAAGATTGTGATTGAGATACGCGATAAGCAATCCTTTGTAAGCAAGAGTCAGCTTCCTGATGGGTGAAAGAGAATAGAGAGGCAGGAAGGGAAGAGGACAGAAATAGCAAGAAAGCTTTTACAGCAAACACTTACCGGAGTGTTTTGCGGTACATGTCTTCCTCAGTGATTCCACAGTAGGTGAGTGTCTCATTCCACACAGGGTTCAGAGTGTTGCGAACAGTCTTGGTTTTCAGTTTATTGGCCTGTACATCACACCAGAGACGAGAGGGAAAACAATAATGCTAAGCTTTTGCTCAGAGCTGCAAACAACCTCAGCAGGAAAACAATTCTTACTGGCTACAAGGTCAGTTTGTTTTGTTGCAGATTTTCTGATCTACACTTGAATTTTCATAATGTAACTTTATATTATACCAAGAGTAAACTGTGCATTCAAATAATGTCCTGGGTAAGAGGTTACTGGGAGTCTTTTTCAATTGATGCAGGGACAAAATGATGTTCTGATGTTTAAAATGATGTTCTGATAATAAAATCACACCTTGCAGGCTCCTGGCAGCAGGTGCAGCTTGACATAGGGATCAGCCAAACCGTTGAAATCCATCGGTTTCAGACCCTTATAGAGACAGAGAGGGAAGATATAAGGGAGGAATGTGCAATGAGTGGTGGAGGACGTTGTGCAACACCAATAATGAATTGTTAAACAACTACCAGACTGAGAGGTGAAGGGTTCATTTACAAATTGAGAGGAGGATGGGAGTTTTAATTTGACACATAGTTCCAGTTCACCAGAGTACTGAAGCCTATTAGCCTGTTTTAAAATAATGTAAAAATTAAGGATGAAAATCTTCTGCAACATGCTAATGGGACGATGGAATAAATTTACCGAGAATCTGTTCATTTTCATATCAGTAATTTCTGTCTCTTAAATCAGTCAAACATAAAAGCTGATCAGCTGTATTTCTGCTATCTGAATTGTAGAGTTACAGATTGAATATCTAGAGAGAAGTACCTTCAGATGGGAGTCACTGAATAATTTTCATGTAAAGTCTGCCAGCCATTACTAACAGTTGCCCAACATGAATGATAAATACTTCATTTTGATATTGTTAGCCTGACTCTTGATGTGCACGTCCCTTTGAACCATGACAACAGAAAGTTTTTATTCTGAATTAAAGTGATTGCTCCCATTACTAAGCCTTTCATTTGCAATAATGGTCTAAATTAACAAGACTAAGAGACTACAGCCATGCTAGCGGCTCTGTGAGGATGTGCGAGTATTTAGACCAAAAAGCAGCCCTGCATTAAAACAACACAATGGGCTGCATTGCTGGGGGTGTGCTGAGACATGAAATGCAACAGATCTGTGAATTTATAAGGCTCATCAGGTGCCAAAACACTGCATAGAGGTTTATATAATACTCAGAGACAAGATTTTACAACTCTGATGAGTTATGATGGCGGCAATAATTAAATTTTTGTTGCTAAGATCATAACATAAAAAGTAGACATACTGCGTTCACATTACAAAGTAATCTACTAGAAATGTGTGTTTACAAGCGTCGGCACCCAGCTGTATCACTGGACTGGCCTCATTCAGATGAATGAGGGGATTTTGTTTCCTGAATGCAGCCTTAGCCATAATGTCTCCCATGTTCACTGTCTTAGGTCGGCTTGTTAGCATCCTAACATTTGCCACTAAACACTAAACAGAATGTACAGATGATGCTGTATTGGTACCAAGTATTGGAGTCAAATTTTGACCTGCTGGTGGTGCTAGAGCAAAAGTCAGGGGATCACCAAATTAAATAGGTGTCATCCTCTGGGGACCATGAATGGCTGAACCAAATTTCATGGCAATCCATCCAATTGTTTCTGAGATATTTAAAGTGGTGGACAGACTGATTGATCAGCTGACACTGCCATCCTTATAGAACCCAGCCGCTAGCATGGCTAAAAAATAAAAAAAAAAACAGGCATTGTTTTTGAACAGCTTTTTTGTGTCACTGATTGAAACACAAACATATGACTGACATACAGGTAAATGAAAACTTGTTTCTACTTGTGGAGTTTTCAGAGGACAGCATTTACCTTTGCTCTCAGGACTGTGCAGTGTAAGGAGCTGGTGGCTTTCTCGTACAGTAGGTCAAACTCTAATGTCCCCAAGGAGGCTGGAAGCAGTTAATAAAAAGTAAAACACAAAACGTGTGTGCCAGTTACTTTGCTAATTGCTTTTGTTCTGATGACTTTATTACCTGGAGTAAAGCTGGAGAATGATGGCAGGGAAATTTTAAGATTATCTAAGTATATTACTATCAGTAAAAATCTTACTAGCCTTGCATCAGTGTAAACACTCAAAAAGATACTCACAAAAACCACATTTTGTTAGTTTAACAACGATTTGTAGTTATTTGTTTGAAAAATGTATATATACATATATGATATATTCTCTGATTGGAATATTTCTGAATAAATATCATTAAATAAATCATTCTCTGTAGTTAAGATGACCCTCTGCAATGCTCAAGGACCCCTGGTGGTCCCTGAACCCCAGTTTGACAGCTCTGATGTGGAAGGTCAAAAGTTGATTGCTGGGAGGGAGAGGACACACTGAGGATGGTGGTGTTATGTGTTCATGATGCAGCATACACAACAGAGTTATGTTGCTGACACAGTAGTGATCACTAGTCATCAAGCTTACATAGAAGTCCCTGACCTGAACTCTGTCTCTAATCATCTTGGCACAGTATGCTTGTCAAACACTGGAGACAGTGTGTATTGGACTTTAATTAGAGCAATAGTTGATGTCTGGCTAACAAACTTACTAACTACCATAGTAACCTACAGTTATTTCCAAAGGAAAAGGGCATATGATCAGCTAACTACATGATTTTGGGGTCACACATTGCTTTACTTGTTCAAGACTGGAACATCCATTATGTGGGTGCCAAGATGCTAGTAAATGAGAGTTTAGAGTAACATTAATGATAGCAGCTCTATCCTTCTCTTTATTTGGTTTGGGAAAGTTTACACTTTCACAACTCCGGCAAAAAGTACATAAGATAGTGTTACGTTGGCCAAACTCATTGGTTATTACTCATTCTCAAAACTTTTCTCTTGTAAAAGTGAAGTATACTATTTGAAAATGCAAACAATAAAGCATCTAGCTACTGCGTTGCTCTTACAGGTATGTTTTCGACAGTTGTAGCTCACACTGCTGCTCTTCTACATGGATCATCATCCAGTAAGAATGCTAACTTTTTGCCTGGGACGTGTAGCATTAGGTTTAGCCTCAATCTTAATTATATCATGTACGTAACTATAAAGTGCATATTTAAGACCCTTCTTACATAGTTCTAATTTTAAAATGAATCAGCTGGCGTTTAAGTTCTTCAACATGATTAGAAATGTTTTAAAAAGTTGTCATTTCACCCATTTCAGTCCACGGTCATCAGCTAGAAATGAGAAGCTGCATTTGTTAACTTCTGCGTGAAATCGAAGTCTCATTTTTTAAAAACTACTAACATTTTCAAATGCTAAATCTGACATTTCATTGTAAACTGTATATGTGCTGTGTGATAATAAAATACTGTGGCTACAGTAAAGGTAGTTGGGCTTAGTGAATGGTCAGTGTTGATTTGTTTTTTAAGTATTTTATCCCAAATCCACATCAATGTTGACTTAATTTATAATTTCGCTCAAGCAGCTCCAGTGAAACCAAGTCATCACTTTCAGGTGACTCACTGTTATCATCGCTGTCACAGCTGTCGATCTCGATGGAGGTGTCCATGCTGCTCATGGCTGACAGTGAACCCCCTCCGCCCGCCGCCCCTGGTAACAGCGGTGACAACAGGCCGCTGCTTCCTCCACCTCCTCCTCCACCTCCAGTGGCCCCTCCGCCTTGGCTTGTGCTGCCGGGGCTAAGTGTGGTGGGAGCCCCCGGCTGATTGGGCGAGAGTGGCTCCGAGAAGGAGGAAGTGGGTGAGAGGCGGGGGAAGTAGGCAGAGATTTGACGGATGGGGCGGATGGGGCCCGGACAGACGTCGATGGCCATGTGCTCCTGGATGGAGATGCCTAGACGCTTTCCTTTTCGCACAGTCATGGGGCTGAAGGTAAAGACACAGAAAGGGAACGAGTGAGGAATAGTTTGATTTTTAGAAATCTATGACTTTTCAGCGATACAACAACAGAATTTTCAGAATGCATTCAGCCAAAGGAAGAGTGAGAACACTGATCTACAGATATGAGCTGTTGTTCTCAATTTCTCTTCTATATTACCAAGCGAAACAAGGTGAGCTTAAGGTGTTCAGTGATAGATAGGATCTATTCCTGTGTCTGGCCATCTCTGAGATATCGTCACACATAATAAGGAGTTTCACGTTTGCTATATAGATGAGAAGAAGGACTTGTGATAGGAAGCTTTTATCTCAAACTGCTCTCACACTGAAAACTCCTTCATCATAATTAGAACTCCTTTTTTTTTAGAAGAAAGGCATTACTAATAAGATGACAAAATTCAGCAGAGAGGTTGCGCACAAATTTGCATTTCAATTGAATACTTCTGAATGAACGCAAACCTATTAGGGGGGATAAAGGATGATGTACAATAGGGTTCTCCACCGAATCCCAATCATTCTTGATGAAATTGTAGAGTGTGTAAGCAGCCCAGGCATGCATGTTATCTAAAGTACTTAACAATCCTCCATAGGCAGACAGGTAATTATGGGATGAAGTCTTTACAGGGTGGAACACTCTCCAGTACACTTGCATGAAGAGTCCTGATGATTATATAAAGTTGTGGTAGCAGGGAGTGGAGTGACCACAAGGCTGATGTGTCTGGCCTCTTCCCAAAATAAAAAAGAGGGGGTTGGAATACAAATATATATATATATATATATATAAATATATTTCTCACAGCTTGTTTTCTAAAGACAGTTGGCCTTGAGGGGGCGTTATGTCCTCAATACTGAACAAACCCCCAACCCCACCCCCGCTGGACTTCCTACTGCTCTCTCTGTATTAATCGTTTGAAACTGAGAAGATAAATTATGCACTGTAAATATTGTTTTTTGCACCTGTTCTGTGTTTTTTGTAAATGGCTGAGTTGAAGGTCTGTGAAGTTTAGAGATGGCAAAATGAAAAGGGTCAACACAACTCAGAAAGGTAGGTTTTAATGTAGCTGCAGGTCTTAGATCATGCTCTCTTCTAATGACTGTAGTAACCTTATGCGCTGCGTTTGTCCCATTTCCAGTTTTGTCTCCTAACTTCCAGTTGCTATCGCTGATATAGGAAATACAGGTCAACAGTCATGGCCCTCGTCAGTACACACAGCTTACAATACATTTCCCAAGGCTGGGAATACACGTCAACATCACTGAGGAGGTCACGTGACCTGACACCACCATATCCACCACAGATATCAGATTAAAAAGATGATCTTTGGAGCAAAGTTATGTTCAGATTATAACTAATTCAAGTAGCAACAGTGTTGTACATGTTGCTTGATGTTTCTATGATGAAAAATTAAGCTCTGATTATTTATTTATGGTTTATTTGATAAAGACAGACACGGCGTACATAGACAAACTGAGAATGATGCAAGTATCATAGTGTTTATAGTGGATGCGAATTTGCAACACCCGTTCCTAGAAGGTCTTTTGTGAAAATAAGTAATTAAAACAGTGAGGTAAAGAAAAAATGTACACTGAGAACAACAAGATACAATAAAGCACAAGGTAATGTTTAATTTACCAGCATGATGATGCAGGTTATTTAGTCATTAACAATATTTGCATGTACCCAGATAATTTTTGCTTTGTTGGTCTGGAAACTGAGTTATCAATATTAATTAAAACACACCAAAATATATAATGTATATTTAAAAAAAACTATCATTTAAAATAATGAGCTTGTTCCACATTAAGAAGTCCATAACTGTGCAGTGTTATAGAGTAATTAACCAGATGAATCTCCACTTTGTACTCTGTGTTTTGGATGAAGAAATATTCCATTGGCATGTGTTTTGAACAGCCACACTAACATTATACTAAAATACTAACATTTTCTGACCAGTTGACATCTAAATCAACACCACAATGTAAATTGCAGATGATGTTTGTCAGATAGTTGTAGAACAAAATCTCTCATTTTCTTCAAGCTCTGTCAGCCCTTCACTCTGTATTTGCTTTTGTGAAACCAGTGAGATATTTTCTAAAACGTCCGAGCATTTTCTTGTTGCTTGAAATGCATATGGTTCGTCAAAACTACAGCTATTCCAGATTTCCCGCTGGTGTGATCAAGACCATTAAACAGATTAATTTCAGACCCTTCAGTCACCAGGAACACGGTCAATATGAGCAATGACGCCCTGGCAGAAAGTGGCTCTCAAATCGTTGCCTCTGACTGTTGACCTTCAGCAGAATTGCAGTGAGCGAGGGTCATTTGTCATGTATGGTCCGGTCTCTCTGCTGTGAGCAGAACAGTGGGTGATGCGCAACACAGTTTATCCAGCTTTTCCTTGGCTGGGGATGAAACAAACTCATGAAACATGCTGCAGTATGCCAGCCGGCAAACTTCCTCGACTCGTTTCACTGAAAGGATTTTGACACTCCACTGGCTCTGGAATGTAAAATGATGCACATCTTGCCAAGCAGCAGCAGCCATTTTGGTCTCTCTATGGACCATAATAACACAATTGATGACTTCGACGGCCAGAGAAACTGGCCAGAGTTCATCACTGCTCAATTAAGTAGCACAGCGAAGTCTGAAATAAACCTCAGAGTCCTGCTCTTGAAGACGAGATACTGAACTTCTTGTTAAAACCTCAGTTTTTCAAAAATGAGGTGGACAAATGTAGCGAGAAGATAAATTATGCGAGAGATTAAGGAGAAGGTGAAAACAAGTAAATGAAACTCTCAGTGATGATGATGATGATTATGGCCAGAATTGATTGAAAGATTAATTAACTTGGATGAACAGATAAAGATGATTGTCCTTATGAGTAATATATAATCCCTCGTAGCAAGTCACACACACACACACACACATCTACAAATATAACAGTACGTTCACACAAGCATATCAGCAAACACACTTCCATCACTTCATTAATTCATCTCGTCTCACACGTGCACCATACACACACACCATGCAGCTGTTGCTGGTTTGTGAGCGGGTGTCTGTTGATATAATGTGCGCAGTCAGTCGCCTCCCAGTCCTGGCAGATGTGGCCGTAAGCCGGAGCAGCCCGAGCAGCAGCAGCAGCAGCAGCAGCAGCAGCAGCAGCAGTAGTGGCAGCAGCAGAAGCAGAAGCAGAAGCACACGTACAGCCGGGAGGCCTGGTGGCTCACAGCTTGCGGGGAAGCAGAAGCTCGCAGGGAGCTCATGATTGATCGCTCTCATGATGCCAGCTGGAATCTCTCTCTCATCTTCTCTTTTCATCATCATCTTGCTGCTGAGAAGTGTCACAATGCATACTCCGAGTAATAAGGCGCAGATTTCATCTCACACTTGACAGGTTTTAACGCGCCAAAGCTCATTTACATACATGACTGTTAGCGTTAGAGCACATGGAGGGACTAGTTTACATAATTCCTATACGCCTATAAGATAATGGTCCAACTTGTCTACATCTACATACAACAACAGCCCTGTAGCTGTTTGTTATGCAACCACATACAGTTCTGTATATCATTTATGGCCCCATTGTATATTTATTTGTGAAGATACATATGCTTCCAGCTTCCAGAGGGAGGAATGAAGCTGCCAGAAGCCAGGAGTCAGGAATATCTTTGAAAACTGCAACATGCGACCTCCCCTCCTCCTCCTCTTTTAGCTCCTTCACTTTAAATTAGACTCATATCACAGGCATGGACGCTCTATTCCTCCACCCCTCTCCTTTACCTTCTCATCTCCACCTTTGAAATCCACCTCTTCTTCTTCTCCCCTCTTTATCTCTCTCATCTCTCTCCATCAGACACTATTATTCCACCTGTAGGTATGTGAGGATCTCTCGCCGTCTCTTCGCTCAGCTGGTTTTCTTCTTCTTCTCTTGTGTCCTACATACAATAGGCCCCTGCGGCGGGCTCCGTTCACCTTTAAATAACAAGCTGCTGGCTGACAGGCAGATGGTATAGTACAGCGCTGCACACTGTAGCTACTCATTAGAGCTCGATAGTCAGCACATCATTTATAGCTAACCACAGTGACAGTGAGCCTTGTCAATTAGAGCCAAGTTATTTTCAGACAGCAAGGGATGAGTAAACTTCAATGTGTGTGTGTCAGAGTGTTTTATGAGTCAGTGCATGTTAGAAGGTGTGATAGAAAAGTAAAGGAGTAGGTGAAAAGACACAAACACCAACTGCCACATGTTGCACCTGCCTGCTGTGTGAGAATGATGCACAATAAATGCACCTACATTTCTCGATTAACATGAAAAATCACACATACATCAACCAAACACACAGACAAGTAAAGTGAAGATGTAGATGGAGAATGTGAGAGAAGGAAATAAAAATTTTTTTAACAAAAATGTGAAATATGAAGATAATTTCATGTAGGCAGATGAGAAAAGAAGAAAAAAAAAACACATTTTTAAACTAAAATGAATATTTCTAGCCCTGTCAGCATTTCAAAAAAAAAAAAAAATAAAAATGTTGACTTACCTTACTGATAGCTCAAGTGTGAAACTCCTCATAAAAAAAGAGGGGATTCCAGTGCGGAGAGGAGAGGGAGACTAACAGGTGGCGAAGAGAGGAGCAGATAGTAGAGAGAGAGAGAGAGAGAGAGAGAGAGAAAGAGAGGGAGAGCAGGAGTGAGCAAGCTCCACGTTTATCATTAAAAATTAAATGCACGGATAGTTCAAGTTGAGATGAAAATGAGGAGCAGAGGGGAGACAGGAGAGAGAGGGGAGACGGGAGAAGAGGGAAAGCGGCATGCTGGAGGAGGAGAAGGAGGAGGATGGAGGATGGAGGGAGGGAGTGAAGAGGAAGAGAGAGGGGGAGAGAGAGAGAGAGAGAGAGAGAGAGGCAGCGGGGAGTTATTCCTTGACAGTCTGTTGTGCATGTGACTGTTTCGCCTCACTCCCTCATGCATCCCCCCACCATCATCACACACACTCAGACTTGTTTTTGTCACTTGGGAGGACTTGCATTCACTCCATCAGGACTTGATCTAACCTTAAAACACTACTCCGCTAATCTCCTATAACACTATCAGACTCATGGTGAGTCAAATCAATGCTGCAGAACCAGAGATATCTTTATTATTCCACGCATTCCTCTTCCTTGTCAAAACCTGGTGCCTACAGTTCAGTTGGAGATTCAGGTGGTTTATCTTAATCTCAGACCAACATTAGCTCTATGTGCAGCCATCTCATTCATTTGAATGGGAGGAGTGCATTGAAGGAGCAGGGATGCTGACGCAGGAGGCTGCTCTCAATTAAGTTGAACCAGGCTCAACTTTTACTGCAACGCAACATCCTGCAACGTCTTGCAAGTTGCTGCATTGGCCAATCACATACATGCAAGTGCACATTCCTGGTGTGAACGCAGTGTTTCTGTTGTTCACTTTGAATGTTGTGACAAAAGATAAAATAGTTGCCGCTGCGATAATATTCCTGAGTTGTAAAATCCTGTCTGTACATTATAAACTGCTGGGTGGTGTTTATGTGTCCGATAAATCTTTAAATGCATTAATGTGCAGCTCCACCAGGACTTCCTGGATTGTCTTTAATTGTCTCACTAGTACCTTAAACAACACAACCCCACCAACCAGTTTTTTTTAACACATGGCTGTTGTCGGCTTGAATGAAGCCTCATGCTAGATATGCCTAATGTATCCTTGAGCCACTATAGCCTCAAGTAGAGAAGACCTCACCCCACATTTTTTTCATTCAAGTCTTCAGCCCTAAACAGCGATTTATCAGATGACGCACAGCTCCCTTTGGAGTCATAAAAAGCTTTATGTGACTTTTTTCACATAGACTATCCTGTATTAATCCCCATAATCTGTAAATAGATTTTGATGTGTAAAATTGGGGGAGTTCCCCTTTAAAGGATAAAGCTGATGTTATTCTATATATTTATTTGTTTGATCAAATTCCATAAAAAGAGCAAAACCAACAATGAATTTACCCTACGAAGAAAGTACTGCCTGATAAAGCTTAATCGTCTGTGCCATATGTTCACATCATATTGTTTTGACTCTAATTGCGAGCAGCCGAGTGGGAAAAACAGTTCAAGTCAGCCTCCTACGCAGGTGTAATTCTGAGTCGAAGATATTGACTACCATAGCCTCCACTTGGCAAGAATTACAGATGTGTCAATAAGCCTGTGGCAAAATAGCAGCAAAGCCACCATTTCTTACAGATATGTCTAAATAAAATTCAATGTAACACTAATAGAATTGTTTAAGCTAATTTAAAAGGAGCCATAGGCCTACATTTGCTAATGAACTACTATATGATATTTATGTTATTTAAATGGTGTTGACTAACCTCTAGCAGTGCATTTTGAAATAATGTGAATACTCCCGAGTCAGAATAACAGGAGGTTTTCCTTTGCTTTCCATTCCACAGACATTGCATGAATGCAGCATTACATTAAAAACTATTTAAAATAACATAAATTTTCCTCCGTTTGAGAGGCAGTTACTAACTATTTCTTGGCAAACAAAAGCCAGACACAATGAGCTTTCCAAAATTTAGTCGTCACAGTGAGGTTGCTAGGTTTGGTAGCCACCATTGCACCAGAAACCAAACCTAAAACCTGAGCTCATCAACTTTATCTGGACACCTGTGCTGTAGACGGAGATGATTAGTATTCATTTTTACATTTCTCTTTTTGTACAGATTAAACAAAAAAAAGGTGTTATTTAGTGAGCCTTGTAAGTGTTGCTAGACATTTTTTTCATTTTGATCAGAGCCAGGCTGGCTGCCTCTATCTGCTTCCAGTCTTTATGCTAAGTTAAAGCTAGGCTAATCACCTCTCTGTACTTAATGCACAGTAATGAGAATGGTTACATGCCTTACCAAGGGTTTAAAAGTCTTAACCCTAAAATGTAATTGTTAACCTTGCAGGGACCTGGTTTTTCATAATTGAGAGCTGGGTCCCCATAATGTGACTGTGTCAAATAATTCATGTCCCCACAGTGTTAGTGAAGTAGCCACTCACACACACACACACACACAAACACACACACACACACACACACACATACACACACACAGCATGTCTTGTCAAATGCAGGCTTTGTGCTTTCTGTTTGAGAAAAAAATGTCTAAAAACATATGTCATCTCATTAAATCTCTCTGTCTCTCTGTTAAGTCTGAACTAATATATGGTGGCTAAATCTCTCAAACACACACACACACACACACACACACACACACACAGTCTCTTCAGTTCCTCCATATAATTAAGCTAATGGTTCTTGAGTCAGTGATAGACAAGGGGAAACATGCTATTTCCCTCTTGTGTCTATTGAAGGGACAAAATTGGTGTTCTCTCTGTCTCTTTCTGACTTGTCCTTCTTTTCTTTTAACCTCCTTTATTTCAGTTTCGAGTCCACACTCTCTGAAACTCTCTGTCTATCTAAAACAGGAGTCAAGAATCTGTCACACGGCACAGGCTGTTGAATAGACTTACTGGTGCTTTTTTTGTGTTATCTTCAAAAATTGCTTGATGTCTTTGTTCAGTGGTGTTCTTCATGTCTCTGCCTTCGTATGCCCCCTCTCCAGTTCCCTCTCTTTTTCTGTCGCACAAAGACGTACAAAGACACACACACACACACACACACACACACACACACACACATGTTGTGGTTCCATTAAATTGATGCTGTGGCACAGACATGCATGAATGCATTAACACAGCAATACGACGCACACAAGCCTCCAGAGAAAGATGACTCCCACGGCTTCATGCAAAAAGCTGATGCCACACACATTTACGCAATCACACACACACACACACACACACACATACTCAGACACACAAACACACTATAATTTTGAGCTTCAACTCTGTCAACCCTTCAATCCTCATATCACCTTTTCGGGCTTTATTCCACTTCCCTGCCTCTTCCCTCCCTCTTTGTCATATCTCTTCTCCTCTGCCTCGACGTCCTCCTGCTTATGAGGACTGAAAATCTCCTCATTATAAATGCATAGTCGTTATGTGCTCTCTCCACACCAATTATGTCGGGGACGGGTGCTGGCGCTTTGGTGAAAACAGCTGACCACAACAGAGTCCACAATAGATCTGACAAGAACAAATGACATCAGCGAACCAGTCGGCCTTCTTACACACATGACAAGACGACAAACACTGACAGAAGTAGTTTTTCAAACCAATTATAAAGTGAGTAAGTCACTTATACTGTACAGCTACACAGTTATGCCTTCTGTATAAAGAATAAACATATTGTACACAATCGTGGCCAATTTGAAATTATTATATATTTTCCTGTCATTGTACTTGTGCTTTTTGTTTTCTATTTGTTGGTTTATCACCTTTCATATATTTGTTATATTTAATTTAATGACAACACACATTACTGTCAATGACATTTCTTTAAACGTGCCTTTTGGGAAGATGTGTTCTGAAACCAGAGAAGTGACATTTGAAGAAATACAAACGAGGAACATTAAAGCACTGACATAACAACAACAGCAACAAAATTAGTATGTTCAAGCAAGAGGAGGAAGCAGCAAAACACTGATCAATCATCAATAATATAATAACACTGTTCATTATAAAACAGTATGATACAACAGAACACAAATTAGCAACACTGTTAACCCATTTTGCACACATTAGCCATGCAAAGCACCCTTAAGCAATAAGATGAATTATTAACATTAATAAAATGTTAATAGAAATAGTTTGAAAGTTATTTAAATGGTACTTTACTTTCACCCAGAGGAGTCATGCCTCCTCAAATATTTGAGATTAGATGGCTTTAGAAATTGTTAAATTCTATTTTCACATTGTTTTTACCTTGCCTCAATAATAAAGTGTATAAAAAGGTAACGTTTCTGTATTTTTTAAATTTGTATTCAACTCTGCCTGCTACACACAGACCCCCCCGCCCCCCCACACCTTTCTGTTGAGGCGTCTTGCTTCCTTCCAGCTAGAAAGCACGATGTGGCTGCAGTTGTGTTGACGGCAGTGTGACGCATGAATAACCAGCTAATCTCAGCTCATCGCATAAAAACAGTGTGACTTCAATGAATTTTTAAATTACTTCAAGCTTCAGCATTTTCCTTTTTAAAGTGACTTTAGTATCAGTGGTTTTAACCCACAATTAATTAACATTAGTGTTAGGTTGTTGTCCTTTGCTATTATTAGTGGCTAAATTATTGTTTTTGTCAAAGCAAATTTTCTGCACTGAAATGTGTCCTTCAAAAAAAGAAATAAAGAGATTTTTTACAAAGTCAATAGCTAAATACAGTCGTGTGAGTAAAAACAGTGGCTCTATGTTTGTGAGCTTTCTTTACTTGATGTTAAATAATCAGTAGCGCTGGCTTTAAAGCCTTTTCGCTTACATTTTCTTGTTCAAAATTGCAGTTAAATGCAATATAGTGTTAATAGGTGTCATTCAAATATAGTTCTAGGTAGTTATTGACACAGTAGAAGCCAACGCAGATAATTACTGGTGTTAATATTAACATTTGCATTATGCAACTGTTGACCCTCAAAAAATGTGACTGCATGATGCAAATACTAGAATATACACCCATACATACCCAAGTCATGCAAGGCAATCCATCTGGCAACAGGCACAGGACAAGTGAGTAGTAAGTTAGCAAACTGATAATAATGATAATACATAGGTGGTATATTATAGGAGGGTTCACATGTCTGAGTTTTCAGAAACCAGTTTTTTTTTTTACTTTGTGTAAAGGTGAGGTAAGTGGTACAGTTTCCACATATATATATGTGGTAAATAAGTACAATGAAGTTAAACTTTGTAGATAAAAGCTGTCATAATTATGTAAGGCAGAATAAACACTGTACACTATGTTCTTATACAGAGCTGAATATTTATGATTCCTACAGATTTTTCTAAGGTATAAAATGCATTTCCACTAATGCTGATATTATGCCAAGCATAGATGAGCAGAATAAAAGAAACAATCTGAAATCTCCAAGGTCCTCTTTTCTTTGACTTGCAGCCATGTGACTGAAGGTTGTTGTGTACCGATCTCAGAGAAAGGGCTCAAGCTTCTCACTGCACTCTGGTACACCAGCTCTTCAGTATTATCACTCTTTGAGAAGAGCTACCATGATGTACTGCATGATTCACTGGCCCATAATTGTGTGAAATTGAAATGCTAGCATTCTAAATGCGCCTTTATGTTGCAAATGAAAAGAGAAGCCTGTTAGTCACATTAAAATAAGAAATACAGCAGCTGTCGTGATGCCAGGAGTGCAACAGATAGTGCTGGAGAGTGGCAGGCAGGAGAGGAAACTGCATTCAAATGAAGACTTTAGGTGGAAGGTAGGTAGAAGAAGGAGGAGTGTCTGAAAAAGCATAAAAAAACACATTCATGACTCTAGAGCTGCTGTTTATTTAGTCTCTGGCCCTGTTCACATCTGCCATTAACATGCATCTTGGGTGGTCCAATCACATGTGGACAGCACTAAGCACATCTGTTCACACCTGGCATTAGAATGCATCATGTGTGTCGAGTGACCACTTGTAATCGGATCTCACTTCCCTGCTCTATATCCAAATAAACACATACATCATATACGTTTGCAAAGACCAAATGCGTTGTTGTTTTTAACCGGCGGGAGGCAGAAATGCAATGCCTAGCGTCTAGTCTGCTAGAAATTAAAAGAAGAAGAAGTAGTTTGCAAAGACCTTGGCACGCGTGCAAAATCAAAACTCTTTGACCCAAATGAAAATCAGGCAGCGTGTTACATTAAAGGGGACCTATTATGCTTTTCCTTACTTTCAGTTACTTATATATGTATATATATATATATATATATATATATAAATAATGTTACAATGTCGGATGTTAATATTAAACATGGCCACTCAGTTTCAAAAAGTTTTTGCTACTTTCAGCCCAAGCCAACTATGGCTCGTGATGGATTTCTTTATATGATCATCTGCTCCACTCACAGCACGCAAGTTCACTGCTCTGATAAACATTATGACATTTTTCCATTGTTTTGGGGGTAGTCACACCGAGCTATGACTCAAGTTGAGCTGGCACACTGTGATTGTGATTGTTTTTCCATTACACAGCACGGCAAAGTAAAATAAGTAGTTTGCCTGTTGGAGGTGTGCTGGTTGTCCTCAGCTCTTCATCAAACATCATCATCACTGTGGCTTGTACTATTCCTCCCTGCATTATTTCTAACTGTTTGTGAACAAATAGCTCTAAATATGTGGAGTCCAAAAAAATTAAAAAAAAATATAGAGCTGGAAATTAGCATAATAGGTCCCCTTTAATAAGTTGCTCTCATTGGCTTTTTATTCACGAAACTTTAATTGCACTTACTGTAAAGTAATGAGTGTAGTTGTCGCTGTCTGTCTCTCCTCTGCTCCGCTCCATGTGTGTGTGGAGCCAGAGGGGCTGAGTCCCGCCGTCAGTGAAACACAGAGAGCAGAGGAAAGAAACCTAGCGCAACCATAAATGACAGCAAAACGCAGTAGAGACTCTCACACTGAGCTGTAATGAAACGAGTGCACATAAATTAGGTAAATACATAGTCTCTACTGCGTTTTGCTGTCATTTATGGTCGCGCTAGGTTTCTCACCTCTGTTCTCTTGAGTGTCACAGAGGGCAGGGCTCAGCCCCTCCAGCTCCACACACACGGAGGGGAGCAGAGGAGAGACAGACAGCGGTGGAGACTACACTAATTATGCTACTGTAAGTGCAATAAAAGCTTTGCAAGTAGAAAGCCAGTAACAGTAATTTATTAATGTAATTCCCACAAAAGAGGGGGATGTGGGGGATGGGGGCAGATTTTAAGAAGAGGGCCTATTCGTCTGCAGAGTCAGACATAATTAATAAGCCTCACAAAAGTGGACTGCTGACATTTCCCGAAAAAGTAATAAGTTAGAGGGAGAATATCAGCAGCAGAGTATCCTGTTCAACACATAGTGACTTAGTTTAGGTGATTAATACAATTCAACAAAACTCTTCATACAATTTTTTCTTATCACTTGAGACGATCCAGTCAATATGTAATAAGATGATCTTTGTGAAGGACAAACACTAAAGGATAGTCCTGACTACCTGAGGAGCAGAGTTTGTTCCTTTCATCTAATGACTTGATAATCCAGAAAGATCCAGAGGAATCACAGGCTCGAGGCAAAAAATATACACGCTTTTGTTTTATTACTTCATAAGTCCAGTCAAGGTAGAGTGAAACAATAAATGGAAACTGCACAAAGTTTTAGCCCCAAGCATGTGCATTTCTGAACTGATCTAAATGAGCTTCGTATACCGCGTACAAAGCGTCTTTACTCACTGCAACCCATCCTGGGTGCTGTCCCAGTTACCTTTTCTATTTTTCCAACTCATCCCCTATGGAGCTTTTCATCAAGAGACAAGAGAGTCTCTGACTAAGGGAGACATTATTAGATGTCCACTGATGCAGGTGCAAATTGGTCCTGGAAGGAACAAACATAAAACATTTCTAAAAGCTTTTCTCTTCTAAGTGTGCTTTTGAAGGAGTTTTTTTTTTTTTTTCTTCTCAGGGAAAACATGTTTGCGTCGTGATAAACAGGCAGACAGTGAAGAGATGTGTGACGGTGGACAAGCGGCCTTGGTTGCCATATGGAGACAAACCGCTGGAACAGTCATGGAGGACTGAGAACAAGTTCACATGAGTGCATGACCGACTGTGACGTGTGCAGATGAGTGTACAGCAGCTTATGAGCCCTGCAGCCTAATGTGCACATGCACACAACAGGCATGTTCATACGTCTGTGTTCTTACATTTGCTCATGGTAAAGGGATGTCAATGCGTGTAGTATCTTTATGCGTGTAGTGTGTGTCTGTCAGCAGCTTCCTCTGCCTGTTGATATAATCATGTACCTAAAACTCTGTGCAGGGGATAGAGGACACAGCTAATTCAATCATGTACAGTAATATCTTACATGCAAGAGAAGAAAAGCTCCTCCATCTAATGACTTATTAGATAAAGTGTTATATTGGAAAAAAATCTGTTATCATTGAGATCGGTAATATACACAAACTGTTCGGCTGTGACAGATAAACTTTGTGGAAAAAGCAGGAATTAACATAACTTTATGGGTTGTTTCAGCTCACTGAATGTCTTTTTGAACTAAATGAGGAATTATAGAGGAGAAGCAGGCACTAAAGATAATTGCCATTGCCCACACTTAGCGGACAGTAACAGTTTCTTACCAAACCCAAATGACTGGAGTTTCAACTGTTACTTAGTCAGACATTGTTATCTATCACCATTACTGCATGTTCAATGGTGTAGAGCACTACTTGGAAAATAGATTTTGGTGTGTCATCACAAGACAAACCTGGAGGGTCACAATTAAAGTTGAAATGAAATTTGAATGCTCCTCATTTTCTCCAGGGAGCTATGAAATATAATGATACAACAGATGTAATGCATATTGCTTTGAATAGAAGTTAAAACCTTTTTAAACATATTTGTGGGCACTGAACTTTGAGCCTTTGGGGGGGCCATCAAGAGGCAACTACTACTACGGCTTGAGGCTGAAGCCAATGCGGAAGTACCTTAAAGTGCGATGCCAGTAGACTCCGATTCAAAACACATCAACTTCTCTCTAGAAATACTAAGTCAATAATTTTTTCCAACGAGTCATTATGGTATCAGTCACTAAAGTCGGGCCCTCTAGTAAGTGTGCTGGAGGTCATTTTGGAAATTATTGTTCTGTTAATAAGATTTGAAGACTTATAGTAGTTTTGATGTCTGCCATGTGGGCGCTGGTTGACAGCTGTGATTGACAGTTCGCTCTCCTGCTGCCACCAGGATTTGCACTGCGTCAGACTATTTCCGCAATATTGCAGCAAATTTGATGTTACTTGATTATGATACTTGCCCAGGGTGACGTCACACCTCTATATCTCGCTATCACATCTCTTTATACAGTCTATGGAGGGGCAGCAGTCTGATATTTAAGTTGCTAGAAGATGCATAACTTCTGTGGTGCTGATTGGAGCTCTTTGTTGCTGTAATAGCTTCTATATAAAATAGTTGTTTCCTCCTTATTCAATAAAGCTAGTGTTAGTTATGTATCATTAGTCATTTAAGACATCTGTCCCATGACAACATTGAACTTTTCTGAGGACACATCATGTTATCAGGATGAGTCATCATCAACTCCCACACAGAGTTGTGATGGCGCTGTCACATTTATTATATTATTTATTATGTTTATTATATTAATAAAACTTTTCTTCTTCCTGGAAATTACAATTTTGACCAAATAAGTACACACGTTAAAAACAAACACAATGATACTGTATATACACTGATTACTCAGCAAAAAATGTATTTCAGTTTTTATTGGGAAAGCTGGGAACCAAAAATATATATTTCTTCTCCTCAAAACTATGTTTCTGTTCTTCTGACACTTTTTTTTAACAAGTCCGTCTTCTTATGAAACACTTCTTAAAAATAAATACACTGTACAGCTTGAGAGGGGAAATTCACTTTGGTTGAACTGCTCATAACTCTTAGACATATTAAACCTGTGACAGGGGTCACACGAAGAAGTTGCTTCACTTTAAGGAGACACAAGCTGAAAAGGGTGGGATCCAGTGATTTTCTATCAAATGCTGGCAGCTTCAACAACTGCTCAGTTCTGGCTCAGTCTAACGTGAACAGACTACTCTGTGAGTTGACAGCATTATGTAATGGTAGAGTGACAAAAAGAAAGATAAATGTGGCAAACACATTACTGTGTTTTCATACTTTTACTTTTCTTTTCTGGTTCAAAGCAAACATATTGGGTAGAAATATGATGCAACCAAGCTCTCTTTCAATCACAGATAAAGGCTACATTTAAAAATATAGCTATAGATAGTGTCCCTGTTGGTGGCTGATTTCATCCAAAGAATATATTTTTCATCACAGATGGCCTCAAACTGCAGCTGTGGAAGTGTCAATGCCATGCTCTGTTAAAATTTAATATAGTCTCTGATGTTAAAGTAAAAATACTGTAAAATGAATATTTACAGTAATTTGCACATCACTTTTTCAATTCCTACGTCTCTTAAATCTCACAGCTTTGCATACATTCAGTTACAAAAATGCAAGCTGACAAGCTGTTATGTCAGCAATGTCTAAATCTGAGCTGAAGTGTAAAGTGCTGAAACGTTCTCTTAAAATGGGAGCATGGCATCGACTTGCTTTCTTTTTTTTTTTTCTCTTAAAAGTATACACATACAGCCTCAGGTGATGTGCAGCCAGCCACATTCAAAACTGAATTCTATTAAAAGTACATTGATATGCAAAAAGGCTTGAAAGGGCATTTGGAAAAGATTTCCAGTGCGGTGTCGGTTTGCAGTCTTTATAAAGTCATTGCACAGTCGGCTAAATAAGAAAAAAATACTGTTTTATTAGATATTTCGTATGAAAAGTGGCTTTCTGCCATGGCCAAAACAGCCTCTCAAACGGAGACCGTCTGTGCTTCAAGCTGTACCGTTTCACAGCAAAGTCACAAGTGAATATTGATTTAAAACTCTAAGTCAAGTGTTTTATAAACTTTTTGGCAGCGTCACACATATGTCACGGGTGATTTCGTATGTTTTAAATGACGTTCACATGGCAGGTTTCAACCCTGCAGCTTGCACTTCATGAGTGAATTATTTCATCAAAACAAATCATAGTGTAATACACTAACAGTGGCTTTGATCTGACCAACTTGAAGTTTTTATCCTGGGACTATAAATGATATATCTCTATGTGTATGACTTGAGATAAGAAAAGACACAGATTTTAACAGATTTCTATTTGAAGATCTAATCAGAGGGTGACATCTAGCCTAATGAGATTTCATATGGGAATATCAGATACATGCTAATTTTAGACCGAGGAAGTGAAAGACAGTGCGTTGTATAATGCACATGAAACAACTTGATTAATGGTCATTTACAAAATGCTGTTTTGACATGTGATGTCTGTTTTTTATTATTATTATTCGGCTGCTTTACCACATGACATAAGCTTGCTGCTGTAATCAGCAGTCTGTCAAAGTGTTTGAAAGTGAAAGTTAATGAATTATGAATCTGAGCAAGAGACAGAAATGGAGAACAGGAAACAGGGGAGAGAGGGAGTAAAAAGAAGAGAAACAGAGGGAAGACGGACGAGTTTGGAAGGAGGAGAAGAAGAAGAAGAGATGGGCTGTCAGATAAACATTTCTGAAGCCGCAAGTTATCGAGCTCATTTCACACAATTTAAATAGTATTTTTCTAATCTCCTGAAATCTCTGAAAGATGAGAATAAAAGAGGCTTTTACGAGAAAACAGTCAAATAATCAAATAATCTATAAAACGCATCACTGAGGAGACTAAAGTTATTCCAGCTCTGTTGAGATATTGATTTCACATATCAGACACACCTCCTTCACTCTCACAAACAGTTTTGAATTATCTTGGGGATTTAGGCAAGAATTATTGGGAGAAAAAATATGAGAATGCTGTGCCTTTGTTGAGAAGAGACAAGTCATTAATGTTAGGCGGTGTACTGTGAGATATTTACTCTGAAAACAATAACACATGAATATTCTAAACAGCCTTACAAATTCACGTTTAACTGCCAGGATTACCTTACAAATTACACAATCAGCATTTCTTTCCCTTCACTATTCATCATCATCCATTCATCTATAATTAACCAACTGTTAAATGTTAAACAACAACAATAAGTGTCTCATTTTAGGGTGAGCAAACAAGACAAATTGGAGGAGAATGAGATAAATGAAAACATTATCAAGTCTGGCCAAGCTCCCCAGTCTGAATTTTCCAGTCTAGGAGTAATGGCTCTTCAAAAAAACACCTGAATTAGGGCTGTCAGATGACAACCAAGTCAATTGATGCCTGGAACATTAACTTCAAGAGTGACCTTTCATTATCCAGTAGTGCACTTATGCTTTCATAGCAAAGCTCACAGGACAAATATCAGAATCAGACTGACATAAAGGACTGTGTATTCTAATAAAATTAGATTTATACGGATTTGAAAGAAGGTGGAAGGTATGACAACATTTTTTTTTTTTTTTTGTGTAGACACTATAAAAAACTTGTGGGAAGAAAAGTCAGAAATTAGATTTAAATTAGAGGATTTATATCACATTGGCTGTCTGTTAAATATAAGGCTACAGCCAGCAGCCAGTTAGCTTAGCTTAGCATAAAGACTTGAAGTGGGGGAAACAGCTAGCCTGGCTTCAAAGGTAACAGCATCCCACCAGCACCTCAAAAGATAACTAATTAACAGTGTTGTTACTTGAAAATTGTAATTAATTCCTCATTACACATTCCTCATTGCAAACATCATTACATTACACATTACATTACTTTTGTTACTCAGCTGTCAGCTCTGTCAAAGTTGCCTTTAAACAACTCAAATTCCTCCACACTCACACATTGCGTCTTTTGTATTTAACACATGTAGAAATAGAAAATGATGTGTTGTGGTTTATCAGACAGGTAGGAAACAGTTTAGAGGGACCATCAACAGCTAGTGTTAGCGTAGCCTTTGTGACTGCACACAGCACTCAAGAAGTCCAGACCTCAGCTGAATGATTCACACACCCTCTAAATCTGAACTAAACTAGCGTCAGGTGACTCCTGAATGTAGGCGTACCCGAAGCTAAAGCTGCCTTCAGATGATAAGAATTTACTCTTCGCTCACCATGAGGTAGGGCACAGAGCATAGTGCAGACACTTGGTGCAGAGCATGGTTGTATTATAAGAGCTGGATACTGGACCGAAAACGGCACCTATTCAGTCCAGTAAGAACTGCTCACCTAGTGCATATGCCGAAAAAGTTCCTAGCTTCCAGGTTTACTTCTAGGGGTATGCGACACACTGAATATACGCGGTAGTGTTTCACCCACTAGCCCCACCCACAAGTTCCCGCTCAGCCCATAGACCTAAACCTCCTCAGATCAAAAATTCATAATAGAAAGAGTCAACAGTTTTACAGACGTTTCATTTACAATGGTGGTCTATGGGGAAAATGCTTTTTGGGGATTTTTCGCTGTAATATCGCAAGAGGCCACTAGGAAAAATTGGCTGCAAGGCTGAGCGGCGGCATCGTATCCAGCTCTTATAATACATCCATGGTTGCATGCGTTGCCTCCGGCTACGTCACATACAGCTGTTTTCTCGTTTGTTGCACTTTGAAAGGTCAGCGGCAACTGAAGTCAAAGTTGAAATAATCGGAACTTTGAGCGCAATTGCAACCGAGCGGTACGCCATGCCAAGGGTTGCACTTCTGTCTACTTGGGCCACCACTCTCTTCACAGGAAAACAAAAGCCCAGCCAGCCGACCCCCAAGTGTAAAAGTAACCAAGCGTTATTGGGATTAGTAACTGTAATGCAATTATCGGAAATACTGAGCTTTAAATTGTAGTCCCTTACACTACTCGTTACTGAAAAAAGTAGCCTAATTATATCACTGTAACACGTTACAAAGTAATATGTTACTGACCAACACTGCTAATTAACACGTTATATCTAATGTGTAATCCATACAAAAACCAAAGTGTAAAAATGTCAATTTGCTATTTAACAGCCAGACTATTTCTTGTCTCCACTGGTTGCCTGGCCACTGCTCCCAGTCAACACATAGTCTGACACAAGCCCCCCAGTAAAATGGCAAATTGTAATTTTTACACTTTTGTGCAGATTACACAAACAAAATATCCTAAATGTCCTAATGCTAAACTAAGCTAACCAGCTGCTGACTGATGCTTCATATTTAATGGATAGATATTAGAGTGGTATCCATCTTCTCATCTAACTATTTGCCAGAAAGCGAATAAGCATATTACCCAAACCATTTAAGCCTTTAAAGCTCCAATACTGTGAAATGAACCTGCAGTCGCAGAAGTAGTGAAGGGGTGTATGTCTGTAGGTTTACAAGGCAGACACCTGTGATCCATTTTGTTTTTATCACCGCCATGAGGCCAAGTTTACAGTATATTGCCTGGAATCTGCAGGGGAAACAGGGCACCGGTGACACATTCATACACACACACTCATGTCAGTCATTATGGATGCAAGTATGCGCACACACACACACACACATTACTCACTCAAACACCAGTCCCCTCTCCAGCATACACACACATAAATGCATGCACACACACGCATGTATACACACCCCCATAAACAGTGTTAAATCTCCACCATGTACAGCCCCAATTGTAATCTGCCAGCCAGTTGCTAGGCAACGCTGGAACTTGTAATAGCACTCGGGTATCATGGCCCGCCACGGATGGGGGTGAGGGTGCACATGGGGGTGCCGGGTGAGGAGGTTGCGAGGGTATTTTTAAGAGGGAGTCTCTGGGGGGGAGAATGACAATGATTGCTCCAACTGCTGTTCTGATGGAGACACACTTGTTAGCTCCTCCTCCAACCACCTAACCATCTCTTTAACCATCATGGGACAGAACAGTCAGCCTTAATGCCATTTCTGACAAGAGCAGCTCTACATGAGGGGTTATGACGTTAGATGAGGAGCACAACAGCAGGGAGAGATTCTATTTCTTGTTCCTGTGTTCTGTGTTCTGCTCAGACTGGAGTGGTTTATTTGGAGCAGTCTGTCTGATGTGAAGAGGGAAGTTCAGAACCTAATGATGAATCTTCTCTTTACAGAGTCTGCTACATCTTTTGGAGTAGAGATGGGTGATATGAAGGATTAAACATCACAATATATATATATATATATATATATACACACATATATATATTTACCAAAAAGGGTGGGCCGGTAATGAGTATTGCCATTATTTATTGGTTATTCTCACTATTTTCTCAATCACTTTATCAATGATCTTTTAATAAAATGCCTAATAAATTCTCCCAGATTCAAAGCCAATGTCTTCAAATGTCTTGTTTTATCCAATCGACAGTCCAAAACCAAAAGATATTAAGTTTTCTATCATATAGGACAAAGAGAAGCATCAAAATGGGGCACCTGGAAGATAATGTTTGGCACTTAAGCTTCAAAAATGAGTGAAAAAGTAAAATGCTAAATAAGTGATAAAGACTGTCTTTGAGGTGTCTGCAGAGAATAGCTCAAATACTAAATACATATATATATATCACAATATTTTTAACCAAACACCAACATATTAATAATTTCATGATGTTTTAGGAATAAATCAGCGTGATAAGGAAAGACCTATAGAAAAAAAAAGATGTTTTTCAATCAGAAGAAAGGAGTTGGAGTTGTTTTCAAAGCTTCATTGCCCATCCTCCTTTCAGGCAGTCGAGGCTGCCAGCACCCCAACACCCATGTGATGCTCTCCCACTCCATCCTTCATCCCTAAGAGGCAACCTGGGAGCGAGTCTGTCAGGCTTAGTCAAGCTTACTGTACCTTCCGCCTGTCACCAAGCAGAACTAAACTAACCACCACAGTGAAGAAACAGTATTGCTTACTGGAGCTCAACTGTTCCAAATGGGGCAATTTAAAAAACATTATAATCACATGAGGAGAAATTTCTCCGGCCTGATAATTAGCAGTGGCGAGTGGGGGATATCTTTGAAGCTGTTTGGCTTGGCTGCAGTGCAACTGCATAATGGTCTTCATTATCCTGTTTCCAGTGGTTTCTGAAGCACTTTCAGGAGTAGGAAAATACATACAGTACATTCATAATTCATGCAGGTTTCAGGGTAATGGTCTTTTTTTGAGGTGTGATCCGAAACAGTGCTGTTTCTGTCAATGCAAATTTCTCTATATATCTCCATATAACCAAAACTAAACCAACATATGATAAAAAAAAGAAATTGTTTAAGCAATAGTTGGACATTTTGGAAAATATGCTTCTTCATGTTCTTTCTGAGAGTTAGATGAGAAGATCAATTTCTTATCTGTCTTGTGTACAGCTACGCCCAGCAGCCAGTTATCTTAGTTTAGCATAAAGTCAGGGCGAACTAGCTTTGCCGCCTGCCTGTAGCTACTTCTAAAGCTCACTGATCAGTCCCTCCAGGAAATTGTGATTTTGCGATCGAAATAATTAATGCAAATTCAAGAACTGTCTGCAATATTTGTGAGAGCTTGCAATTTTGGGAAATTACAGCAACATTTCCACATGACATGGCAAAATCAACAGACTGCTTGTGATTTGGACCAATTGCTGCATTTCGTGTCATGGTAACTTGCATTGTGTGTGACATGTTATAGTGCCTTTTCTAATCCAAACAAAAACCAAAAATGTAAAAGTTGTGGTTTTACAAGGGAGAATCTGGACAAACTGCTACAACCATTGACTGTATATAAATATGGATGACACATCTCCACTTCGTACCACTATGCAAATGTGAAGCCAAAATATCTGCCATCTTGCTTGTGTGATGTCATCTGGAGCCAGAGTCTGTGCAGTAGAGTCGGGCGGCATGAACACGCCCCCTCAGCCGTCCCACCGAGGTTTGAGAGCGGCTGTCACAGCTGTCAATCATGATGTCACACCCTCTTTTTATATTGTCAAATAACTAATTAAAAACAAACTTATCCGAAAAATGAGTACTTGGACAAACATTAGCGTGATAAGAACTACCTACCTGCCTCATATTCTCGGGTCTGTTGTCCAGCTTTAGAGAAGCTCTGTTCAGAATATCCAAATAATTAAGAGGACACAGCTCAATGCCATTAGACAACAAAAATAATTTTCAAAAATTTCCTACTGAAAGATGTACATTGTACTATTTCTTTTTTTTTTCCAAGAAACACTCATAAAACAGCCGGTGTGATCAGTCAGCTTATACAGCTGGCAGTAAACACAATAGCAGATTAGCTTACTAGCCGTAATGATAGCTTTGCCACCCCCGTCAGTCACCCTCGCCTTGCAGGTCATAACAGCCCATCAAGAGTCTTATGAGAGTTTTCTGTAAAATGTGTGCCAGATTATTTATTGGCAAAGAGTAAACTTTCTGAAGTCTTTGCTAATTGCATAGCAGCCTCACTGTAATGACAAGACTTCAGCCGCGAAATAGCCTGGCACATAACCTCCATGAAACCACAATTTAGCAGTTTTACACTTTGGTTTTTAGACATTAAAAAACAAGATATAATGAGTAAATGCCATTTAGGCACATATTGATATTTGATTGCTTGATTATTTCTGTTGTAATCACATGCTGTATATGTTCTAACATTATTTAAATTCATGCAACAGTTAATCACCGGTGTATTGGCAGTCCAAGTGTATTTTGGAAAGGATTATAGGTGTAAATACTTGCTATTTTTGTGTTCTTGGGTGCTAGAATGCAAGAACATTTTTGTTATTTGTGACAGTGAATTGGGGCATAAGGTAGTCTTATTGCTCATGTGCAATAATGCCCTAAAAAACGTGCTGCTAAGACGTAGATGGATCTGCAAATAAGTTTGGATTGAAACAAGTTTTTGACCGTGTACAATGTGTACACTTTATGTGTATACAAATAAATTTTCATTCAATGTTTTCTCTGCCTCCTGTGGACCTCCTGAGTACATTGGGTTTCAGAAGAAAAGTGGATTCAGTTCAGTGGAACACGAGTCAAATATCACTCTCTCTCTCTCCACATATATATATATATATACCAGTGGCGGCTGGTGACTCAAAAAATTGGGGAGGACAGGGAGAAAACCAACATAGGCTCTTACAACAAACCGCATCAAACTATATCATTGTCCCACCTGATGAAAACGGAGGGGTGGAGGGCAATTTTATATGCCGATAAAACAATTTGCTTGAGTGGTGAAAAAGCTGCTTCTTTAAAGACATTTAGCATATACATATTGTCTCTAAACAAAGAAGTGCTCACTTTAGCCATGGAGTGGATCAAATGTGTCATTTTACCAACAAAGTGAAATTCAAATTTATAGTATTGTTCTATTTTGACAACAAATTTATGTTCTCATCAAAAACAGACAACATATCACACGATTTACATGTGTTTCCTATATATTTTCTTAGTATACAGAAATATATAAAGTAGCACAAAGCTTATAATGTGATACAGGTTCAGATCAGTGCTGAATACTAGAAAGATTGAGCACTAAAAACATTCACAGATCTAAAAGTGCATTTAATGCATGTATCAAATACATGACTTACACACTCTGATCTATGTGTACGACATACAAAATATAGTCTACAAAGCTGACATGTTAACACTAGGGGTATTAACATGAACACAAAACTCACGATTCGGATCTTATCAGGGATTTAAGTCACGGATCAGATCATTATTAGGATCAGTGAAAAAAAGGGGGGAGACAAATAAAACTTTGTTTTCCATTTACTCTGTAACACACTTACAGCAAGAAACATCAATTAACTTTTGCCCATGGTCTTAAATGAAAACAACATTTAAGATGTCCAATGTTTAAATAAAATAAAATATATAAAATATTCAATGCTCAGTTATTGCAATATGAGGCATCATACCTTCCTCTTTTAAACAGTAAATGAAACAGCCTCTGTTCACATCATCAAAACTTGATGATAACAAACATTCACCGCTGACGTCAGTTAGCAGCTAGATGCTAATTAGCTGCTCAGCTGCAGCACATTAAACAGCAGGTAAACAACTCAAATGCTGGTTTGATCGTTGCTCTTCAAAATTCCTGTTAACGTTAGCGACATGCTGTCTGCCCATGACTTGTACTTACAGCAGTTTGTTTACTTTGTCTTAAATGAGACATTAAATGTTGCAATTAATCCGCAGTTCAAATGCCTACCGAACTGTGGGGGGGCGATCAGTACGGATCACGGATCAACTACGATCCGTTACACCATTAGTTAACACTTGTTATTCTAGTTACTTTAAGCTTATTACTCAATATACGGCTCAGCTTAAAAACAAACTAAAGAAACTGTCAGAAGCAAGCAGCCAGACCTCCTGCACTCATTCACTAATCATACGACATCAACAGGTGACTGAACAACCACTCAATTAAAAAGGAATGAATGACAACAAGCAAACTAACGTTACCCACAACACATTATATGATCTCTGCTGCATTCTTGTTAAGGAGATAAATTCACACAACAGCCACACAGAGACATTTAACCATCAGAGATGAAATTAGCGACCAAAGAGACAAAGAGAGAGAAGCTGTATCTGACTCACGTTATCTGACATCTTCTTCTTTCTTTCATGGAGATGAAGTATCCATGTTATAACATCCATTTTTATATTTTGATCTCCCTTGTGCCTCTCAAAAAAATAGAGGAGGATCAACCTCCCCTGCCTCTATGGACCAGCTTCCACTGATATATACATAATACTTTGGAGATTAAGCAGCCTAGGAACTTGGAACATGGCAATGGCCACTATAACATGTTCATTGGTGAGTTTTAGAGGTGCTGTTAGACAGTAAGCCAGGAGACTGTTAGCTTACAATCAAGCAGTTAACGGTCTCCTGGCTGTAGCCTCATACCTACCAGCCAGACATGAGTGGTATTGATCTTCTCATTAGCAAGAAAAAAAAAAAGCATATTTCCCAGAATGTTGAATTATTGTTTTAAATTTGTGTTGTGTGCAGCCAATAAATATGTCTCTTTGAAGAGGAACCTGGACTGAGATTTTTTCAGTGGCCAAAAAATCTTTTTGACTTTACTGATGACTCTTTCTCTCTGGAGCACTCGTACTCAAACACTCACAGTCTACCACAGAAGGTCCCTCTGCTACAAGAAGTGATATAGTGACAATGTCTGAAACTGTAGGCACCACCACTGTCTGCCCAGGCGTATCAGCACATGGACCATTTGTTCTTATTTCACCACTGTGCCTCTCCCTCTAGCTCTGCTCGCATTCGGCCTTTATGGCCCCTGACATCTCATGTGACAAATAGCCACCTCTCTCCTGATACCTCAGTTCCCTCCACAATCTTCCCTTTCCCTTTGATAATAGTCATCTGGTAGCGAACACTGGCTGTGTGCATCAGCCATGGGAATCGCTGTCTGGCATCAGGATTCACCAGCTGCCAGCGTCAATCATCAAGTCTGTTTCAAAGCCACTGTTTGTGTGTTGTAGTGAAACCATGCCACCCTGTGGAGGGAAGATCTTCAGAGCACATCAGATTGACGTGCAGATCACAGGTTTTGCAGGCTGAGTCTACAGCTGGATTTAGGAGCAGGAACCTGATTTGAATGGGATGTAATGCTTTATTGATCCCTGGAGGAGGGTTATCTTTTCACTTTTCTCCCTCCACCTTAAGGTCAGAGCACTGGGTCTTATGCAAAACAGCCATGTCTCGCTCAAGGGCATGTTCAGATGTATGCTTGCTGACACTACAGCTCAGAGCCAAGTCCTCTGGTGGAATGATGGTCTTCAAGTTCACATTGCCACCACGCTGCATGAACTACAATCCATATCTGATGGCCTGAGTTTCTGTGTCAAATGTGCAAAGATCAGATGTAGATCCCAGGGGAATGCAAAGCAGATGCTGTCTTTCTGTGCAGTGAGTACAACCTGCACTGTGCGTGAAATCAGAGATGCAGTTTTAGGCAAAATAAGTCAGTGATTCTGGGCTAAACTACAATCAATTTTCATGAAAGTCATTGATTTTACTGTAATATCCTGTATGTTCGTGTGTGTTTTGTAAGGAAAAATGGATTAGGCTAAATTTCCTCTGCACCCTGCTCATATACTGCACTTGTGGTCCTGACCTAATCTGTGTAGCGGCTGGCACGGGGACAAAGCCTGTTGGTATCTGGATTTATTGATAATTAATAACCTCTTTCAACCCCATTGACCTGCTGTTGGGTCAGTCATTACAAATTCATGGTGTGTGGGCAAACTTCAACCCCACACAACTTTTTAAAATTGGACAATCCAATATTCATACCCACTTCAAGCAGTGATTGGCCAGCAGTGTAGGGGTCAGAAAGTCATCAGGGTTTTAACTTCTCTCTAGCTCTCTTTTCACATTCCTGACCATTGCAGTCACTTTTAACGTGAAGTTGTCTGCTGTAACATTATGAATGTCTTTCAGGAGAGACTTTTTGAAAGTATGAGCCGTTATCCCCGCATTTAAATGATGTCATATCTCCCCCCTATGACGGCCAGCTTTTCATGTCCACCTTCAAGCCATTTGGAACAATTGTAAACACTTTTAATTTCCAATTTGTTCAGAAAAAACGTCTCTACAAACTAGTTCCAATCTAGCAAAAAACAACCTTTAGTGCTCATAAGTGATATCAACTTCTTGGCATATACAATACAATAAAGAAGAAAATGATGAGTGAATAAACAAATATGCAAATGAGCAAACAAGTACACTCTGCAATCCCCTTCAGTCACCCACGCCTTGCAGGTCGTAACAGTCCATCGAGAGTTTTATGAGAGTTTTATGTAAAATGTAAAATAAAATGCACCAGATTATATATTGGCTGGGAGCACTACCTTTCTGAAGTCTCTGCTACATCGCATAGTAACAATGATGGCAAGTCTTGATGACAACCCCCCCCATGAAACCACAACTTACATATAACATGTTCATTAGTGAATTTAGAGGTAACAGACCATTAGCTTACTTATAAGCTGATGGTCTCCTGGCAGTGGCCTCATATCTACCAGACAGATATGAGAGAGGTGTTGATCTTCTCACCTAACTCTTAGTAAGAAAAAAAAAAGCGTATGCCAAAATGTTGAATTATTGTTTTAAATTGTGTGTTGTGTGCATCTAATAAATATGTCTCTTTGGAGAGGAACCTAGACTGAAATTTCCAGTCAGTAGCCAACAGCTTTGGTGCAAAATATTTTTGACTTTGCTGATGCTATTTTCTCCTTCTCTCTGGCGCACTCGTGGGTACTCAAACACACACAGTCGAATACAGAAGGTCCCTCTGCTACAACATACTGAACTCTACAACACTGTTTATCATTCAATTGCAGCAAATAGTTGACCATTCTGGGAAATACACTTTCTTTCTTGCCAAGAGTTAGATGAAAAGATGGATACCACTTATATGTGTGAATGCTAAATATCAAGATGCAGCCAACAGCTGGTTAGATTAGCTTTGGTTTTTGTACAGATTAAACAAATCAGATGTTGTAGTGTGCAGTGTTAGTAAGTGGACAGTCCACTAACTAAAGTCCACTGTGGACTTTAGTTAGGTGCTGTAAGGCAGATTTTGTTAAAACCAGGATAATTGCCTTCCTTTGTTTGCAGTCTTTGCCTTAGCTAAGCCTAAACCTAAGCTAGCGTACAGACAGGAGAGCAGTATCAGTCTTATCTACCTCTCAGCATGAAAGCAAATATGTACATTTCCCAAATATATCAACCTAATACTTACTAATACTTACTACTTATATAGTCTTTATTGTCTTACAGGAAATTTGTTTTTACAGCCTGTGCATATTCCACACAGAAACATACAGGTAGCCACCCTGCAAACATACTGATATACTGTACATAAACACATATTGATACTTACTACTTATTAATACTTACTGTTATACTTACTGATACTAGTACATTAGATAATAGTACACTACTTGTACTGTTAAACTACTTTATTTCTCAGATCTAGATTGCAGGGGAATCTAGACACTGTTTAAACACACAAAATGTAATTTTCTGCTGCCCGGGGTCTCTCAATCAAAACAATAACAAAATTGACATCATGAAGTAGCATGGGATCATGGGAGTTGTTGTCTTCATAGTTAAACAACCAACATTGCCATCATTGCAGTCAGCTTCTCCAGGTTAAGATTCCTTCATTGTTCATCATTCAGGAGGTTTTAACTGAGAGCCAAATTATCTGCAGAGGTCTCCTCCTCTCCAAAACAAACGGACTCGGTGATTAAAACCAGTAAAAACACTGAATAAAGCAGTTTCATATTAAAAATCAGTGTTTCATCCCTGCTGTTCAGCGGACACAGGACATTCAGAGGGGCTGCAAACAGAGCTTCCACAAATGTTTGCTCTGCTTTTTTCTCTGATTAGATACTTAGATCTTAGATACTTAGACACTACTTAGATCCAGAGGTCTGATTACTAAAATCCTTCATCTGTTAAAAGATATACTTAAAAATGACCAAGATCTAAAAAGTGTATCGTCAAAATGTGGCTTAAAACTGGATAAAAAGTCAATTTATGACAGCTTCTGGTGGACAACCACAATGTTGATATGATATGATGCCTGACAGGCGACCAAATGAAACGGACCATTACCTTGATTAAAATTACAGATTTCTCTGAGTTTGAACATTGCTGGAAACATTTGGGATGATGTAAGTACACAGCTCAACAAAATATATAACTTCTCCTGTCAAAAATTAAATCACTTATCATCTTGAAACAGTCACATAAATATCTCTTCTTTGAAAATGGCAGATATACTGCACCTAAATTTAGACAGGTTTGTTGTGTACACTAAGCCAGGGGCTCTCAACCTTTTGTAACTTAAGGCCCCACTTCTGATTGTTAAAACATTTCCGAGGTCCACCTTCCCAAATAAATGAGACAAAAAAACATGACAAAAAAAAAGGAGAAAAAATAAACTGGGCTGTAAATATGTGTTATGCCACTTTTAGCTGCAATCACCAAAATAAATATTCTGCTTACCCTCAGTGAGATACTTGGGCTTGCTTCTGGGAAATAACGAGGTCAGGTCGTGGTGGGATGGGTGAGAGGCTGACACGCAGAGTAGCATTCAAAGTTGCTTTCAGTTTGCTCCTTGCCTTTGATTTTGTGACAGTCACAATGGAAAACCCTGGCTCACATAAATAGGTGGTGGTGAAATGCAACAGAAATTTGATTGCCCATTTTGACAGAGAGGGATATTGACTACCCAGAATGAAGCCAGGTCAACTTGTGTGAGCTGAAGCTTCAGGCTGCTGTCTGCTGATACTTCCATCAGTTCATTTTCCAACACAGTGGACAGAGCCATGTCTTCTGAAGCAGGATCCACAGAGAAAGGGCCCGAAATCCAAAGGTTACTATGTTATGGGTCCTCTGGGAAGTAGTGTGATTGAGTCAAATAATGGCTTATAGCACTGGATATGTTGAAGTGAGAGGCTTACGTGTCAAATCGTCCCTCAATGACTCTTCTGTTCCAAAGAATAAGTTTTTTCTTGAAGCCCTAAATTTTGTCTGAAACCAAAAACACTGTGCTGTTTCTGCCCTCCAGTGTACCACCACCACCCACTATGATATCAATATTAAACATAAAGTAGAATTATCACCTCTCTGACAACATCAACAAAAACTGAAAATGTATAAGCTAAATTTATGGCAGAGCTGTTGTATTGGATTGCATTAGATTGCACAGGTGTTCCTAATAAAGTGGCCGGTGAGTGTATTTCTGTTAAGTAGGCCAGTTTTGCACAAAGGTTAATATCAGTGTAATGCTCAGCAAGAGGGGAGTGCTACTCCTCCAGAAATGTGTGCACTCTCAGTTCAAAAAGGCAATTAAGCACACGTCCTCTTGAAAGCCACCTTACTTTACTGTGGTACAAGAGCTGCAAATGTTTTTTTTCTTTTCTTGAGCACATTTAGATATAAAAATAAGTAGCTTTGTAATTATTTCTAATTTTAATCTAACCATTTGGCTGTACCACTGCCTGCGCAGCCCAAAAGATTTGGCACTCTGTAGCCCACTGGTTGAGAATGGCTGCACTAAGCATCTTTATATTTTCAAAACAACCTGTAGTTATTATACAGGGGATTATTATATCTCATCATGAATATTATTTTTCTTTCATGAACATGGGGAGGTGCCTGCAGATTTTGAGTGTGTAGTTAGCCTTTAAACTTGGGCATAAAAATAGTGCGATGTCCAGGTGGAGATACTGGTGTAAGTGTTCATTAGTGAGTTTGCTGCAGAATGAGGTCTTTGCTGTATTCATTGTTA
Source organism: Thunnus thynnus (assembly GCF_963924715.1). NCBI lineage: Eukaryota > Metazoa > Chordata > Actinopteri > Scombriformes > Scombridae > Thunnus > Thunnus thynnus. The sequence goes on along the minus strand of NC_089536.1, from coordinate 15,448,779 downwards.
AAAATGTCATTTATTTTACAATTATTTTGCTGGAGGTTTGATTTGATGATTTTGACTCTGTGTTCTGGGGAATTTTTTGCTCAAATTGGGTTATGTTTGGTCTCGTCCTGGCGTTATGCGTTGCCACTCTTCACTATGGCCAAGTATTTCTCAGTCCACTTAAATGTGCAGTATGCACTGTCAACCTTTCTATTATAGTATATAGGACAGTTTTGAACAAGGTATTTCACTTTTTCAAATGGATCTCCTACATCTGACAACAACCTTGCAGTGGCGATGACCAAGTGGTTGAAAGATTAAAGGTGAGGTGACGTGATAGCGGTGTGTCACTTAAAAAACGGTCTAGGACAGGTTGCGGTGAAATTTTGTTCCCACTCCAGATTAAAGTGTTATTCGATCTGGATCAGAGTCTGCCTATTGAGTATGTATGACCTACATAGATGTGGTTTACAAAACCTACTCCACTTAAAGGCTTCAGGAGTTTTATCCTGTTTATTTCTTTGACACCAAGCCTTAACTTACTTTTTAAAAATACATTTTCTAACATTTTTGTACTCTTGTTTCAAATACTGTTATAGTTCAGAATCTGAAAACAATGACAGTGAGTCAGCAAGTCACAGCTGTTTCTTAAATTTTTAAAATGTTGTTTAATTTGTTACTACATTCAAAAAATGACACCCACCCTGATCTTAGACCCTCAATGACCATAAGAAAATAATTATGAGGCAAAAAAGGAGGAAACCTTGCCAGGGCCTGTTCAAAGAGGGATCCTCTCTCTAGGACAGTCAGCAAATGGGTGCCAAAAGGGGTCTGATGATTACTTGTTGGAGGAAGCCATGTCTTTGTAACCATCTTACCCAAAGCCTAATTTACCGTAAATGCAAAACACTTATAATTTCAATATGTATTTGGCTAAGACAATACTATAAAGAGAGGATACATGTTAACCATAAAGAGGGGAGTAATTAAATGTGTGTTGGTCAACCAGTCTCATTTGTTAGTGTTTGAGTTCAAGGGTCCATTCCACTAACGTTAGTCTCTGAGTGACGGCGTAGAAAGTATTCACAATATATTGAACGTTCGTCTCGCAAAGCTAATTATTAAGTCATTAAATCAAATCATGCTTGTAACCGCTGCATTTTATGAAGAGGAACTACAAGATATCTCTAGCATGTGTGCGCTGTTGACTGTCCGGGTGCTATACTGCCCTTGCAGTTTGTTATGCCTTTTTTGTCAAAATTACATTGGAATTTTCAACAAGTTAGGTTTTCCTGCCTATCTAACAAATTGATTTAGATAGGCAGGGAAACCCCTGATATAGACGGGGAGTTACAGTCACTGTTGATGTCAGTCATTGTTGGTGTCAGAAAAGTCATCTCATTTGAATTGTTTCCTGCCTCTCCTATCCTCTTCCTCGTCGTCTTTCCCCGGCTGTTTCCTGGATCCTGTAGGTGTTGGGTCTTCCTCTCTCACTTGCTAGTTGGCTTCTTTGGCATCCTCCTCCTCCATAGCATCAGCATCTTCAGCCAGATCACTGTGAGCAAGATAGTGACAAGTTTCGTCTGTAACAGCAAACTCGTCCTGTGATCTTAATCTTTTGCTGACTCTCTAATCTTCTGATTCATTGCCCTCTCTTGAACTTTTCCTGCATCTGCTAGGCAGTGGGTCATCAACCTCAGCAGCTGCATTGTGATCGTTTCCAGGAATTTTGACAACATTTTCATTGATGTCATCATTGTCAGAATAGCAGTCAGAGCTGCTGTCAGCAAACTCGTCCCACCATTGGTAATGTTTGCTGCTTCTCTCTTCAGCTTCATGTCCATCCTCCTCTCTTGACCTCCTCCTGGATCCTCTAGGCAGTGGATCATCTTCTTCTTCATCCTGGTTGACTTCCATAACAACCTCAACCGCAGCACCAGCATCTTCTGCGTTTTCATTACGATTGTCATTGATATCAACATTGTTGTTAACAAAGTTAATCACAACCTTGTCACTGTTGTTGTCGTTATTGTTGTCATTGTCATTATTGTAATTGTTGATGTTGCCATTGTCATTATTGTTGTCAGTCGTTGTTGTCGTTGACATTATTGTTGTCATTGTTTTCATTGCCGTCATTGTTGTCATTTTCATTATTGTCATTGTCATTATTGTAGTTGTTGATGTCTCCATTGTCGTTGTTGTTATTATTGTTATTGTTAACATTGTTGTCAGCATCATGTTGGTTCTCTGGTCCCTGGAACACACCCAGCACTACGCCAAAGCCCAACTCTTCTCCATGATTTATGAGAAAGTCCATCCAGGCAATCAGTACCAGGTTAAGCTGATCTGCTGGTGGCCGATCTCCTCTTGGCAAAAAAGGCAGTGGAATAATTGGACCTGAGAGATCATTTAGACATTTAGGTTACCATTACCATTCATGAAATTAAAATGGAAATCAATTTATAGCTTGTTGCTTTTGGAAAGACCACACATCAGAGATGTCTGTGTGAAACGAAGAACCAAGTACATACGATTTCGACCATTGTGGCTTCCGTCTCCTCTTCCATCCATTGTGACTAAAAGGATCAGACATTGAAACATTGGAATTTTGGTGAGGGAACAATCAACATTTCTAAACATTAAGTAAAATGAATGAAAATTTGCTTTGTGGCTTTAAGAGAAGTTTACAAAACATAAATGTTAAAGGGTAACTACACACTCAAATTCTGCTCCCAGCATATTTAAAAAATGCAACAGATGACTGGGGAGCAACTACTGTAGGAAGCGTGGCTATGTAGTATGTGATGTGGGTGGTCAGGGGACACCGACTGACCACTGCATAACCATAGCTGCTGTTTGTTTATCATATTTAATGTTACCGTCATCAGCCCTGAATATAGAACAGTTGTGTTGTGTTTACTGCCACAGATACAGAATAAATCTCTAATTCATGTATGCCGTCGTCTTTGCGCCGTCAATTATCAAGCTTGCTAACACTACCAGCAGTTATACATGATAGACACAAACTGGGGCTACAGTTAGTCAGTGCTATTTATACTCGGTGGGGCAGCTGATATACAGAATAGACCCTGAAGGCTTGCCTTTTAAGTCAATGATTATGGGAGTGGCCGAGAAGTTGACTAAACTGAATTTTCAAATCCAAGCAGACACAAATAAGCTAAAGTTTGAGCAGAAAAAAGCAGTTTTTACACACAATATGTATATCGTTGGAAAAATCACATCACACATCACATCACATCCAAATTATCCAAAGTAAGCATATGTGATTATGTGTACAGTGTAAAAAAATGATTTAGTGTCCTCCTACCCCCTTGTCAAGTGCTGTTGCTTCTGTAGCAAGTGAGCTAAACAACATATGCTTGCTTTGAGGCTGTCGGCAGCCAGCAAGCAAAAACAGCTGAAGGAGAGGTTAACGGATGTTTGGGTGCACCTTTCAGACTTATCACCCTTTCTGAGCATTATGTCAGGAGGACTTTCAAGAAACCAAATTATCAGAAATTGAACACAAGAAGTTAAAACCCAACATATAACTCAAAGAAGAAATGAGTCTCAATTTTGATTTATAAAAAAGTACCATAATCCATAAACACACCATCACTGACCCTGAAGGACGCTATCTTAATATCGATGGAACAATTAACAGCCACAGTGTAACAATTGCAAGCATCTATGGCCAAAATACGGATGAACCAACATTCCTACAGGATTTTTCAACATCAACTATCATAATCGGAAGTGACTTTAATACAGTCATCAACACAGCACAGGACAGATCAACAGATTCTTGAAATTCATTTTCAAGAATTGACAATTTCCTAACCAGTAATTTGATGATGATCAATATATCCGACACCACAATCCACCCAATTACTATTTCAGACCCTGCCCCAATCTAATCTCAAACAAAAAACTCAAAACTAAGCCCACCCAAAGATGGTGCTTTAACACATCATTACTTCAAGACAAAGATTTGACACATACTTGAAGAAAGAGTGGACATACTTCTTGGAAACAAACAACTCTCCAAATACCTCACCTATACTACTCTGGGGAATGTCAAAAGCAATACTGAGAGGAAAAATCATCTCTTACTCATCACATAAGAAAAAGAAAGAACAAGAACAGGAAAACAAACTGGAGGAGAAAATCAAACAATTACACAATTCCTATGCAGTCAACCCGACTGAACAAACTCAGAAAGAAATCAGAGAAACCAAATTTCAACTTGACAACATTACTAACAAAAAACACAGTTCTATTACAAAGGCTATGCTACAACCATTTATATACATGCATATACATAATGATAGATCTGGCAGATACCTAGCAAACCAACTCAAAGGCAATGAAGAAAAATCAATCATATCAACAAGGAAGACTCAGTGAGGAATATCACCGAGGACCCACAAACCATAAATAATATCTTCAAAACATACTACTGTAAATTATATAAAAATGACAAAAGAACAAAAATAATCAGAAATAGATATTTTTGGATAAAATCACATTACCTACACTAAACAAACATCAGGCTGATGTCTTGAATACTCCACTAACATCAATAGGATATGAAAAAGCACTCAAAAAAAGGCAAACAATAAAGCCCCTGACTGAATGGTTTCCTTGCTGAATTCTATAAGCACTTCATTTTCACCTCTATTCACCAGAATGGCAGATGATATAAAGAGATCAAAATCCATCCCACAACATATGAATACAGCACTCATATCAGTACTACTTAAACCAAATTAAGACCCAACCCTCTGCTCAAGCTAGCCCCTATTATTAATCAACACAGACATTAAAATCATTAGTAAGGTATTAACAATTTGAATTGAATCAATCAATTTCATCTCTCCTCCACCCAGATCAAACGGGAGTCATTAAAAGCAGACATTCCTCAAACAGTACACACTGCCAAATGTCCACGCTCACCGTCACTATTTGCCTTATTCATTGAACCATTAGTCACAATAATAATCAAAATAACAGCATCACCAGCACCACAACAAACAACATAACACACAAAATCAGTCTCTATGCAGATGACATACCATTATTTCTACAAAATCCAAATAAATCATGTAAAGTTATCAGAATCATAAGTGCCTACTCTAACCTCTCAAAAAGCAACTATTTTACTATTGTTGCAGCATATATAGAATATTACACCTCAGAACCTACTCTTCTCCCTCACCACAGGCAATATCACATATCTAGGTATAAAAATATCCCCAATACTGTCAGAATTATTTTATTTCAACTTCACTCCATATCAAAAACAGTAGAAGACGACTTAAACCACTGGGTGACATAACCACTATCTATCATGGGCCGAGACTCTACTGTAAAGATATTACAAAAAATCAATTCCAAATTCACAATGATCCCAGTCTAACCCACAGTCATATGGTTTAACGCAGTAGACACACTCATAACAAAATTCCATTGGAAAAACAAAAAACCCAGAAAAGAACTAACTACATCAAAAAAATCAAAAACTCAAGGGGAGCTAGAGGCACCAAACATCCAGTAATATTACCTGGCCAACCAACTACAATATATTACGAAATGGATTCACAAAATCCACCATCATCACTCATGGCTGGATATAGAACAAACAGAATGCAGAAACACTTCAAAAACATTATAATAGCCACACCTCTGTCAGCCTGGTGTAAAGGCAATAAAATGACACACTTTATAATGTCACCTAGCTCACATACACCCATTTGGCACAACCCAGATTTTCTTGTCAACAAATCACCCATGACAAGCACCAAATGGAAGGGAAAAGGCATAACACATCTACACCACATCTTACCTTCCAACAGTTAATGCAAGTATGGTATTGGGGAGAGGCAATACTTACAATACACCCAATTAAAGCATGTAATCAAGGCAAAAAACATCACATCCAATAACAACCTTCAACCACCACCCCCATTTGGACATCAATAAAATTGCAAACTCAAACAAACCTCTGTCCAATTACACAAACTTTTATCTTTTATCACCAATAATGACTTCTGGATTAAAATATGCAAAAATACCTTCAACATGTCCATTGACACTATCACAAGACTAATTCAATACCAAGTACTAATCCTACACATACATTTATTAATATTTCTTCCTTTTGAACTCTTTATTGCACAAATTGAAGGAACTGGCAGGACATTTCACTGTGATTGTACCTTATATGATTACATGTGATAAATAAACTTGATTGTTTGATAAATTATAGACTACATTATGCAGAATGATAATATATATAGGCTTAAAGACTTACCTTTGAATTGGTCTGTAAAACTGTAAATTATGAAGCAGCTATAAGTTGGTGATTGTCTGTTGCAGAAATATGTATTTCTGAAAAAAACTGTTCGTCTTCAAGGAAAAACTGCAGGCTCTGCAATGTGTTTTTAACTAAATGAGTCCAGAATCCAGAAATCACAGGCAACTTAATCCATTCTATTGTGATGTAATAAACACTATGTCATAAAGTTGAGTTCTAGAATTCTATTACCTCACAACAATATCATAATTACATTGACAGGGACCAGCTATGGCACACATTACATCAGAAAAGAAATATGGGCCCATTTCAAATGTTTATATATGAAAAGATCAATGTTGACACCTTGCTTAAAGGCAACTTAAAGGAGTGGGTCAGATTTTTCCAAGTTTACCTATAATATCCCAATTCCTATGGAAAAAAAGAAAACCAACAATAAACTGATCCTAACCAGAATTACCTGTGTATCCAAAGCTCCTCTGTGCCAGTGACTTCTACAGTTGTCCAGAAACTATTAAAAATACATCAATGAGCCACACTGTTTCACTGGGTGACATGTTCCTTCATTACCATATGGTGTCATCTGTGTTTGGCTTTAGGATTTACCTGTCTGCTCTGTTTCTTCAGGTGCTCATTAGGGCAACTGGTGTCACCTTAGGGCCCTTGGTGTGGCCAGGTTATTAACACTGGGCTGCAGCTGAGGCAGCGCTCTCTCTATGTGTCGTTCTCTTCTCTCCCCTCCAGTTACCTGTTTTTGTTTGGTTTAGTTATGTTGCCTTAGTTTTGTTATCCTTTAATTTCTTGCACCTCACAATGCACACACACATCTTACGCTCATGCACACCATACACCACTGATGCTACTGGTATTGACACTCCATGCCTTTTATACTTAGTTCATTCTTTAATTTGGTTTAATTTGGATTTTATAAAATATCTTGTTTAAATGTTGACATGGTGTGTTTCCCTTTTGTTGTGGCCACTTGAGCCAGGTTATAACACATGAACTTTGGCACTGTAGTTTATTTTGAGTCAATCCCACATACAGTCCTGCTGCTGAAAGTACCTCACTAAAGCACCAAATCCATGGCAGAAAATAGTCCCCAGCAAATGCTCTATTTACTCCTGTTTGAGTAGTGTTTGCTTAAAACTACAGTGCCCAGCCTCAAGTCAAGTATGGACAGAAGGAACAACTACAGTGACCAGTAACTCTTTTGATGTGCGTATGGGCACATGAGTATTGTATTAAGATACAATCGAAGAAATTAGTTTGTCCTGTAATGTCAGACCTTCCTATTATAATTTGACTTGTCAAACACAGGCGTAGCTAATAACATTATTAATAGCTGTATTGTACTTAGGTGTGCCACTATCAGGGCTCTGGTGATGTGCATGTTGGCTCATTGGCATGGATTAAATCTTTGTCGCGAATAAGAGTGTAATGGAAGCTCTCAGATATACTTTTAATTAAGAGTTTTTTTTTAAATACAGCTCAACTGGATAGGTCAAATGGTTAACCTGTACACTGTATGTTAAGATCAACATTTGCTAGCATCGATTGTAAGATGAATGTACAGTTGTCTGCTATAGCTGACAGAGTGATCAATATTTAATTATATTCATTGCTTGTTAGAATAGAGCAATTTCCACTAAAATGCCACTCACAACCATTTCTCAGTTCACTTATACTTTATTCTTTACTTACATTTTCTACTTTTAGGGTATGTCTGATGAATAGTTTGATCATTGGGATTTTACCCTGACAGTGTATGTCCTGTGTCCTGACTTTTAAAATTCAAAACTGGAGGTAATTATGTTGGAGGAAACTGTTGGATAAAAGTTTTATGTTTCATTTTATTCAAGAGTGATTGGACTGAAAGCGTTTTTATCCCACCTGGATGTAGAGATGACAGTGCCAGCAGGAAGTGAGCAGAGGAGGGACTGTCTGCATTATCCAGCCATGGGTTACACAGAGTTCAACATCTGGTCAAAAAGACAACAGACAGAGTCACTCGTCCGTGACAGCAAGTGAGGAGCATGAGAGATAAAGGGGAATGGACAAGACTATTTTTTGCTAATTATAGCGTGTCAAAAAGAATGGCAAATAACCAGAGCCCCGGGGATCCGGCCAATTCTGACCAAAATTAACACTGCTCTGTGCAGCTTTCTGCTACTTTCATCAAATTGTTTCCTGGCCCAAAAAGCTAAAACAATGCCAGACCATTTAAAATCGTGGGCACAGTGACTTGTTCTACTGAACCGGTGCCAAACCAGCAAGTGCCAGTCAATAGTGGACATGCAGAACATGAACTAAATTCTTATCCTAACCTCACCAGCGCAAAACACATGCCTAACCCCAAAAGTAATGCTGAACACGTTTAATATTGACTTTTTTGTATACTATAGCCATGTTGCTCCAGGGATGGCAATATCAGTTGGTCAGTTGGTCCACCACTTAGGTCCAGACTGAATTATCTCCACAACTGTTCAATGGATTGCCATGAAATTCTGTAAACAGGGTGCGAACTATGCTGTGGCTTTCAGGGGAGCTAACTTTGATTATCGGGGGAGAAATTTAGGGTAAATTTCTGAGTAAGCTTCCTTGTTTTCTTTTTGACATATCTGTATGCTCACTACAAAAGAGAGAAATGAATAATGACAATTTGGAGAAATGCAAAGTAATGCGCAGACTGAGTGGGAATAAGAAAGTTTGTTTTTTACTGATCTTTGAGTTAAAGTGAGTCAAGTTTATGATATTGCACCGCCACACTGCGATGGTGATGGCAAGAATAGCATGCATGCTGGTATCTTTATTAAAGTGAATCAGTGATAAATCACCCTCATGCATGAATCATACATCAATAATAGCCTAATTTTACGCATGAGCCATGATGATGAAAATACAGAAAAATAGTAATGCATGGCAAAAATAGCATATTGTCAATATTTTAGAGACGTCCCAAAATTTCACAAATCATGTTTTCAGGGCAACTTCGGTCTAATTAAGAGGAGCCAAGCTCCCCCTGGCTCCCCTGTAGTTCACACTCTGTTTGTACAGATATTCATGGTCCCCAAGGGATGAATCCTACCAAGTTTGATGAACCCTGGATTCTTCCTTTAGCATCTCCAGCGAGTCAAAGTTTTCACTTATCCAGTGAAATAAGCTATCTCAATTTTTATTACATGGATTGACACATAAGCTTGTACATACATTCATGGTTCCCTGACTCTTCCTCTAGCAACATTAGGGTTGACATTTGTGTTTTTTAGTGAAATTAATCAACAACTGTTGAATGGATTGCCAGTACAGACATTCATGTACCTCTAAGGATGAAGCATAAGTTTGTTAATCCCTGACTTCTCATATAGGCCGACCTCATGGTCAAAACATCAGTCGGTATGACCAAATGCCTTCAAAAAGAGCCATACTTTGTATTTGGTGCTAATTAGCAAATTTTAGCATGCTAACATGCTAAACCAAGAACATGGTAAAAAGTATACCTTCTTGCATTAGCACTGTGACACTAGCATTTAGCTCAAGGCACTAATTTAGTACAGGGCTGCCAGACTGTCTTTTTAAGGTCCGAACTTGCCTATTATTTGCAGTGAATATGACCAAATGTTGTCATAACAGGTTAATTTCAGATTTAATAAAATAAGGAAAGTAGCTAATTTGCTAACTCTTCACAGACCAGAGCTAGCTAGCTTAAGTATCAATAGATATACAATAGTTGTATTGCCAGTCAGTGCTTTAAAATGAATGTGTATTCATTATAGTGAATTGGCCATTGATAATTACCTAGTCATGCTAATGACAAAACATTAATTTACTAATTCAGAGTTTTATAGTTGTAGTTTAGGAGTTGTTGCATTTAGGTTTTTACACAATAGCACTCAGATTAATGCAAATAAAATATGTGCGGTGCAGCTATATGAAAATGGTGAGTATATAGGAACAAGTCAATGATTATCCTGGTGATTCAGAAAACATTTGCCATTTGTTTTGTCATGTCTCCATTTGCCAGCTGGAGAGCTGCCGTCTAAAGTTGCTTTGCTGTTGCGTCTTTTTTTAGCCCGCACGCCTTCAAGCTGCTGGATCGGTGTTGGAAGTAATGTGCAATAGTTTTAGTCAATGGACGCTGGTGTTTGCAGACTTTGTTTGAGCTTGAGACTGCGCTAATACTTGCAACAAAAAGCAGCAGTGAGTGTCCCGTTTGCAGCCCCGGTGTCAACTTGTGTGTGTGACCGCCTACTGAAGCCTGATTTCGGGGAGAGACGCGCTGCAATGGACCGGTGAGGCTGCCACTGTATGGAGGAAGGATTCACTGCAGCAAGTCAAACATTTTACTCTATCTGTTGGTCCAGATCAAGCCAGAGAAAGCGTAATGTTTAAGTCGACTCGTTTTTATGTTTGACTAATGTTTGGAGTTATGATAATGCAGTGACAGGTCGGAGTTGAGATGACTGATGGTAGAATGATAGAAATCTGTAAAAAATGACCAAAAACATCATTTTTGGGACATTATTTGAATACAAATGTATATATAAATGTATATCTATTTACTTATGTTTTATTAACATTACTCCTTTTTCCCATGTTGCCTGCACAAATAGTGTCACACCTGCAGATATGAAAAAAAAAACTACATAACTTTTTACTTTTGAAACACAATATTTGCTTACACATATAGGCTATTGGCCAAGTTTAAATGACTTTGAACCTATCTCTAAAATTCTATTATAGTATGTTGGTCTTATTTCTACTGTGAAACCTTTCCAAAAATACTACAAATCATAGTACCACATAGTATGCTTAGTAGTAGTTGTTTAATTTTAAGTGAAAGATAGCGTTAGTGGTGTTACAGGTGTTCTTTTAATCCAAAATAATACCTTTTACAGTTTTATAATGACATTTGTTAAAAATGTGCAAAATAACTGTAGGGAAGAAACTGAATAAACATGGTAAAACTTTAACAAGAGTGTCTCTTCAGCACAGTTCCTTTTTATTTAGTGAAAAAAAAACAGACATGAGGATTTCACTATAATAATTTGTTGATTTGAGGGTTCCTCCTGAGTTCTTAGTTTGCTGCAAAGTGGCATATGTTTGTTATAAGAGTGGAAATAGTATCTTTCTGTGTCTTTTGTCTTAGTGGAAGTGCGACACTGGAGCACTATAAGGCAGGCATGTTGCTGAGTGGTGTTGGTGATGCTCTGGGCTACAGGAACCAGCTGTGGGAGTACAACGAGTCGGGACCAGCCATTCACCAGGTAAGTGCCGGACCAGTATCGAGGGGTCCTAGACAGGGTTTCCAGGGGCCTGAGACAGTGATGAGGAGTTAAATGTTACTATTGTTATCATATTGTTACCATTTTTACATTTTCTAGCTCTATACTGAATCATAACTTACCGGTTGAGATAAGCTAACCTGCTGCTTAAGGAGTATTTCACCTAAAACGTCTACCCTCGTCCTTCCTGTCCTTACAGGAGCTGAAGGAGCTCGGCGGTCTGAAGAACATCAAGGCCGAGCTCCCTGACTGGCCGGTGAGCGATGACACAGTTCTGCATCTGGCAACGGCTGAAGGACTAGCGACTGGTGAGGTCAACATCACATTGTGCCAATTTTCTCTCTCTAGTTTCTGTCTCCCTTTCACTCATTCTGTTTTAATCGAGGAGTTGATTGGATTGATCTGATAGTCTGTGTCATTCTGATGAGGCCTCATCAGGACACACACCACACCCTCCTCCTCAAGAGCCCCAACTAAAGGTTAAATCTAATTTCCAGTCTTGCCTTGATTTGCTGCTTTATTACGGTTCTACACAAGTGGAGGGGAAATGGTAGAAATTCAACTTGACCTTTACTGTGAAAAGGCAAACAAGCAGCCTTGTTAACAGATCTGATACATCTTTAAAAATGTTAATACGGACAGCATGTGCAGTTTGAACAAATTAACTCTTGCCCTCGCAGGGAAGATGGGGGAGGATCTCCTGCATGAGGTGGCTGCTCGCTATGTTGAGGCTATGAAAGACATGGAAGGGAGGAAACCAGGGCCTTCAAGCATTCTAGGTGAGAGGATACATTCATTTTTCAATATCACACACATGGGTATGGAAGCAGAGATCCCACACACTCACATTTAACCTTTTTAGGAGTCTCCCAGCTGAAGCCTGGGCAGGAAGGGGGCTTCAGAGTGCCCTATAACCCCGAGGGAACAGGCTGTGGAGCGGCCATGAGATCCATGTGCATTGGTCTGAGGTAACACACAATAAATATATAATAACTTAGTATTCTGAATGCATCCAGTTCACTGTCTGCCCTCCATGTTATATTACCCTCCAGGTTATATTTTTTAATCATTATGCAGTATTGCTTTCTTGAGCAGGTACAGGGCATCTTAATGATTAACTGAGTTGTACTTACTGTAAGCCTCTTTTTGAAAGATTTTTGGTGTCCAATAACTGAAGTTTTGGGATTAGTGGAGAAAAGGAATAACCTTGCAAATTGGTTTTGACAGTGAAAATTATTAGGGTGGGAGAGAGTGTCAGAGTAAGAGGACGGGATTGTGATTTAGTTTTGGACTCAAGGCAGGATAGTCAGACCTTTTGAGTGCGCATGGGAGGGTCTTTTATATTTTCTTACCCTGAATTTGTGTTTTCTGTTTTCTCTCTTTTGTTTTCTTTACCCTTTCTTAGCAGTATAGTTAATAGTTACATACATAGACAGAAAGAAACAAAAAGACAGCTTTCACTTGCACTTTGCCACATGCAGATGGCAACTGTTCTGTCTCTGTATCAGGGTTTTATTAATGTGTGCATTGATGGCACACATTAGAAGTTCCACTGGGATAATAAGGTTTAAATTGGAGTACACGATTAAACAAGTTGTACCAATTTAACACAGTTATATTGTTTTGACATGTTTTGGGCAGTTTTTCTGAAAGTCCAGGGGAGTGTTCAGAGAAAACGTTTAAAACACTGAGTGAAGATTTTTCGTACAGCCCCTGAAGTGGCAAATAAGTTAAATTCACATTCAATATGTGCAGTGAGATGCAGGGTGGTATACACCTTTCCTAAAATACTAAAAATCATACTTGATTTTGACAATGCCCACATTGCAGGGATATGAAACAGTCTAGTTCACCTATAAAAACTGAGATTAAACTGTAAAATATTACCTCAGTCTTTTCTAAATGCTATTATGAGCAATAGTGAAGGAAAAAGTAGTAATTTTACAGGTGTTTTTTTTTAATTCACAACATGTGCTAAACATCTACAACTAATATCACTGAACGAAAGAAAGTAAATGAACTTTGATAAAACACTTTCTCCTCTGTACATTTACTTGCATGTGTTACACCCACAGACCCAAAGATAGTAAGGAACCCAGATCCACCCATTAAACATGAACCACACACACACACACACACACACACACACACACACACACATATATATATATATAGATACATAGGCAGTTGTGACAGATTTCAAATCATCAGGGTGCAAAGGGAACTTTACAGTAGTCCAACCTGATTCAGATGAATGAACGAGTTACATGTAATCAGATTGACATGCAAATCCTCTAACTTCTAACATGTTATTCAAGTGTTATAGAGCTGCCCTACTTATGTTACTGACATGACTTTCATGGTTAAGGTCAGAGTCAAAAATAACTCGCTGCATTACAGAGACAGTGACTGTAAGTGTGAATAAAGTTCCTGACTCAACAAATTGATTGGTCTTATTGCATAAAGAGATTAGCAAACTCATCAATCATTAATAATCTTTGTTTAATCCACAAATTATTTTCTGAATCAATCGTTTAGTCTGTAAAATGCAAGAAAATTGTGAAAAGTTGCCGTTCGGCTGCAGTTGACCTCATCCCAAGAAGACGCCCACAAATGTCTCATGTTGTCCAACCAACAGTCTAAAACCCAAAGAGATTCTCTTTACAATGAGAGAAGAAACTAGCAATTGTTGGAGAATCTGGAGGAAGAGAATATTTGACATTTTTGCTTAAAAATGATTTGAACGACTGATCGGTTATCCATATATAATAGTTACTGATTAATTATCTGTATATCGACAAATCAGTTAATTGTTTCAGCTCTAAACTCGTTACATTCGGTTGTAGAGAGAAATCCGTCGGGGATTGGTTTGAAGGGATTTATCAGTTTGTTAGTTGTTGAAAAAAGAAACTTTCAGGCAGGTTGCAATTTCATCAAAATGCAATTTTAATCATTTATAATTTAAAAAAAGATGTTTGGATGTCTGATAGAAAAATTAATATAGAAGTGAAGTGGAATTATTACGTATTTTAGTCACTACGCAAGTTGGTTTAGAAAGCCAATGGCATGTATAAAACTTGACACTAAACATTTCACATTTACAGTTGAGGTACGCAGCTGCTGCTCTTATCCACAGTAATTTTTAATGAATGCAAAAGTGGAGTTAGTGTACGTTCTTTGATCACCAAGCAGACAGTAACGAATAAATAACACAGGTCCAGGGTTAAAGCACTGGCCCGAACCAGTAAAAACATAATATGGAGTCAATTAACACATGAAAAGAAGTAATTACAGTGTACATAATTTGTAGTCGAATAGTGTGCGAACGCAGAACACATCTCTCAGCACGTGATGGACCTCATTATGATTATGGAGAGAACTTCAGCAAAATATCCTCCCCAACAAAGGCTGATAAGGACTTCAATACTTTGTTCCCACCAGATATCCGAAGCCTGATCAGCTGTTGTCGTTGGTGGCGGTTGCTGTGGAGACAGGCAGGATGACCCATCCTCACCCCACTGGTTTCCTGGGAGCCGTAGCGTCGGCCCTTTTCACAGCGTATGCTGTCCAGCGCAGGCCCATCACGACTTGGGGTCTTGGCCTGATCAATGAGGCCTGTCCGATAGCAAAGACCTTTGTTCAGGCTCGGGGCTTCGCCGTTGAGGAGGCGGAGAGAGACTGGGCCTACTTCTGTGACAAGTGGCAGTGGTATGAGCGGCTGAAATCTGGCTTGGTTAGGCTGTCGTATTGCATTCAAGTTCAGCAACATCTATCTGACCTATTTTAATCTCAAGGTTAATGGATAATGGCATGAGATTTATTTTAAAATGTCACTGGTCAGTTTCACTTCAGCTGCTAACCTCAAGCTAATTTTTATTCTAATCTATGGCTTCTGATAACAATAAGATCAATACACAAATTGTACTTTTCTGCTTAAATTCACAAGAAATCAGCATTCAATTGCCATCTTGTTTCCTTAATTTGACACATATACATCAGTTGTTGTTATAGTGTCAGATGTTAAACATGGTCAAAAGTCCAAAACTTGAGGTGAACATATGTTAAAATGCTCCCTGCAAGTCAAAAGCCAGGGCTTCAGCCTGCTATGAATGATTCATCTGTAATGTTACCTCTACTTCCTCCTTGCTATGACGTCAGAGTGTTGGTGCATTTCCACAAACGGCCGTCCGTCCTGTAGTCTTTGTTGTTAAGGCGGTTAGTTGTTTGACAGGTTGTTCATGTTGTCCACTTGCGTATTTCAGATCAGATTCAGGCTTGAACATGTATGGATGTATTTGAGAAGTTTTCATTTCGAGTAAAGAATGAGAAAAAGAACCTCTTACCTCTGTCTCCAGGTATCTGGACACGAGGTGCATCTCCACTGGGGTGGGGCCTGTGAATTGGCCGGAGTCCTATGGCCCAGCTGAGAGAGATGAAGTCTACAAGAGCTTCAGCCTGTCGGGCTGGGCAGGACGCAGCGGTCACGACGCTCCGATGATAGCGTACGACGCCCTGCTGGGAGCAGGCGCAGACTGGGAAGAGCTGATGAGCAGAGCGGGCTTCCATGGAGGTCAGAGGTTCAAACAAGAAAATGTCTGTTTGGCAGTTGTACAGATCCTGTGGGAAGACATGGAAGGCTTGACCTGAATCTTTAACATCTTAAATCTTAACCTAAACCTAATTATATTCTATTTTATGCCCAAACTTCACCATCACAAACCTTACTCCTAAACATTTCAATCTAAATCCAAACTTCTGGTTTAGTTGGATGATCACAGCACATCTCCTACCATACATTCCTCCTCCTAACATTCCTCGTCTTGTTTTAAGAGAGGTTTTTCCAAAAATCAAGTGCACATTTGCTCAGACATATTACTCATGTGGAGTGATGGTCTAAACTGTAATTGGTCCTCGTGTTGAGGATAGAAGCAGGTCTGTAGAAGCTAGATAAATTAAGTATGATACAGCGATTAACTGAACAAGCAGTCTTTAAAATTATGAAACGCGTGAACAGTTTCGGTGCGAAATGTTTTGTTGAATTTAAACTTGCAATTTTGGCTACTTAGGGATTTTTTTACTGTAAGATCATATGTTGAACATGTTAGAGAACAGTTGCATATTTATATATCCAGCAGATCAAGCAACATTATTAATGGGAGTCATGTTTCAGGCCACCTGATGAATTTAAGTCCAATATTCACTCTCCTTTTAGCTGTCTTTGGTCTCCACCAACTCCTGAGGGAAATATTTGTCTCTTTAGCTGTGAAATGTTGCACTTAGTTCTCTAGCTAGTCACTAACTTTGTCTGTCTACCATTTTGGTGACAGGCAGGTTGGATTTTAGAGCTGCTTTACTACAGCTGAGTGTTGTGGTGGAAAATGAAAAAATGAGCTAAAACTCGCTATAAACTCTGCAGAGCTGAGTAGAACTGCAGTTTTGTGATAATTCTGTTGGTTCATTGCTACAGTTGACCCCTTTCACATAAAAGTAGTCGTGTAATCAATTGTTAACATTAGAAAATATTGACTATAGCAGCTTTAAAGGTCAGCAAAAGCCAAAATATAAAAGATTTCATTTAAATGATAAAATTCTGCTTCATCACAGGACGTTTGCTCATGCTGCTCTCTCTGTGGCTTTGTCTCTCTCTCCTCCTGTCCAGGTGACAGTGACAGCACAGCAGTGATCGCCTGCTGCTGCTGGGGTCTCCTCTACGGCACCAAGGGGGTCCCAGAAGGCAACCACTCCAACCTGGAGTACCGGGACCGACTGGTGCGCAGCGCCGAGCAACTCTACGCCATTTCGCACTAAGAAGGCCACAGCAGCTTGCCGCACTGACCGAGTGTCTCCCATCGCGGTGCAGTAAAGGGAAACTAGGCCACACACTCTGACACATTGACGTAGGACTAGTCGGTGCGTCCAACAGTACATTGATCTTGAGTGCTGTCACTGAGCCACCAAGTGCGGTGTCATGCTTGCCTGAAGGGGAAGCAGAGTGTCCCACTAACCCAAAGAGTCATTTCTGCCACAACAAGGGCTGCGTGCCTCATGATGTTGGCACTGGGGTTGGTGAATTAAGAGGGGTCCCCCTAGTGACCACTTTAAATTACCATGCAGAGCTGTATCACTGACAAATTCAAGCTAATGAGAATGTGAAGAGAATACATAAAGTCCCCTAGGAGGTAATTACTTCATTTTGTCAGCATGACATAATAGCAAATGCTTAGCGGGCTTCAAATTAAATGTGCTCTTGTTTTTGTATAATGAAAGATACATTTCTGCATCTCATTATGGTTACTTACTGTTACTTCACGCAGTGCAGGGCAAAAATGTAACTGCGATACTGTAGGCAAGCACAATTAATGAAAACAATAAATTAAACAAACAAAGCTTTGTAGTAGAGTTGAAAACTTTATTTTTTGGTCATTGTTGTTTTTATATTTTTTTTGTCTTGTCCATTTTTTATTAATTATATTTTCCTAAAGAAGAGAAGAAGGGCAAAGGGGTGGTTTGAACTACTGGATCGAGTTTAAAAAAGAAAAGTGATTTGCTAAAAATCCCCTCTCCTCTTCAAATCCCTCTTTTCGTGCTGTATTCATGAGAATCCCGCGACATTCTGTGTTTCCCATTCGTGTCATGGTACTTACAAAAAGAAAAAAACCCTACAAGGCTAAAAACACATTGCTGGAAGATAAAGTGTCTGCTGCTGTTTTTCATCTGTCTTCCTCTCCGGCCGGTTCAACCCAGCAAGGTGCCTCATGTCTCTGAAAAGGGAAGAAGTTGGAGAGAAGAGCAGGATGGCAGCAGGGGGGGGAAGAGGCTGGGGGAGTCGGACGCTGCTGCTGTCGTCTGCCACCTTCATCATTACTATTAACAAGGTCCTCCTTGTCTCGGGCTGACCCCGAGGTTTGTACTGATGAAGAACATTACAGCAGAAGAATAAGGTGCTGTGAGACTTTTTATCCTCTTCTCTCTTCTGTACTATCCTGCCAGTCTTGTTTTGCATGAGTCGCGTTCAGTCTGGGCCTCACATCCAGCAGGTGGTGGGGATGTTGGGGCTCATTCCTGGGAACATTTTGGGAGGATTTGGGTGGGTGGGTGGGGGGGGACCAGAGGGGTTTTAGTTTCCAGGCGGATGGAAGGAAGCAGGGTGTGTTTGAACCTGCATCGCTGTGGAAGGTACACAGAAAACACATTGTAAATATTACACTTCAAACCACAAAGAATCTCCCTTATTTGGCTGATCGAGGAAGATATTTTTCTTCCGTTTGCCCTCATACATTACGGCTCGTACCTTGTGGATGTCCGATGTAGAAGTGTTGGTGTGCTCCTTGCTGTGGTCCGTGCTGTGGGTGCTGGGGCACTGAGCCGGGGCCCTGCTGAGGAGGAGGCTGTAACATCACTAACTGGGGCTGACCGTGGCTCCCCGAATGGTGAGGACCTGACATGGCTCCCTGTACATGGGCCTGGAAGACCAAGAGGAGATTTGTCAAACATTTTCGTAATGAATTTATGTTTTTATGTCAACAAATGTCATCACGGACAAGTGATCCATACCTGTGCTATCTGTCCCAGGGGATATGGGGGTTGGATGCCCTGGTGGCTGTGGATGCTGTAGCCCTGAATGGGGTAAGAGCCCTGCGGAGACGTGTGGCCTGGTGGCATGTTGGGCGGGGTGGGTGCTGACAGGGGACCTGAGTGGTACAAGGACTGGGGCTGTGGGCCTGACTGGGCATTCTGTAGGGAGAAATCACAGCATTGAAGTAAATCATAAATTAATTAAAATAGCTGCGTTCTATGAGGTGGATCTTCCAGAGGATGCAACCTGTGAAAGTCTGTCAGAGAACCTGAAGGTGAGACTGAACCTGTCCCTCTTCCCCAAATAACACCAAAACTAGTGCTCGTCTTAACCTTATTAAATCTACATTTCCAAGTAACCACAAAAAGTACCATAAAATCTGAGGCATTATGCAGGAGCCTTTTGAAATGGGCTAGACATGTCTATCCATTATAATGTATTTAATCTAGACATGCAGACTTTGGAAGATCCAACCCAAGATTAGGGACACAGTCAATGTGTCCTGGTATATTTGGGGAAATCCAAACAGTCCTTGAGGGTCATCTCACCTGTCCAGGGCTTGGCGCAGCATGCTGGGGAGGGGGCTGGTTGCCTGTTGGGGTACTGGAGGGCTGGGGCTGATGCACTGCACCCGAGTGGTGGGAGAAGGACTGTGGAGCTACAGAGCAAAAAGATAAAGAGTCGTCATAAACCACATCCTTTCTAGTTCGCCTGTAATATGTTGTGAGAATCTTGATGGAAGAACGTTCTATACTTTAGTTGAACCATCCAACGCTTGCGTATAGATATTCCATTCACTACTATGTAAGTTTGTCGTTGCTCACCGTAGATGCCCTGCTGTGGTCCCTGAGGCCCGTCTCCCTGTGTAGGGAACTGGGGGCCTCCTGGGGGTCCAAGGGCTTGTGGGTGGGGGCCCCCGCCTTGACCTATCATCCTGGCTCCACCCTGCAGCATGGAGTACATCGGCTGAGGAGAGAGAGAGAGAAAGAGGGGAATAAATAAGCAGTTTTCTATCACATTATTGTTGTAACACATTGGTTTTAAATGTGGAGGTCCTACCTGTCCAGGGTAGGGCGTCATGGCCTGGATGACCTGCTGCTGGCTGTATTGCTGTGGGTTGTACTGAAGGTAAGACTGAGGGTAGGGGGACGCTACCAGAGGAGCCCCGGCTGCTGATGCTGCAGCTTGCAGCATGGGGGGTGCTGAAGTACCGTGGTCAGAGCGCGGAGCTACGACTGAGCCTGGAGAGGGTAAAGAATTATCAAGACAACAGATGATGGTTTTTCAAGTGAAAGGCTTCAGTCTCAGGACTCTGTTCATCTATTCAAGTGTGTTTCATGATCGATGAGCCTTTGACTGACAATTTTGAAGCTACCCATTTTATGACAAACAAGACTAAAACAATGTTTTTAAAATGAAACTACAAATTATAACAACCTAAAGTACAGTGGATTTACCTTTGGTCCTGGGGTATTTTCCCTGGCTGACTGTAGACATGGTGTACTGGTACATTGGTGGGGGCTGCAAGACAGAAATGATCAAGAGGTCAACACACGAAAAAAAAAAAACAGTTGATGCATTGCTAGAATTAATTAGATCATTAGATTAGTTGAATAGACTGAATAGTTTGTCAAAAGTCAATGTGTCTTCTGGCAGTGAGAGTAAGGAAGTCTCTGGTGCGCATGCTTTATGGTCAGAGCATGCAGACTAGTATGCATTCATCCAGCCAGTGTGGGAATGTCGCCACCAACACCAGATTTAAAAACTCTGTATACTTTGAAATACAAAGAGATTTACCTGGCAGTGATCAGCTTAATCAGTATTGTGTGAACACGTTTGGCGAGGTCTTTAATGGAACAGACGTTCATTTATATGTGATGGTTCTGCACTGCAGGTTTAATTGTTTCAGTCATTTTTTACTGCCAGCTTTAGATAGTAAAAGGAGAATCTTTTTAATATTAAGCTGTTCATCAGGCAAAACAAGACATCTGAAGATGCCACCTCGGGCTCTGGGAAACTGAACACAACATTCTTCTCACTTTTTACAGACTAAATGAGTCATAGAGAAATAGTCATTGAGGAAATAATTGGCAGATCAATTCATAATGAACAGCCCAAAATAATCTGTTGTTTTTTTTAAATCAGATGCTCTCTCAGCAGTCCATCTGTTGTACTACACTTGTGTTTAGTGAGATTTCCCATGTCTTAAAATTACACTGGTAGTGAATGTTAATGTGCATGTCTTGTTTGATAAAAGGAGTTAGTTCATGACATGGTTGTTACTTCCAAACAAAACAGTATAAATGATACAGCAAAGAAACACAGTGACCCGTGTAAAAGTCTTTTCGCTTATGTACCTGCACAGAGTGGATCTGCGAGACGTAGGAGAGGTAGGGGGCGTTGTAGAGTGGTCCTTGTCCTCCTGGGTGCTGAAGGACCACTGGGCTTGGAGGAGTGGGCCGAGGTGGGGTGGGTGCAGTGTTGGGTTTTGACTGTATGACAAAACAACCAGAGGTAAATAAATCTGCATGTCGCTTAGCAAACCACGAGGGTCTAAATACAATCTCATCTTCAATACAAGACAATTTTCTATATAAATAATATTGTGCCAACAAGTCTGACTGTAAAATTGACTTTGATTATAATATAAAAAACATTTATTTTACATTATAAAGATTGAAGAGGAGTAAATTAGCTTACCATGGGCATCTGAGGTTTGATAGGGTTGAATTCTTTAGCGTTGGGGTTTAAAGTTGATTTCTTTACTTGACTAGAAGACATGAAAGAAGGAAAACATTTATTACACATTTCACATAACAATGAACTTTAACCAATCTCCAAATCCTTTCTGAGACTCACTCTGCTACGCCCTCTGGCCGCTCTGCTGTGTCAGACCTGGCATCCTCGCTTCCTGGGGTCCTGGCTGGCTGAGGGACGGCTGGTGACTGCCTGTCTGAAACTGATGATGTAGTGGCAGCTGCTGGGGCTCCAGATGTTGTGGCAGTTTCCTTAGTGGGGTCCTCCGCAGGGGCTGGTGAAGGCTGAGGTTGGGGCTGGGAAGGGCTGGAAGCTGGAGGCTGAGGTTTGGCCTCTGAAGCGTCTGATGAGGGTTTGGCTGCGTTGGGTTGGTCGACCTCACTGACGGCGGGAGGCGTTGCTGCTGCTGGAGAGCTCGGAGAGCTTGAGCTGCCTCCGCTCGATTGGAGCTGGAAGAAAAGAGGAAGATCAGGAGGGATGCAAGTGACGGCAAAACGAGAAAGGAAGGAATGAAGACTTCACAAACAGATAAATATAATAAACTAACAACTATTTTCATTATCAATTAGTCTGGTGATTATTTTCTTGATTAATATCAGCTTGTTTTTAAATCAAATCAACAGTCCAAACCCCCCAAAATAATCAATTTACTTTAAGAGAGAGAACAAACAGTAAATCTTGACAATTGAGATGCTGGAACCAGGGCATGTTTGACATTTTTGCTTGAAAAATTATTGAAACATTAATCAAGAAAATAGTAACAGATTTATTTTCTGTTGACTGACTGATCGCTTGTCAGCTCAAAATTATATGGAGTTAAAAATCACACATTCATTCAAGGTCTTAATAAGACATTTTTTTTTAGCTTTTGAACTGGAGAATAACATAATTTGCACTCCAAAGCTGGTGCTGGGCCAGTAGGATTTAGATGAAGACTAGCAAAATGTAGATAACATGTCCACCAAAACGGAGCTACAACAGATTTACTCCTATATAACAGACCAGCCATAATCAGAAGTGAGGAAAGTTTGAGTTAATATGTGGCACAGGTCTTCTCCTTTAGAGACAGTGTTGCTAACACAGTGACTTTCTCTGCGATTTTCAAGACCTTTTGCTTTTCAAAAAAAAAAAAAGCACCTGGCGACTTTTTGGGCAAACCTGAATTTCCCTCCTTGAAGGGACTTGCCAGTATTTCTCAGTGAATGAGTGCTATTGTGTCTTTGGCTCTGTGGACTGTGTTCATTGAGTTGGAAAGAGCAGCGGCGCCTTCAGTCAACCAATCATCAGCAAGTCAGAGACATGAATGAACTATGAATGTGCGTACCTAACAACCAATCACAAATCTGCAGGGAATTCCTTCTCCTTTGTTTTTATTCTAATCAATTTAACTTGTCTTGACTATTTAAGTTTGATTTTTTACACAGAGTTTACAATAGTGAGTTTTTTCCAGTTTGACTTTGTTTTTTTTTTTAAATCTTGTATATCTTAGCATACATCATGATATGATAGATATGCAAATTAGTGCATGATGTCATCTAGTGAGCAGGCTTCAGCCTCGCACCAAAAATAGTTGGCAACACTGCTTGGAAAATCTTATGAGTCGAAATGTATTATGGGTCAAATAATTTCATAATACAGTTTTACATTAAAGTAAGTCAATAAGTATTCAATGTCATGATACATGTTAATGGTCACAACCAAATGAATAAATCATGAGTGATTTTTTAAAGAGACGTCAACCATCATTGATGTCTCAGGACACGGCCTCTTGATTGGTCACAGATTCTCTAATTTCACGCTTCACAGAAAGGCGACTCAACTCTTACCCTGAATTCCTTGCCAAATTTCCGCAGCTCCTCAATCTGTGACCTTTGCTGAACTGAGGGAGCTGGCGGAGGAGAGAGGAGACAAAGGTTAATTAATGAAAATGTGAATTTTGCAAACTGAAGACTCACTTGCATACTGTCAAAAACACACAGGGCGTGAAACTAGGCATAAGTGGATTGTGTATTCCAGTAATTTATGTGCCCATTAAGTTAAGGCTTCATCCGTTTAGTGTGTCTTGTACACACCTTTACTACTCTTGCTTTCCTCTGTGCTGCTGGGGCTCTCAGCTGAGCGTTCTTTTGCAGCTGCACCAAGGATCTCATTCACTGTGAAGACAAAGAGACATACGGCGAACTAATTAGTCGTAGCGCTTCATTAGATTCCACCTTCAATACTTGGCAGTCGCCTACTGCTTACGAGGTGACTGTAACATTCTGGCAGATGAAGTTCACATCATTAGAGAATAAAAAAAAAAAATTGGTTTACACTTTGATTTCAAACTCTTGACTATATAACAAGAACAGGAGGCGACAGGTGGGACAGTACCATCTACAGGGAAGAGAGGGGCGGGGCCAGACGTCTTCTGGGCAGGCAGAGAGACAGATGATGTGTCCAAATAAGGCGTGTCCTGGGAAGGGGCTGATTTAGGAGAGCGAGTGGCTGCAAGGACACAAAGGAAAATATATTGAGGTCAGCTTTTGGTCGAAATCCATCTATAATAAAAAGGAGAAGATTTTATACCAGCAGTTGACTAAATGTGACCGTACCTGTAGACTGATTGTGAGTGTTTGCTGTGCGGACTGTTCTGCTCGACTGTGGATTTCTTTGGGCTTTGGGAGATGTTCTGGCAGAGACTGAAAAGGCACAAAAGGAAATTATAGTTTTCCCCTCATTCATACTGCATGAGCAACATGTCCAGATAATGTTGAGACACCCTTACCTCCGTTAACAGGCCTGCCGGCGTCTGACAGCGAGTGTGGAAGTGAGTGGGAATGTGGGACTGTGTGTCCGTGTGGGGCGGGAGGGCTGGCTGGGGATTGAGCAGCAGAAGCGGAGGTTCCTGTGGCTGCTGGTCCCGCTGGAGAGGCGGGTGTGTAGGGGCTCGCGGGGCCAGAGCCCGGGCCTGGGCTTGGGCTTCCCTGGGGGTGGTGGGGAGTGTAGGCCCCGCCTCGGCCTGACAGAGGGCTGCTTCTCTCTGATGGGGAGACGCCAGGTTGGGCCCCAGCGGCAGAGGGCAGTGGGGGTCTCGGGGAAGAGGAAGAGGAGGATGGAGGGGTTGAGCGGTAACCGCCGCTTAGACGATTGTGAGGTGGAGGCCCGGAACCTCTCTCGGCTCGCTCCCGGTTCATCTCTCTCTGACGTTGAGGTAATGGAATGTACTTGCCCTCCCTGACAGGAAGATTAAACATCACAATGAGACAACGAGCACAGGTGAGGTAACAGTTGACAAGTTTTCCTTTTTTCTGTTTTACTGCACTGGTTTCAGCCCCGACCACTTCATGAATGCACAAGACCTCCAGATTTCAAAAATAAGCCAATAGTTCCAACTGCATCACTATGGAACGGTAACTTATAAATATAGCTGATTGATATTTATTAAGGGCTGCAACTAACAATTCTTTTTATCATCAATTAATAGGCAGAGTATATTTTCAATAAGCTGATTGGTCTAAAAAAAAAAAAAAAAACAAAAACAAACGAACACAGTCTTATTTTGTTCAACTAACTAACTAACTAACTAACCAAAGAAGAAGAAGAAAAAACTCCACCACACTGTTGCATAACATTTGGTGGGGTCAGTATTCACAAGCAGTGGGTGGATTGTAAACTAATATCTTAAAGGAACATTTCATCAATTTTCAACCTTATCTCTAGCGATCCGAATTAGGGATATAGTGTGTAAAACGCCTGCAGTTGTGGCTGATGTTCTGTGTCTCAAGGTGCAGCTGTTCTTCCGGCACCAGCGCTGTCATTTGACGTGTAAAGTGACGTAGTTGGGGGCAAAGAAGAACTACAGGTTATTTCAGCTTGGATTTGTAGTCTTCTCGTCTGGGTAGCCAGGGGGGGCGCCTGGATGCTGCTCAAAAACAAAACTTCCTTGTTCTATTCGGTTGTATTGCAAACCAGCTACATTTCCAACAGTGAAAATGGTGTCCCAAAATATGAGTGCAGAGGAAGTTATGGATGAGGATACATTTTACGGTGTTTTTTTGCTGACTCGGATACTCAGCCGTGTTTATTCGAGCCAGGGGGGTGGGGGCGTAGCACACACTAAGGAATTTGATGCTTCAACTGCTGCTACATCAACACTTACTTAACATCCACATGAAACGTGAACTTTCCCGTTAAGTGAGACAAGCACTACCTTCTCTGAGCAGCCTCTCACCTGTTGTTGGCTCCGGGGCTGTCTCGGCCCCTTTCTCGCTCTCTGTCACGGGGGCTCTCACGTCCCCTCTCCCGATCGTTGCCATCACGCACCACAGCGCTGTACTTGTCCTCCTCAGTTTTGCCGTCGTCGTTTTCCAGGCTGACGCGGTGGCGATACTGGGGACTGGACTCGATTTCACTGGCCAGGCGAGCGGCGCGTGCCTCCCTCTGCCGATAGACCTCAGAATTGCCTCTTTCCAGTGGCACACTGAGCGGCGAGAAAAAAGGTGGGAAAAAGAAAACAAAGAAGGGAAAGAAACCTTTAAAACCCGCAGATTAAGTCACTCCACAGGGAGAGCACTGGTAGATATCCAGTATTTTAACCAAGGATGCTTCCTCTTGAATTAACTGCAGGTGATGTTCATCTCTACATCAAACCTGACCATTATTAAATTTGATACACAGTAGAGACGTAGTAGAAGTAAATGTTTCCATCCCTTTCTAGTTTAACTTGTAAAACACTTGGTTCCTAAATATCGTATTAGTCAGAATATATGGTGACCCTGATCATAAGACACACCCCTCCATTTTTCCAACACCTGTCTTTGGAAAAATACTTTTTGAATATAACTTACATCATCGTATAGTTACATCCTCACACGCTCTCCTGACAGGCTCTTGGAAGAAAAAATATTTTCTCCAGCATTTAACGTTTATAAGACTGCCTGTTTGTCTTTCTGAGCTCTTTATTATCTGTGACAGTGGTATTTGGCAGTTGGACATATTTCTGCAGTAGAGATGTCAGAAGATGTTTTGGACTCGTTTTCACTCGTCATTAATTAATTTCCTCTGTGGCAGAAAAACATGTTACACGAGCCTTCAGAAACTCCTGCAGATTAAACTGGACTAACCAAACACGTTTAGTGCTGACTGACTAACACACTCACTATAAACAGACTTTAAGACACTTGCTAGCTTAGCAACATTAAGGCTACAAATAACCCATAATGCAACACTCCATGTAGGAGTCAATTTTACACCAGTACTTTATCCATTCAAAAAGAATATCTGATGTTGTGAACACGTAACAGTCTAGACCCCGACCACACTTTTTCAGACATATTTCCAAGAAGAAGAAAAAAAACCCATCTTATATTAGGACCAATACGGTAAACATCAACTCCTAAAAACCCACAAGCAGATGTGGAAAAAAAACTTTAAATTAGTAAAAGTACATAAAATAAAATGGTTTAACTAGTGCTTTTTCCTATAGTTGTTGGCTTATCTTAGTAATAATAATTAATGATCAATGATTCCTGAAGGCAATGGATCTGTATAGAAACTTACGTATACATGGAGAGGCTGGAATCATACGTTGACGTGACTCCATATTTCACTTCATTGTATCGAAACATCTCATTGGCATCCCAACCATTGGACTGAGGAAAGAAAAGTGGAGATTAATGGGTTAGTAAAATAACAGGACAGCAGCTTTTATTCAACATGTTTCAAAAGACCGAGACCGAGACGTTGTTGAATAATCATCTAACTAAATGGCTGTATGAATATCTGAGGAGACATTACACCATTTCTGAGGCTAAAGAACATTTTATATCATGATGGTCGGTTTGTGTTTCTGCGTGTTGAAGAGACGCAACAACTCACAGCATCGTTGTCCAGATTATAACTCTCTCCGTTGCTGTCTCCTCCCTCCCATCTCTGCAGCACTTTCTCCTTGTGTTCTCCGTTGACGCGGGTGGAGCTGATGGCGGTGTCTGTGAAGGTGTCTGAAAATCAAAGACAGGACAAGATTAAACGCTCTAAAAATGTTTCCTTTGGCAAGATTTGCCTGCAGCCTGCATTTAGTTCTGAATCAGAACAACAAATTATGTAATTGTATGTTATTATTTGCTTCTTCTTTAAAAACTGGGTCCCTTGGCTTCTAAAAATGATTTTCTCTCCCTTTTCCCCCCATGAGATCAAAAGGCAATTCAAAGCCTAACACACAGTCTAAAAACTCTTCACTTTGTGTTACTTTACTTATTCACTTTCAGGCTTTGTCATAGTTTGCAGCACTCAGTAAACAGCATGGACTCTTTAACACTCATTTTCACACTTTAATAGCAGATTTTGCCAACAACTTCAGAGGGAACTACAAGTCTTTGCTACAACTGCGCTGCAGGTGAATGAATAACGTGTTTGTTATGTGTTTGTACCTTTGGTGGCATAGTTGAGGTCAACGTCTCTGCAGATCATAGTAACCAAGTCGGAGGGACTGAAGATCATGGTGTCAGTGATGTCCTCCCTCCGTGGCGGAGCTGATGTCGAGCCCTCCTCCTCACTGCGTTTGTGTACAGCATCCACGGCCAACTCGCACTAATGACCGAACATCAGGAAGAAATGTGAGGACTGTGTGAACTTGCACAACAGAATGTAAAACGACAAAAGAAGAGGCCACTTTTTTTCTTGACAGGAGATCACTACCATACAGATTACATCTACTACTGCTACTACAGGATTACTTGCGGTGCTTCATTTAAACTCGAAGAGGGAAGCCTGTGTGCTCAACATGTGATTCTTACCCGAGAACTGAGGGTCTTGAATATGCCTTCAAACACGCTGCCATTCTTCACTCTTATATCACAAGTGGAACCCTGAGAGAGAGAAAGATTTTATTAAAACTTTATTTACCCAGGAGAGTGAGTCAAAAACAAATTTAGATCCAAAGTTGCACGTGTACTGTACATCGTATGGTGTAAATATTTCATAAAGACACATCAGAAGTAGCTATGACATGAACCTTTTCACAAACAAAAGTAATATATACTGTTTTTCCGAGTCAGATGGCAAAAGTATTTTAACCAGCAACAGTTGCCCGTCACTGCCTGAGTCAGATACAGCAGATCTTGATAAAACTGTAGCTACTTTTACAGTAATGTAGTTTACGTCTCACTCATAAGTCTACTGCGGTACTTGTCAGAGGGGATGATGCAAGCCATTGATTCTCTAGAATAATGAGCACCGAATCATCATGTTCTTGAGAAGGACTCTGAAAACAAGCCAAATGACTTACCACGACAGCTGTGAGGAAATGAAGCATTCTGGCATTGTTGTAGACACCCTCGAAAACCTTCAGATGGGAAAAGGCACAAAGTATCTATCAAAACAAAGTTTCACAAAGACGTGACGTAAAACTTGGTAAGTGTTGTATCTAAAAGAATGTGGTCTAATGCTGGAAAATGTGACTGTAATGTTAGTGTTAAGCACTGAAGCTGTATTACAGAAAACTTCCTAATGTCCTTTTTATACAGGACACCCACTTAAGCCACTGACCCATATTTGATCCATATATAGATCATATAGATTTGACTATGTGTTAGTTTTACACAAGACTATTTTCTTTTAGTAAATGAGTGTTAATGATTGTAAACATAGCAATAAAACAGCCATATATTTTAAATTATGATTACTTGAGAAACACACAAAATACTGATTTCCCATCTATAGTTCCAACTCTGGAATTATTATGTATGTTAATACTCTTTAAACAAAGTAGGAGGTCAAAAATGTGATGGGTTAAGACATTTCTACAGGTCTTTCTCTGTTGTGTGTTTGTTTGCTGCCCAACTTCTCTGGAGAGCAATACTCACAGGAGATGACTGGAATGATGGCTTTGCAGAGGTTCGATTCCTGTGAGAAACAGCACAGTTAAAACATGTTTGTCTGCTTAGAGGCAACAGGGATAAAACTTGTTTTCAAAGCCTGTCAAGGCAGTGTCACATTCCACATTGCACATATACAGTATATAGGCTAGTCAGAGAGAGGTTGACAAGTTCGCTAAGAGGTCTGACAAGTTCCTAAATCAATAATCCTACTGCACTGACAGTCTCCATGTACAGTGCATAATGGTTCATCTGGTGTCACCTGTTATGAACATACTTTACAGATAATGACAACCTGTCTTGTTTGAGTGCTGCTGATCAGAAACAAGAAAAGCTTTTACTTTTGGGGTTTGGTGATAGAAACACATCTTGACAAAGGCACGTTTTTCAAGACGGTGATGTGTGTGTAGTATTGACTTCAATCTCCAATATCAGTTAACACCTCAAAAAACATGTTTTAATTGAGCTGACCCCTTAGAGATTGATGTGACCTTTTTGAAAATTGAGCTTTTCAAGAATGGAAAGGGAAAGAGAAAGCTACAGCATTGATGAGAATAATACTTTCACTTTCATACATTCAATGAAGCATTTATGAGCCATGTGGATAATAAATGCACACTCTATATGCAATACACACATGAAATGTCGCATACACGGTTACAAAACAAAGACTGACAAGAGCTCAGTAAACACACACTCATCTCAGAGAGGAAGCCCACATATGACCTTGTGCTGGCCATAAAACCTCTTCAGTGTTTATTATAACGTGTCTATAGCAGCGTTTACTTTAGCATCAAAGACGTGTCGTTGTAAAATATAAAATTGTTCGATCATCAACGTCCCCTCTCTGGCTCTGGCAGGCTAGATAAACTTTCTATCTGCCTGTATATGTTGATTTGCAGCTCATTGCTTTCGCCAAACTTGAACCCCACCTCGCTTATTTGTCTTCAGTTCAACATGAGCACTCCGATTGGCCACATGCACATCAATCAAACACAAACTAATCTCATTGGTCTGGAGAGAAGCTATACTCCGGGGACACGCCCACAGCGCTTTAACCGGTAGGCCTGAGTTACAGGCGGATCCCCGGACTGTCCTGACAGGAACCTCCCCACCCTACTCACCTCCCGGCCGGGGTCCTGTTGCCGCTGTTGATGCCGCTGACTGGGGAAGACACACCGGCGGGGCCCGTGGTGCCGTTAGACGCTTTTCTCCCGCCGGAGCCGGGTTGCTGCTGCTGTTTCAGCATTGCGAAGCACAAGGCTTAGACAGTACAAAGTGTACGCTAACTTATAACACTAATACCGCCCGACGTGAAGTTGTTTTGGACGCTATCTTTAGTGAATATCAGCTGTCCCGAGGAGCCGGTGTAGCCTCAATAAGACCGGCTATTGTAGCTAATCTTGCTAAGAGAAAACCAGTCGCGTGTGGCCTAAAATGAAACGGCAAAACACGCCCGCTAATTAAATGCAATGCAACGTATAACTTAACAAAATCCCCCGACTATTTGCTTTATAACCGCCGTGGTTATGTCAATGCAAGCGACTAATAAAAGTCGAGTTTCCGTTTGATTATTTAGCAATGGCAGGCTCAGTTAGCATTAGCTCTGCTTCTCAGGCTCACTTCGGCGCTTTCCTCTCCGGGATTTACTTTCCTCTCTCGGTCGCGTCGCCGTTACTCCGGCACCGCTGAGCCTTCCGGTAAAAAATATAAGGTCTCGGCGTTACTGTCAGTTGCCTTAGAAAGTTGGATTTGTTCAGGGTTCTGACGAGGAACCTGCTGCGGTCGGTCAACACCACCTCTCGGTAGGTTCACTTGACTCAATCCGCGCGCGGCTGACTGGAAACCGGCTGGAAGGGGGAGGGGCGCGCACATAGAGTGAGTGAGTGAGTGAGTGTGTGCACTGGATCGATTATCGATCGATCCTGATTTATCTCTGATATTAATCACAATCAGATTCGCAAGTACAAGGGATTTAATGTGCTCCAGGTGTCAACAGGAAAAAAAGCAATAAATATGAGCATTAAAGATCCCCTCCAGACATGTGTTAAGATGTATATAAAATACATTACACATACATTATACTTCGAATAATGTGTATCTGATATGGTTTTTCCACAAAAAAGTTAAATTATCTTGTTAAAATCCTTGAAATGACATCTACTTCTTCTCCCTCATTAAACATCCAGAATCTATAAATATGCAATTATGTTTCATTTCAGACGTTTAACTGCTGGACACAAGATGTCTTCTACTTCGCTATAAAGTCCATTCTCAGTGTTTGTGCACTGGAGCAGTGGTTCTCAAGCAGGGGTCCGGGGTCCTTGAGGGAGTTCTCGGGGGAATAGTTCATTTTCACCATTTCATTCATTATAGAAGTGAGTCCAATGTGATTAAGAGTCATACAAGTGACTATTCTAATTATAGGTTTCATTTCCTCCGCAGTATTGTTGACAACTATAGAATTCTGGTCTAAATCAGATCTAACAACCAACATTTTTCCCGAAGGAGGTCCCTGAAGCGAAATCTTGTCAAATGGGGGTCCGTGACCTTATGTGTATTGATTTAGGGGTCCTTGTTATAAAAAAGGTTGCGAATCACTGCACTAGAGGCTTCACATTTCCACATTACACTTGTGTAAGTTGAATATTGGATCAAGATTGGCTCCAAAGTAGCTGTGATGTCACAAATCATGCTTGTATGTGCGCCCAATAAAATGGGATTTTCAATGAGAACAGAGAAACTTTTCACTGTCAGCAGATGAATGTGAAAACAGCCTTCTAGTGTCAAACTCTGCGCATACATCATTCTGCACAGTGAAGCTCCAACATTCAACTGTAGGAACAAGAGGAAAAACATATTTCTGCGTGGAGGGGGACTTTAAACAATAAACATAAACACAAACATAATAGTGTAAGAAAGGGGACAGTCATTTACATTTCTGTGTTGTGGGCGTGTACTATGTGCATGCATATTGACATGATAAAAAAACTGTATGCAAAAAAGCAGGATATAAATAGAAGTACGAATTCCAATGTAGATATAAATATATGTAAGTGTAAATAAACTGTGTGTGTGTATTAACAGGATATATACTGTATGTACAGTTAACAAAAAATATCTATATACATCTACACGGTGCAGGACAGACAAAGATACGGTATACACAATATGAATTAGGATGAGATATGGAGGTGACGTGAAGTTTTGTCAGAAGTGGGAATCGAGTCCGCAGCGACCTTAACAAGAATATATTGTTTTTACTGTACACGTGGCAGCCGTCAAACAATGTTATTTAATCTATAAACTGTCATCACCTTCATATTTAACGATTACACCTTCACCTATCACCTTTATATCGCTGCTGCTTGCTTATATATTCATTTATATATTTAATCAATAACTTACAAGGACAGGTAATACTCAGGGAAACAGTCTGAACGGAGCCAACAGATTTGCCGGTGCGTCTATACAGCAGACATTACGGCTGTAAGCTGCAGACAGCATGGCAGCCTCCATGGAGAGCGTTTCTGTTACATAGCAGCAGTTATGTCACTTTCCCAAGGATCCTGATATTTACTTAAAGAAAAGACCTCCTTCGTCTTCTGTCAAAGAAATTGTAAGTACCTTCGGGTAATTTGTTAGTATAGATACGTCCAAATACTAAAGGTGGTAGTATTGGTGTAGGCGCATGAAAAGTGTCAGAGTTCTTCTGATCCATAAACTGTATGTAAAGATCTTTATATACTTATACATATATATATCCTATATATCCTACAGTCTATGTAGGATATATAGGATATATGTCCATTTCTTTGGATATAGAGGATATGTCTATGTTCTATAGTCAATGTATATCTACGTATCTTTTTCTACATATATACAAAATATCCGAAAGTCTATGTTCTGATCCCATTTAAAGTGAACTAGAAAACACCAGGCTGCCCTGGTATCTGCACACCTGGTGGACCAATACGTTTTTACCCAAATAAGAATTGTGAGTGTTGAGTTTGACCCAAAACTGTAGAGGAAAAATAACCAATCTCATTTATTTAAGTGGTGCTCCAATATATGTTTTGATATCACCTATTCATCCTCTACAGGCTTGAAAGATGTTAGTTGTTCTTCCTAGAAAACAGAGGTTGTAACTGGATTAAATTCACGTCAATTACAGTGGGCAGTTTTCTATCAATTCAATTTGCAGTTGATAAGCAGTTTATTGTCATAGAAGACTAAAGAAACCAGAAAATATTCACATTTAAGAAGCAAGAATCAGAGAAATTTGAGTTTTTTTCTTTAAAAAATGACTCAAAGCAATTAATTGATCATGAAAATACTTAATGATAAATTTAAAAGTTGCTAAGTAATCGATTAATCGACAAATCATTGCAACTTTAGCTTAAATATTACAGATATCATAGTTTGACCTCCACTCTTTACTGCTCCTGTGGAAAAGTCATCGTGTCCACACTTCTGACCATCTAACCTTCACTCCACAGGTCAGCATCTCACATGTTGACAAAGAAGCTTCCCCACCTGCAGAGTTTTCTGTTACTGGTTTCCAGGCGTACCAGTCACCTTGCCAGACAGCGGTATGATGTCATCGTGGTGGGTGGAGGACATGCAGGGACCGAAGCGGCGGCAGCGGCGGCCAGAGTGGGAGCCGAGACTCTGCTGGTCACACAGAAAATACACACCATTGGTGAGAGAAAGAGCTTTGTTAAAAGGATAGTTAACTTTAATAAAATGCTTGTTTCCCTAAGTCTGTCTATCCAGAGAGTTTTGTGGTTGTTTGCCAAGGCTTGATGATATGAGTGTGAACAATTTTCTAACAAAATATACAGTGTTTTAAACATCATGTTGCAGCTAAACTGCACCAGGGTGAACAGCAGTCAGTATTTCTGAGCCTTGTCAAATCTACCTGGGTAAATAGTTTGCAATCAGAGCAAGAGGAAAACATATCTTAGTTTTGTTTTAATCAGTTGCCACCTTCAGGGACATGTGACCCTTGACTGAGTCCTGTCTTTCTCTGCAGGTGCCCTGTCCTGTAACCCGTCTTTAGGAGGAGTAGGGAAGGGCCAGCTTGTGAAGGAGGTGGACGCTCTTGACGGACTGTGCGGTCGAGCAGGAGACTGGGCCGGGATTCATTTTTCCATCCTGAATCGTAGAAAAGGCCCTGCTGTGTGGGGCCCGAGGGCTCAGCTGGACCGCCAGCGCTACCGCCAGTTCATTCAGGTATCAAATGTTGAGTATAATAGGAGTTTTTTGGGTTTTTTTCTGTGACTGAAATAAAAAATGTCATCAATCATCTGTGTGTCTGTTTCTCATTCAGTCCGAGCTGCTGTCTACTCCCAGGTTGACGGTGCTGGAGGGCTCAGTGGAGGAGCTGCTGGTTACGGAGCCAAACCCAGAGAAGCCCGGATGCCACAGAGTCACTGGGATACGTTTGGGTAGGCAGCAAATGAGAACTGTCTGCCAGTGTTTACCTCAGCTGTTGTTATCTCACCATTGTAAATAAGATTTTAAATAAAAACTAGTAGCCAGCCAATAGTAATAAGGTATGCAAAGATTTTCCAATTGTAATCAACACATTTTTTTTAATGTTTGACCATTTTTGTCCTTGTAACGGTTTATTATTAAAACTCAAGTGCAATTTTAATGTCTTTTTTAAATTCTTTTAGTTTGCTTGGCAAATTTCTATGTTAAATTTTCCTCACAAATGGATTTCTCACCTCTATTAAATCAGTGTATATGTGCTAATATGTTAGCTTAATTCGCAATATTAAAACAATTTGACATCTACACTTTCAGAATTTTCCAGAAGTACTACACTAATAATTTTATTATGCTTTTGCACCTCTTTCATCATCTTCTCAGCAAATGGAAGCCACCCGATCTCAGCCAGCTCTGTGGTTCTTACTACTGGTACTTTCTTGTCTGGCTCCCTCTTCATGGGCCAGACCACTTCCCCCGGGGGTCGGATAGGAGATGCTCCATCAAGTGCTGGGATATCCCACACGCTGAGAGAGAGGCTGGGGTTAAGGATTGGTCGACTCAGGACTGGTACTCCTCCTAGGATTGTGAAGGATTCAGTAAATCTTTCCCAGGCTGAGCTTCACCCCCCTGACAGTCATCCGACCCCCTTCAGCTTCCTTAATACCCACACACGCTGCAAGGTAAAGTTTAGTCAAAGTACTCTTTAAAAACACTCAAAAATGCTATAGTATACCTGAATTAACTTTTTTTATTCATGAATCGATTGTTTAGTCTATAAAGGACACAAGTCTTCTCCTCTTCAATACTGTAATGTGCTTTATTCATTAAAAGAGTTGAAAGCCCAAAGTGATGTCTTTAAGTTGCTTATTTTGCCACAGCAACAGTCAAAAAAGACACCATTGTTTATTTAAAATCATATGAAAGCAGCAAATCTGTATGTTTAAAAACTGTAGCCAACCAATGTTTGGCTATGTAGTATTTTTATTTGTTGTTGATGTGAAGGATTAGTCTAGTATAAAAATGTGTCACTTTCACAAATGGTCATTGTCTAAAATAGTTAATTTTGCTAGATAATTGATGAATCAACTATTTTTTCGGCAGCAGTATTTGGGAATAATCCCACAGCTAAAAGAATGCTTAAGATTTATGTGTAATCTATAATATGTTTTGTAAATAAAGGATTTCTACACCATTTCCTTACATTTTTAAAATTATGTTATTCATTATTTAATGTGTCATGTCAAATTTTTGAAATGAAACACTGTAGCCTGAGGAGCAGTTGCCGTGCCACCTGACCTTTACTACTGCTGGAGTAGAGAGAGTGGTGAAGGAGAGTCTTCATCTCAACTGTCACATACAGCAAGACGCCAAGGGTCCCAGGTACAAACATTTTTATACATATATACCTACATACATACATATATGTATATATGTGAGACATTGTGGTCAGCATGTTGTGAAACTCAAAGACAATACAACTCCTCCTTGTCTCTCTCAGATACTGCCCCTCCATTGAGTCGCGAGTGCTACGTTTTCCAGGCCGAAAGCACCAGGTGTGGTTGGAGCCTGAGGGGGTGAACTCTGACCTTTTGTACCCTCAGGGTCTGTCCATGACTATGCCTCCTGACATGCAGCTCCGCCTCATCAGAGAAATCCCTGCTATGCACCAAGCTGAGATCCACACACCTGGTACACATACCTACTACCAACCATCTACCGGTTACAATTAAACAACTCTTAACTCTAAATTCAAGGCTGCAGCTCTCAGTAATCCTTTGCTGATGTAAAATATTTCAAGACAGAAATGTGTTGCGACTGCCTGAATGTTTTTTGGGCTTTTCCAGGTTATGGCGTGCAGTATGACTTTGTGTGCCCCACTCAGCTGAGCCCTGCCCTGCAGGTGAAAAGCACTCAAGGTCTCTTTCTGGCCGGACAGATCAACGGAACAACAGGATATGAAGAGGCGGCTGCACAGGTAGCTGCATTTCTTCATACTTTATATTTAGCTATTAAGAGTTTATTTAATTATTGCGGGTCATAAAAAAAATCACCTTTGTGATAATTTCACCTTCTCTGGATCTCCTCTCCACACAACATCACACACACACACACAAAACTGGAAGCACAGACTCGCTTATTGTTTATGTGTACAGATTTACAGTTGGACTCACATGCATTGCTGCGAGTGAGACGAGAAGATCAATACCACTATCTCTTTCTGTACAGCAGCCGCTTAGTTTAGTATAAAGACTGGAACCAGAGGGAAACAGCTAGCCTGGCTCTGTCCAATGGACTATTTCTTGGGCAGGAGCAGTAGGTAAAAGGTAAGGTTGAGACTCCAGGAAGTTGCTGCTCCCGGCCAAG
Source organism: Thunnus thynnus (assembly GCF_963924715.1). NCBI lineage: Eukaryota > Metazoa > Chordata > Actinopteri > Scombriformes > Scombridae > Thunnus > Thunnus thynnus. The sequence continues at coordinate 15,411,150 of NC_089536.1, read as the reverse complement.
AAATTGTCCAGTACATAACCCCCTGAGAAACATTTAGATTGTCTGTTCTACACATCGGTTTTGTGCGGATTAAACAAACGAGATGTTAAGTGTTAATTAGTGAGCTTCAGAGGTGCTGGTTGGTGAATTTTGTTACAATTGGACAGAGCCAGGCTAGCTGTTTCCCCTCGTTTCCAGTCTTAATGCTAAGCTACGCTAACCGTCTGCTGGCTTTAGCTTCACATTTACCAAACAGACACGAGTGGAATCAATACTGTCTTGGCAAGAAAGCAAATAAGCGCATTGTCCAAAATGCCGAACTATTCCTTTAATATTTGTGCATATGTTGGAACAGATCTTTTAAAACAAATATTTCCTGAGTAGGGATTACTGACAGAACTTCAACTACTTCCAAGGTGCATGGAGGAGGAAAAAAGTCTGAAATTTGACTTCCAGCACCCAATTTTTCTGTAAATAATGCTGTTGTCATATGTATATATAAACATTGTGTAGATTATTCAGGTATCAATATTCATCTATCTCATCTAATTTGTATTACAAAACCACATCCAAATGAAATGTAAATGAATAAAAACAAAGGCTGCACTCTTGTTGCATCATGTATTTTCTAATATACAAATGACACTGATCCGCATCCTCACAGAAAAGAATGAAACCTGAGAAAATCTTGTTACTCTCTGTTTGAAGGGCTTGTGGGCGGGGGTCAACGCCGCTCGCTTGGCGCTCTCCATGCCTCCAGTGGCGCTGTCTCGGACGGAGAGCTATATCGGGGTTCTCATCGATGATCTTGTGAGCCGAGGTGTTACAGAGCCCTACCGCATGTTCACCAGTCGAGCTGAGTTTCGCACCTCTCTAAGGCCGGACAATGCTGACCTCCGCCTCACGTTGAAAGGTAATTGTAGCCTCTTACACACACACGTCAGGATGTACAACCTGTAGAGCCATTATGGGTACCAGCAGTTCTACATTTTGTCTTTTAGCTTCTCTCCTGTCATAATCTTTCTCCCGTCAGGATTTGAGGAGGTGGGATGTGTGTCCTCATTGCGCTACCAGGAGGCTGTGAGAGTGAGGGACAGTCTCCAAGATGCACTAGCAGCTCTTCAGGCTCTCGTTCTGTCCACCGCAGCCTGGAGGAAAAAGCTACCCGACATGCGAATGAGTGAGGCAAAGAGCACCGTTCTGACGTGAGTGACAAACATCTGGAATCAGCAGTGTCATGTCACCACATCTGCCCAGCTGACTTTTCATCTCAGGACTCAGTGAAAGTACATCTGTGGTCAATTTTAGGCTCTGATTGTTTCTGTGTGGCTTCTTTTTCTCTTCAGTGGTATGGATGTGCTGCAGTACAACAATATGTCCTTTGAAAGGTTGGCATCTGTCTTCCCAGAATGCCTTTCACTTTACATGGAATTCGCACAAAGACTCAAGATCGAAGGTAACAAAACGAAGAGTCTAAAGCCATGGTAGCAGGACAGATGAGGCTGTTGGGAATGTCGTTAGTTTAGCAGATATTTGGTCAGAAACCAAAGTAGAGCTGCAACGATTAATAGATTAATCCTTCAGTTGATCGACAGAAAATGGATTGGCAATATTTTTGATAATCAATTAATTGTTTTAGTCATTTTTAAAACAAAAATTTTAAATATTCACTGGTCACTGTTTCTCAAATGTGAGGATTTTAAGCTTTTCTGGAGATGTAGCCCTAAACTAAAATATTGGACTAATTAAAATTTTGACCACATGCAAGATGAAAAGTCAGAAGATCATCTACGTCTGTACCAAATTTCATGGAAACTCATCCAGTAGTTGTTTAGATATTTCAGTGAGGCCAGTCGACATGGCAAAAAAATAATTTTGACATTTTGAGGGAAAAGAGGAATCTTGTCTTTATAAGATGTAGAAATTAAAACATGTGACAAACTGATTCAGACAGATTGTTACGGTTGAAAACATAATAAACTTAAACTTAAAAATGTGTAGCACAGGCCTCCTCCTGCATTGCCTTAAAATGTTGCCTTGGTATTTTGGTATTTTGACTCTTTAAGCTACCATAACAAACTTTCTCCTCATGTAGCTGTTTACAGGCCTCACTGTGACCGACAGAAGAAAGAGATTGAGAGGATTCAGAAGGAGGAGAACATGTCTCTCCCACAGGACATAGACTATTTCTCTCTGCCGGTGTCTCTGTCTCAGGAAGTCAGAGAGATTTTGGACAGAGTTCGACCCAGCACTGTGAGTTTTTCATATTTTTATAAGACTACCAGCTAAACCACCAGAGCTGCCTATAATTCAGTTAACACTTCCCTGATTTCAATGAACTCTTTTGCTGTTTTCAATAAAGAAATAATAATATGCGAGTCATTCCATGATTTATCTTCCAGCTGGGCGCTGCTACACGTTTGCAAGGAATAACTCCTGCTGCTATAGTCCACCTCCTCAACTATGTACACCACTCGGGGCAAAAGGAGAGAACACACAGAAACCAAAATGACCAAAAGGAGGAGAGAGAAGAGGAGCTGTGTGCACAAAATGCATCTTTACCTCAGTGAAATGATGACTCGTAAAATGTCTTGTAAAAATGTGTGTATTCTTGAAAATGTACAAAAAATAAATTAAAGTATTTTAGGATATCTAGTATTTTCGTTTCATTTTCATGTAAAAAAAAATCTAAACGAATTACACAGCAAACAATCATTCACATACAACTTTTCTTCAGATTAAAAAGCCTTTTGAAACTTCAAAAGTTGCCTAACTGCTCCGCTGTTACCTATAATCCATCTACCTACTGAAGAATTCTAATCCTCTTAGCAACATTACTGTGAACAGCATTAAACTCCATGTGACCTTCTCAGTGTCACTGCCGTTGTTAACAGTGTGCCGGTCCAGCTCAGCAGTGCCTCTAGTGAAGAAATCAAATGGAAACTTCCAGTGAGGCTGAGGCAAGCCTCTGGGGGGTTCTGGGTAAACTGTAGTGTCGACGAACGTCACCTCGGTGGTCAGAGCGAGAGGGGACGCTATAGGACACTGGAAAGGAAATAGGAGGAGAGCGTTTAGGTGTTTTCATAGAGGTGAAACAACGTGTATCGCACAGAAAAGAAGTGATTTCTGATGTTGTCCTGAAAACACATGGTGCCTACCTTAAAACGACCACACTGGAAAAGATATTTGGCTCCCAGGATGTAGCTCTGGGGAAGGTCAAGGGGGCCCTGGCGAGCCCACAGCACTCGAATAGAGAGAGAGTGGGGGAGGATGCAGCCTGATTCGCATGTTTCCTAAGAGACAGGAGAAAACAAAACATGATCTTTCAATACAATTCCTACCGAGATATCCAAAATAGCCTGGGTTTTGCTGCAGAGCAAGAACAAAGATGTAAAAGTTTATTCAAGTTTAATGATCCTTAAGTCTTCACAGTTCCTCTTTTGCTTAAATATTTTAGATTCCTGATTCAGCTGTACCTGAAAGCTGACAGGACACTCTTGGGTGATGACTCTTGTCCAGTCCGGTTGGGAGCCCGAGTTCATGGCAATGGCATCAGGAGTAGTGAGTTCCTGCAAGACCCAGTAAATCTGGGACTGCAGCTCTGAACAGTCACTAGAGGGAGAACTAGACAGACACATGGACACAATTTTAAACACTGACTATTTTTCAGCAACTCCACCACCACTCTTCATGTAGTGACACTATTGCTTTCTCTAAAATAGTGAAGGCTCACCTGAATGTGCAGCCACTGACGGTGTTGTGTGTGAAGAGGATGGCTGCTCGTGTGCTGGGGTCAGAGGAACACTCGCCGCCCTGTGAGACCCCCAGTGTGGTCAGCTGACTCACTGTAAAGGAACTTTGATGTCTGGTTGACTCATAGCTAGCTTGAAAACTGAAAATATAACTTTTAAAATCTTAAGAGAAATTCATGATGTGGTTAGTGAGGATACTGGCTTCACCGCTTCAGCAAAGCGACCCATGACAGGAGATCCCACTCTAAGTCCCACTGCAGGGCTCGGTCCTCCTGGAGTAGGGCTGGGTGTTGCCAGCTAGAAGAGAGAAGCTCAGCGTTTGAATCCATAGATCATTAAGTGATCAAATCTGCGGCTTTACGAGGCTACCTGGAATTGTATAGAATGCGTCTGCAGCAGCGACCGATTGGGATCCACGTCAGCTAAGAAGACATTGACTGTTGCATATGAAAGTTCCCCTCTGCCTGTGTAACCTATGACAAACTCCACCTATGAGAGAATCAGGAAGAGGAGAACTGAGTTTAATGTTTCATTATAAACTCAACTACATGTAATTTAAGGTACAAATATTACAAATCATATCTAAGTCACCTTTTTCACCACATTAATACAGGAGTTGTTTTGTTTACTTGGTGCAGGCCAGTCAAACAGCTTAGTGACCGGGATCTGAAACAAGAAAAACAACATCTTACTTCAGAAGACAAAAGAAACAAAGTTAAATGACATCACCTGTTAGTCTAACATATTAACCTTTTAAATGCACATACTTCACTCTACCTAAACACACACTAGTAACTGTTTAACCACAAGTGTTGGCACTTCCAACCACTGATACTTTCTTTTAAATCTACATTCAGGAACTCAGCAAAAACCAACAAAAGGCCGTATTTGTTAGGTGTTGATAAAAATGAAAATGACACCCACTCAAAACTGAGGTAAGGAACTATCTATTTAAAAAAAAAAAACAAGGGATATGTTGGAGTAATACTGTAGTTAGAGTATAAGTATTTTTGCCTGTTAATCTGCAGGAAAACCCTACATGCCAGTGTTCACAATCACTGACTTACCAGAAAGTCTGACACTTGTGCCGTCTCAGCTATCGGAATCTGCAATGACAATATTGATGTTAGCATATCTGCTGTGAGATTCTCACTAGTAGTTTTCCACATGAGAGCACGCCTGACAGGAAGTGATTAGTGCAGGCGGACATGCTGACCTTGATCAGACTCAGGTCAGAGAAGTAGGAGCGGGCGTTGAGGTTTGGGTCTGTGGTGCACGACTGAGGAGTCAACATGCGGGTACAAGACAGAGACACAGACCTCAAGAACTCTGCAAGCAGAAGAAAACAGAAGGTATGTCGGGGGAAAAAAGTGTTACAGTGGTTAAAATGGTTGTAATATGAAGGCACAATATAATATACACAAAAACACACACAAAATAAACACAAAAAACACACAAAACACAGCACAAAAACACGAAAAAACCTCCTGAACATTCAGTTAGAGTCTGTTCATCAGTTGAGGAGTTGAAAACTGCAGCGAGTCTACTTCAGGGACTGTTGGAAATCTTTAAGGGGGTCTTTTGGCTAGTGCTAGTACACTGAGAGAGTGATGTGAGAAGGAACGCTCATTCTGGTGTGAGGAAGTCCCAGACAAAGCTTTTACCAAATGTGGCTTTGTGTTTATGTTGATGGCAGGTCTAGATTTGAAAAGGTTTGGGGAAACTCTGCTACACTGTGATATACAACAGGTGAACGTACTGTGAGCTTTATGTGGTGTGAGCTTACTTGCAGGGTTGCGGTTGATACAGAGTGCAGCTGCAGCCCCTGGAGACGGCTGACGAAGGAGACCCCGCACAGACGAGTTGGAGAAAAACGTCTGGATGACATCATCAGCCTGCAAAAACCAGAGTCGCATTTCATTGTTTAAAGATACACTTATAGATTTTGTTTTAGTGCTGTGTAACACTGGAAAAACCTAAAATTTCTACTAAATCACTGAAAATTAACACAGTGTTGAGTTGAGCCTCACAATATCAACAATGAGCTGATCAGAATTTTTGTATTCAGTTGTTTTTTCTTTCATATTTTTCTATTTAGTGCTGTAACACCCAATATGAGTTTTTGAAATCCAGTACCAATATTTTTGGGTAGAAGTTGCTAATGATTGATTATGTTTGCTGATATCCAATTAATCAAAAGCATAAAAATATTCAGTTTTGAACAGAATTTTACTAGAAAGATTGAAAGCCTCTGAAATAATATTTATTTTATTTTATAAATAGTATAAATATTATACAACTAAACAACAATACCATGCCACCAGCAGCACTATGACCACCAGTATAGATAATCATAACCATCATTATTATTATCAAAAGTATAATCTTATACATGTTAGTTTCTTATATATCAAATTGTAATTGAACAAACTGTATCATGTCCATCTGTTTGTTGCCTTGAGAGCTAATTCATGTCAGTTGCTTTTGTTTTTATATCAATGTGTTTATGGTATTGTTTTGAATGTTTCGTATAAAAGATTTAACTACATTAGCACATTTTTTTTGGCAGAACTCTGAATGTAAATGAGAACTCAATATGACACAATAGCTCAGATACAATATTGTGAGCAGAAACCTTTAAACATCAAATATCTGTTTGTGTTACCCTGTAAAAATCTCTGGTGTAGCTGCTGCTTGTAGGTTCTGGTGGTGAGAAGTGGTACGAGTCCCCTAAAGCCGGATACTGAAGCAGAGCTGGGAGAGACTGAGGTGCATTATCTGTTGGGGGGGGTGGGAGGGGAGATAGTCAAGTGTTGCTCATTCATATGCTGTTGTGAAATTCATTAATCTCTTTACCTTCAGGCTGAACACAAAACAAAGAGTCAGTCTCAGTGACAAAAGATGAATCCACGTTGGCTCTGAATATCAGCCATTTCTCGATGCAAACTCCTGATCTGTAACATAAGAGTTCTTTTAAATGCTAAAAATATGCACTTCATGTGTGAGAAACTTATGAGCATGTGCAAGAAGACTTACATGACTTTCTGTGGACATCCAGTGAAGACAGTACTCAGGTTAGCAATACCACAATCAACTGTGTCACAGCAGCAGCCAATGTCACAGAAATCGGGGGTTAAATCACAGAGACAAGCTGGAAAACAACAGAAAAGACTTGTGTTAGTCGGGTTTAAATTTTATTACAACGTTCGCTCTTTTAACAAAAGCACATAAGAGGACGGCAACTACACTGTGAGTGAAAGAGTCCTGGAAACTCAAATATTTTCATTATTTATTATTTTTATGTTTAATTTTTTTGTATTTAATTGTATAATCTCAGAAAACGTTCATCACAAGTTTCCTATAACCTAAGGTGTCAACTTTAAATGGCTTGTTTTCTTCACCTAACTGTCCAAAAGATATTCAATTTACAGTGATATAGAATATAGTGATATATAATATATATATATGTGGGAATTAACACCTGTAACCACTATATCATATATTATGTAATGATATTAAAACCAGGAAATCACATCAAAGATGAAACCAAATACTAATAAAAAACAACAACAACATACAAAACAAAATAAATATGTATTTATACTAAAGTTGGACAAAGTGACCACAAAAGATTTAGAAGTGAGTAGCTTTTTGAGATTTAGGATTATACTGTAACTCACTTTTACAAATCAGCCCCAAATACATTCCCCTATCATCATATCCAATGATTCATATGTTGTTTTTTCTGCCTTTATGTGAATGAAAATTCGCCCATTTTCTCATTGGAAACAGGTCTACATTTCAAAATATCAATGTCCTGGTCACAAAAGCAAAGTTTAAAGTGAAAAATAGCCACTTTTTATACTTTTTAGTCATAAGCAATTAGGAAATAACACTTATTACCCAGGAACAAAAAACGAACAAAAAACAAGTAAAAATTTGTTGCACGGTGTAATCAGTGGAAGAAGGTTTGATGGGTCTTGGAGCATTTTTGAGAAATTTAACAAATCATCAAAACAAAAATAAGAGGCTTGCTTGGCCTAATAAACAGAGGACTGCTGCAGAATGAAAACAGATATAGCTGGACTGAGGTTTTCAGCTCAACAGTTACAACATGCAGATGTAAGTTACCGTCTTGAGGCAGTACAGGTTGGACGGTGGTTGCGTACGGAGCTTCAGTGACCACAGTGGGAGCGTCAGACGTCGTCAGTTCGGTGGTTGCCGCTTCAGCGGTACCGACACCGAGGCCGCCTGTGGCCGCCTCCGTGAACCCAGGAGCAGGGGTTGCTGAGCTGAAAGGCCCCTCAGTTGTTGGGCTGGCACTGACGGTTGAGTCTGTGGCTGCTTGAGCCAAACGTCCACACAAGACAAGAAATATCTGGACTGAAATGCACCACTGGTGGGAATTCATCTCCTCAAAGAGACATGGCGCGGTAAATAGTTAGCCGAGATTTACTTCTCTAACGTTACTCTTTACAACTTCAGATTCATGAAAGTACACTAAAACAATAAATAAATATTTAAGTGACTCAATGAAATGTTTTCAAGTTAGCCAAACATGCGACACATCCTCCATAAAATGTACAAGCTTCTTGTTACCAAGGAAGTTGTCACGGCAACATCCGTTTACGGCAGAAGACTACCGTAAAACCTATAAAAGAGCAGACTGTCGTTTTTAAAAAACGTCTAATCAGCAGGTCTGACAAAAACATTAAATACCAAAGTTTGAGCAGAAACACAAGTAAATTCAAAAAAGAAACAGAAGAAGGCAACAGAGGCGGAAAAGAAATTATTACAGAAAGTGTATGAAACCCATGACCAAAATAGTCAAACATTCTGTCATTGGGTTACTTATGGATGAAATTGTAGTGAAAATAAATTATTTCCCTTTTGCTGGGGACCCCCTGGAGCCTCCTCAAAGACCCCTGAGGTCCCCAGACCCACTTCAAGAACCACTGGTTTACAATACACTATAATATAGTTTAAGTAAATAAAAGGACATGTTTAAGAGTTTATTAATGTACAATATTTGTCAACAATTATAACTTCTATATATATTATTACAATATATGTTTTACTTTATTCTCATTCATTATCTATTTGAATCCCAGCATCCAGTTATGGGTGCACACAGTTGTTGGCATACATTAATAAAGAGATATCTGCTAACAACTACATTATAGTGTGCTATAAATTATTTATTAAATATGTATATACTGCTTGTGAATTCTAAATGCTAAAACGGTTTTTAGTTGCTAGAATTGTTACACCTACAGTATCTATACTGGCCTAGATAGTAAGATCCCTGATGCCTAAAGCTCAAAATACCTGAGTTAAAAAATTTAATGTGCAAATATTGCAATTTCTGTTTAAAAAATTACAAGTCAAAACAGTTACTCACTAAAGAGGTCATAGAGAGTTTCTGCTGTGTATACTGTAAACTAAACTTTCAGATTTTCAGTTTCTGAACTTTATGAACAGAAGTGTGTTTCAGTGAGTTTTCATAAAGTATGAAGTGTATATACCCATTTCCTAAAAATTATGTCTCAGGTCTTAATCTTCTGAGGAAAATGGATCTCCCAGGAGTTATCGAGGCACATCTTCCCTTTTAGCTGGTGCCTCCTGCCTGGATTTTGGGAAAACAAAGGTAAGACTGGATCTGACAAATTCAACTAAGAGCAGTAAATCTTACTCCTTCAAACTAAACAGTAAATACATGTTAATGAGATAAAAGTTTCACAGTACATACCAACAACAACTGTGTGACTAAATGGCCTGTTCTTTGTATTATTTGTGTAAATCCCGCCTTCACCTCTCCCTCTTGATTATGTGTAAAAGCAACACCAAAATACTATCTACTTTCTAAACTATCACTTTAACTGTATGACCCAGTCTGAGCCTGGGACCTGGTTCTTATTGGCTATAAATGGCACCTTTACCTACTCTACCAGCTACTTGAGGCTCTTCTGTATAATAAAAATCATGAAGCCATGGCACTATGGATGACTTATTAGTTTCCCTCATGAAACACTTAACATGCATCAGTGGTCATGACGAGATCAGCAGCTTCCTGCAAGGCTGCGGAGTGCAGTGACTGCCAATTCGAGGTGAACAAAATGTTCCTTCAAATCTGAGCCAGATAACAAAGGAATTTTAACTGGTGATCTTTTATACTCCGGGGTTTTTTTCTGATATTCAGATATGAAGTGAGCCACATTTCAACCAAAATGCTGCCACAGTTTTAGACAACTGGCTCCTTTTAATCAAAGTGCTTTGAATTTCTCTGAAGTAAAATTTTGGGCTTCAGTGAAAGATTACAGTGAAAGTCCTGCACTTTCACTCAAATTTTCAATTTTAGGAAGAAGAACCATTTTTTTTAAATCTCTAAAGACTTTCCAGAGGTCTCTTAAATTACTTAAGAGTACATCCTAGATGGCTGCAGCACAGAAACACCATTGGTCATGATGAATAAATGATAAATGCAAAAAGAAAAAGAAGAAAAAGTGGTGCAACATTTTATCAAATGTTCAAATCCAATCTGTTCTGAATTATACTGCACATATTGATACTGCTAACACATCATGACTAATGATACAATTAAATCTAAAAGTGTTTTCAGTTGTAAGAAATTTGATAAATAGCTTTTATTTCAAATGAAGCAAGTCAATATACCATTCAGGACTCTAATCAGTGCACATCATGATGTGTAAACACAGGGAAAACCTCCAAATTAATGCTATAATGATAAATAAAGATGTGCCACACAAAACAAGTACATGAGTTTGTAATCAGCACTTTATTGCACTTTATTGTTATGTAGATTTTCGAAGTTTCACAGGTTTTTTTTCAAAGGTTGTCATGTGTTCTCTCCTCTTTCTTCTATTGTTTGTCTCACATCTTTTACATCTCTAGCTTCTGTAAAGAGAAGATGGCTCAGTCAAAGCAGGAAAGGATTTTGATTCGATCAACAATGGAGGCAAAGAAACTATTACGTACCTACAAATTAAATGGAACGACACTTAAACTATTTTTGCCAATCAACATATGATCATTAAGGAGTTCAAATGTTAGAAATGTCTCTAAAAACAGAACTGAATATTCTGTAATCATCACAATAACCTGCCAATTTATGAATCATGCCTTTCTTGACATCAGATCTAATGAACATATCAAGTAAACAAAGTTGTTATGAAAATAAATACCAAAATTGCTAAAAATGACACTGAGCCAAAGTCTTTTGGCCATAGTACATTAAGTTTATTGTATACTCATGCTGTAAATTTTATTTCCATACATCACAGGATTGTGAATACAATAATGACATCACTAAAATATGTATTAAAGGGGTACTCCAGCGATTTCGTATTTTACTTCCTTATAGTTGTGGTCAAAGCAGCAGAGGCTCAGACAACCTGTGACTTTTAGTCTCTATGAGTTAAGCTTTAAAAAATGCTGGATCCTACAATTCCTGTCATGTTGTTTGGCTCTGCTTCTATATAGACTCCACAGCTGTGACTGGGTGTATAAAAACATCATGTCTCTGACCTCAAGTTCCATGGGTGTTTAAAGAGTCCTTCAGGCTGCTACAACAAGCCAGCTGTTGCATTGGCTAACGCAAGGAGCTATCTACTGCTGCTACTCTGCCTTACAGTGGAGAGAATTGAGGATGAATTCTGGAGACTATCATTGAACCAACTTGATGTCAATATTGCATTCTGTTTTTTGATTGGTTAGGGAGGCCGTCCTCCCTTGGAGTATCATTTTTTGTGTCTTTTCCAAAGAATAGAGAAAAAAATATGTTGTAAATATTACTGAGATTTGGTAATGGTTTATTTCAACCATATATTGAAACCATATATTTTGATCTCCCTCTTGCCCCTCAACCTCTTCTTCCCTCCTCTCTCTCTCCCTCTCAGTTGGAGAAGAAAATGTTAAAGTACTCTTCTTGTGAAATCTCCTCATAAATCCCATTACTTTGGCCAAATCTTACATTGAAAATCATATTTTTTGTAAGAAATTTTGTTGCAAATCCATTGACACAGGTTTGAAAGTGGTCAGACTTATAGTTTAGATGTCAGAAGCCTCTGTTTGAGACAAAGGTCATGCCTCCCTATTGCTTTACATTGTAAGGGTGATGTGGCACTGCAACTTTCAGGGCTTATAATATCCAAACCGTTCGAGTTATTACAAAGTTTTTAACAACTTTTTTCAGCACAGTGTCATAAGTCATGTATTAAAGTTTGAAGTCGATACCATTAACGCTCTCGGAGGACATAGCGTTTGTTCGGGAGCCAAAATTGAGGCAAAGTCTTATATTGACAGGCTAATTGCAGACTTCCTGTTGGATTTAGGTCAGGGGTGTCAGTGTATGATTTGTAGGTCGTGATGAGATGAATAAATCGGTTTTGGTTTGATCTCTCAACGACATTCCTACAGGCTGTGGCGGCCATTTTAGTTACATAGATGGTGCTAGAGAGCACATTTTGGCACTTTTAGGGGTTAATTTTTACATTTTATCAAATTTTTCACCAGACCTGATGTGCATGCCAAATTTGGTGAGTTTTTGAGCATGTTTAGGGGGTCAAATTTAGGTCTGATGTCCTGTGATAATAAAAAAAGAAACAAACAAACACAGGAAATACAATAGTATTTAATGCTCTGTGTTCTTCTACACATCCAATAGGTCAGCTGGTACACACAGTCCAGGTTCATACTGTTTGGAATAAAGCAGCCGTCCTTCTGATAAATCCTGAGCTCATTATGTTGAGCAGCGCAGCAAAACTAAAAACTGTAGTTATCAACTTGACAGGACAGAGGAAACTATCCAGCTAAATTTAGCGTCTGAAATATTTTTTTTAGACAGACAAGTGAAAAATTAATGGATTAATTTCTATTCTAATTGTCGATTTGAAGAGGGAAACTGGTTAGGGGAATGAGAAAAACAGGAAAAAACAAGAGGTGGATTACGTTTTTAATTCACATGAAAAAAAAAGATATGTTTATCCTGTTATCAAACAAGTTGAACAGCTTTGGATTCAGGGTCCTGTGCCTAGTCTGCCGGAAAATAGAGGATGTAAGTTGAGTAGGTGGTCCTTCAGTGTGGTCCAGGATGCATTGCGTTTACACTGCTAAATGAATGTGGCCACATGTGGCCCAGACCACCTCCGAATGTGGTCTGAGTGATCGGATCTCAATCTGTCCTCAATGCGTCTTGGGTGCGTTTACACCTGTATTTAGAGCTGTCCACTTGTGATCGACGGCCAGACGGATGTTAATACCAGGTGTAAACAGGGCCTGACTCTCCTCAGCCCTGAAATTAATCTTTCAACATCAGTTTGGTGAACTGCTGATATTTGATTAGTGTATTTGTCTATATATCTAAAAAATGAAAGGTTTTACCTGAAGATATGAACATTTATCTCAAAGTAAAGAGCATGACCAAAAGGTGTTTATTTTCTGTGTTTTCCCTCTCAGGTCTGTGAGTGCTGCTTGGAAAGAAAATTGTGCAGTGGCGCTGTAAAGGTCTCAGAAAAAGTTGCATGTTGTTCAGTTAAAGGAGTGGGGCCAGTGCCAGGTCTGCTTTTACTGCTTAATAACTTTCCATAAAACTGGCTTGTACTAGGCTAAATTTTTTGTTTTTGTATGGCAAAATGGTGCAAATGCAAAAATCCAGTCCTGCTGATCTACACAGCTGGTTTGAAACATTACAAAAAGGGTTGTACTTGTGGTCATTAACAGAACAATAGTAAGCATGAACATTTTGGGGCGTTGTTTAGATCTACCTTTTGTACTGAAACATCTAACACACTGTCTTTGTTCATACACAGGCCGACACATGAATTCAGTGAAGAGAACATCCTGTCTGCTAGTCATTGTTCCATCTCTTCCTGAGTTATTACTGTTCAGATACAATCTGTTTGGCCTGATTGCCAGTCCAGAGTTTAAGGAATCTACATCCACATGGGGAAATTGTGGAGCCTATAATGTCAATTTTAATCTGAAGATATGAATAAACTGGAAAAACATAATAATCATTTTGATTCTCCCCTGCAAAGAATATACTCTCCTTTCTTTCTTTTTTTTTTGCTTCTGTGTTCACATTGTATCTTTCTACACATAAAAAACTACTTAACAGGAATAAATTTGTAGTTGTTGAATCTTAATGTTCTGCTTTCATTTAATTTGGCCCAGAATTCAAGCATTTTCTTGTAATTGCTTTTTTTTATGTGAAAATAAAGTCTGACGTGTCTGTGAATAATTTGTGCTTCTGTCCATGTTGAGCTTTATATGTGCATTCACACAGGTTTATTGTACACATTTTTCTTGATGAACCTGTTTAAATAAGGATTAAATAAAAAAATATATATCACTGACATTGCTTTAAACATTACATTTATTCCAATGGGTTTCTGCACTTTAAAAACAGCATTTTGAATGGTTTATTGCCCTCTGTCCATTATTAAATGTTTCAGGGGACTGTTAGGCTGACCACATCTGCCTCTGGCAGGAGATGGAGGGTAGAAATCCTGGAATGAATTAACTGAAAAGACTAAGCTGAGCAAACAGTGCCCTAAATTCATATTTAACAAACTGTCCAGCTGCATTTCTGTACAAATACATAACATATTTTTTGTCTCTGCAAACTTACAACTAAAGCTGAAATGAGAATAACCGTTGTTAAATGATTTTTTACTTCAATTACGTCAACATTTTATTGGCTTTAAAAGTTTGGGTCCAAATGTGTGTTTCAGCTGGAGAGCGTCTACAAATGTTGTCTGTCACAAAAAAACAGATACATTTTAATTTGCAAGACAAAAATCAAAGTCTCTCCCTGTGACACAGCCCGATGTTTTCATTGGTAAAACTATCAAAACAGCAAGAAGCTTCTAAATACAAAGCAGCATGAGTGAAATTGGTGAACATAATTTGTTGATGATTTACTCAAGCTATCAGTCATAAAGTAATATTCAATCTATTTCCACTGTGCTCTTTGTCTGTGGTGTGTGGAGCTCTTTAAAGACCCCCCTGTCCTTTTCTCAAATTTCAGGGGAAGCAGTTTAGATACTGTGAGGAAAGGTGGAATTCATACGTAACTGGGGGAAGTTACATAATGGCACTTTAGTGTGGTTCTGCCCCTGCAAGTTCCAGTGATTGCAGACAGATCAGACCCTGGTACAAGCACTCAGACAGCCAGCTTACAAAGATAAAAGGAGGGCAAAAGAAACATGTTTTAGAGTGACTGAAGGAAGCACTTAGGCCTCAGCCGGGAGTTCAGGGCGGATTGCTTTTTGGGAGTGCCTGCTGAGAAATTCTTGCTTTTGGTTCTAGATGTTGGAGAAGATTTAGCCTGAAAACCACAAGAAATCAAGAGGATTTCCTTGAAAGCAGATAAGAAGGAAATAGAGGAGGAGATAATGAAAGAATGAGGATGTATACTCAGTGTGAGCCTGACAACTGAGCAATAAGAGACTTTGTTTGAATTTATGGTGAACAAAAGCAAACACTGGTTGTTTGAAAAAGCCTGCTGAGAGAGGAGCTGCTGAAGGATAGGATTTCAGGCAGAACCGCCTTACTAGCCTTGCTCGAGCAATTTCACAGTCTAATTTCGGCTTCAGCTTCCTGATTTTCTCAAGTCTCAGGACTTTGTCAGTGTCAGTCATGTCAGAGGAAAGAGAGTTGACCTACAGCGAAGCCATTGAGAAGGCCAGCGACTCCATCACTCGCTTCCCTCTCATCCCAATCAGAGGGGTTCCTCTCATGAGCTACATTGCCGAGAACTGGGACTCCATCTGGGCTTTCCGTCCTGACCCCTCAGACCTCCTCATCGCCACCTACCCCAAAGCAGGTAAGACATCTGGTTTGTGGATGCAGCTTTGATCACTGACAGTAAATCTCTAAGTGAGTTTTAGTAAGGACATTTCTTTATATATTTGAATGAAAGCTTTTTTTTTTTTTTTTTTTTTACAGTTGTGTACTTCAGTTTTCCATAAAGTCAGTAAAACCCTCCATGCAGTGAATGAAAAGCAATGGAGGGGAACCACATTTTCCTAGAAATGTTCAAGGTGGAGGGCATCCAACAAGTCATTTAGCCAATGTGGTGTTTTTCAGTGTTGTAGGAGCATTTTCTTTGCTGCTATTAGGCAACATATTGTGGGTGTAAGATGAGATTTGAGATTCAATACACAGAAATGATCCTATAAATTTAGCTCAGGGTTAATGTGTGTTTTTGGGACATAAGGGACAACGTGGACCCAGGAGATAGTTGACTTGCTCTTTCACAACGGAGATGAAGAAGTCTGCAAACGAGCCCCCACACCCGTCCGCAGTCCTTTCCTAGAGATCTTCTCCCCACCACCCATCCCCTCAGGTGTGTATCTGCTTTTTGTGATTACTATTTTCAGTAATGATTTATTTGAGTTGAACTGCTTCTACATCACTTCCTATTTTCCTCAGCACCATCTGTCCACAATATTCACTTCAAGTGCAGTGTGTGTCCTCTAGTTTGTGCCGAAACTTGAGAAATTACTCTCTGCCTCTCAAAGCAAAAGCAAGTCTGGCTGTGCCATGTCAGAACTCACAAATCCAATTCCTGGAGGAATGTTTTCATAACTGCTGGTTTATTCGGCCTTAATCAGGATCAGTGAGCTATTAACCCATTAACATTTGCCTCAGCAACCAAGTGCCCAAACTGCCTGAGTGACAGACTCAGAAAAGCAAAGACTGTAATGTCTACTGGTGACATAAAAAAACAAGTCAATATAGTTGTTCAATGTAGTGAAAACCTGCATTTCTGAATTAGTGGAACCGGATTCTGCAGGGGTGTCATGTTGCGTCCAGCTGCCTTGAATTATTTATTTATTTTTGTCTATTAAATTTTAAAGCTGCAGCATTACATTTTGGGCCACTATTAATATAGTGGCTTATATATCGAAATAAGAAAACAAAGACTTAAAAATGAGTGACTTGTTAGTAGTTAATGACCAAGCACGTTTCTGGCTACCTGATACACAAACACACCATCAGGTTGATAATTTCTAGATGCTTGTCTCTCATGTTTGCCTGCTAGGCAGCTAAAATAGTGAGCAAAGTAATGACATATTGTTCATTGCTGGAGAAATTAGGATTGTTGAACATTAATAACAAACCATGTTCTTTCAGTAAAAATTCCTTACCAAAATATATTTTAAGATCCAACTGAAAATCAGCCCAAAAAACATGTACTCACTGAATAAACACATGTTCTAGTGTTTCCACCATATAATTACAAAAAGAGCATTTGTCTTCTGTATTAGGAATATATGTGATAAGCAATGTGATAAGCATATAATGCCAGTTGACAGTACATTAATTACAGTACTATGCTCACTTTGGGAGACAGGAAAACTATATTCCTCTATAAAATCTTCATATAAATATAGAAGCCCTTCACAGTTAAATAGCTGTTTTATAAGCAAAATATAGTTGTCAAACCAATTTTCAAAAAATAATGATTTGTTTCTGGACGTGATATTGACATTATTCCACAAAAAAACATTTGTGAGGAGAACAGAAGGGATATAGAAGGGATCAACACATAAGAGCTTACCTATGAATGTTGAAGAGTTTGATGAGAAGTTTACTGACAGCATAAGGGCACATTAATAAAAATTAAGACCACATACTTTTTTAAATAGAAAGTTTGGGATAATAGTCCACATGCTATCTGGATCTTTTAGATATTGTTTGATCCAGATGATTTTGATAATATGGTTGAATGAGGAAAATTCCAAAACATTAAGACTTCCCTCTGTTAGAGACATGACCTCCTTTTTTACCTTATGTGGCTTATCTTTATTCCAAATAAAGTGAAAAAGCCTGTCTAAACAAGAGGTTAAATATTTGGTGACATCAAGGGTGGAAAAGACATAAAAGGCTATTGTTTTTGTATAGTGGGCTGCTCAAGTGGTCCACATAGTGACCGGCCCACCGGGATTTCTCCTGGTGCTCTCGATGGCCAGTCTGACTCTGCTCCGGGATGACGACGGGATGACTGGCTAGTCATCTCAGGAGTCGGGCTGCTAGTAGCTGAGACCACCGGCCAGCACCACACCAGCAGCTCCTCAAAAAAATATTGGAGAAATTTCCAAATAGGCGTTATTTGGATTAACTGACCACCTATTGGGAATTTAATAGGTTACTTCCCACCTGAAAAATATTAAAACTTAATAAAGTGACATATTGACAGTCCTACGCAATCTCCACCATCGTCATCATTTGTTGCGAAATGCATTCGGGATACTTGGCTGTCCAAAGCTTTGGCAGCCTTCGGGCAACCAATGGTGTAACTTCATCATTCAGTCAGTCAGTCAGTGAGTGACTCGGTGACAACAGACATTTGGGTTTGTAGGGCTGGCCCAGCTGTTGCAGTCCAGCCAAAAAAGTAAAAGGCAGTAGAGGAGGTTGTGAGAGCGTCTGGTTCAAACGTAGTTTTGGCACCAGAGCTAAGACCATAGAAACAGCGAACAGTAACAATTCTCTCTGCTCATCACCTTTCATCACCTTTCTCTATTTCTATTACAGTTAGTTTTTGGTGATTGTAAGACAAGCATAGCTCTGTGTACAACAATTTAGCTCACAAAAAAAAGTACAGTGATTTGACTCATGGATTCCTCAATTATGAGTTGACTCATCGAAGTTTAGAGGGCAGCCCCATAGCATACAATTTGACAATGACTTATTTTGCCAGAAATAGATTAAAGAAGAAGATACCACCCTCATATCTGTACAGTAAATATGAAGCTATAGCCAGCAGGTGGTTAGCTTAAACTGCTAGCTTGGCTCTGTCCAAAGTTAACAAAATCCTCCCACCAGCACCTCTAAAGCTCACTAATTAACATTTTATATCTTGTTTAATTAATCTGTACAAGAACCAAAGTGAACAAACAACAGATTGGGGTTTTATGGGGGGTTATGTGTCCGACTTCTTAGTCTTGTCACCGTGAGATAGGTTAACACTAGATAAAACGTGTTAAATTCCACCATTTCTGATCTTTGCCCTGTCACCTTATCTTTAACGGACAGATATAAGCGTGGTAGTGATCCTCTTATCTAACTCTGGCAAGAAAGCAAATAAGCTTATTTCCCAAGATGTCTAAATATTCCTTTTATGAAAATGTGAGGGCCATAAAATCAAAACATTGAGCTAAAACAGGCTTGAAATACTCTTCGATTGCAGCATTACGAGTGTCTCCGAGTGTGACATATCAAAAACTGGTCAATTTAAGTTTAAACATTCATTTCTAGAATTTAAATTTCACTATAGCAAAATAAAATTCTTTGCACGTACCTCTAACAAAATTTAAATTCATCTTTGTATAACCAACAAAGTAAAGATTATTCTTGTGTCATTGCCAACAGTTTTGCAGCAAACACACTGTTCACCAAGACACTTTGTTTAAAGATTTATTGCTTTGCTTGCTCTTGACATTTGTAAGTTAAAAAAACTACAATGGTACTAGAAAATTGGAAAGTCAGGCAATATTTTGACCTCTTTCTTGACATTCCACTATTAAGACATTGGCTGCCATAATACTGCTACAGGCGGCTAGTTCCTGTGTTTGTTGTCAGACACTTATAATATCTGAACCTTTCAGTGGCAAAAACAAGCACTTTTAGTGGAGATACTTTGACGGGCACAATTATCCCCAAGAATTACATTGCAGGGGTATGCTCAGCAAGCTTTGATAATATTGTATGTAACTGTGGTTATTGTCCAAATGTTGAGCATCATTACCTGTTGCCGGGTGCCGGGTGAAGTGATCTTGCTCAATACTGGACTAATTCCAAAAATTTTTGTCCCAATTAGTCACTTAAACCCCAAATAGTGGGAAAATAAGTTACACGTTGAAAAATACCAGAATTACCCTTTAATCTTGGTGGAACAAAAGTAATTTTAAGGTCATAAAAGCAGCTGCGGGATATTTACTCATAACATAAATACAGTGTTTCACATGCACACATCCATTTTCCTGAATTCATATCTCAGGTCTTGATCTTCTGAGCAAAATGGACCCCCCAAGAGTTATCAAGACACACCTTCCTTTTCAGCTGGTGCCTCCTGGGTTTTGGGAAAACAAGTGCAAGGTAAGACTTGATCTAATATTTGACTGAGAGCAAAACCCTGCAGTGAATTCAGTAATAGGATAATGGGGTGAGAGGTTAACAATACAAAGCCATACAACCACTGCCTCATCAAATAACCTGTTCTCTGTATTGTTGTTTTAAATCTCTGTTTTCTGTCTTCCTGACTGTGTATACAGGCTATCTACGTGGCACGCAACGCCAAAGATAACCTTGTGAGCTACTATCACTTTGATTGTATGAATCTGACCCAGCCTGAGCCTGGGCCCTGGGAAGGCTACATCCACAAGTTCATGCAAGGGACATGTAAGTAGATTAAAACACATTCCTGAGTGTCATCTTACATTCAGTTAAATTGGTTATTTCTGTCTGCACAAAGCTTGACCAAAACGTCAAACAAATACTTAAGTTAGTTGTTGGTTTCGACTGGTAATTTTCCTGTAGGTTGTTTTGTAAACCTAAAAATTTAAATATGTAAAAGTGGTTTTGAATCCATGGCAACTTGGAAGAACGAGTTTTCTTAGTTTTTCCCCCGTGAGAAACTTAACACGCCTCAATGGCTGTGACGAGATTAGCAGCACCCTGCAAGGCTGCAGAGTGCTTTGAATGCCAATCAGAAGAACAGTTCAGATCTACAAAAACATTTCAACCTGTTTATTTCTTTTTTGTTTTGTTTCTACTCTTTTATGAGATAAGCACTACCTCAGTCTAAATGCTTTTATGGTCTTTCTTTTCTTTTGGAAATGGTCAGGTTTTGAAGATGACCAAACTGTTAATATCTAATTTTGTGGTACTACTTTTTTGTTTCTAAGTTGTAACGAATGGCTTCAGTAAATTTGTTAAAGCTTTATATATCAGTTCTAAGCCATTAAAAAGAATAACTTTTCACCAGATTGTGAAAATCTGGCCGGCTGGTATCCTTCCAATTCACGAGGAAGATCACTCCAATAGATTGTTCTAACACTCACCTCCTGGAAAATGGCCCAATTCATCTGGACACTAATTTATTTATTATAGTTATTTATTATTAACTCATTAACTCATCTATTACTGACTTATTAAGCAGCTGTAATCAGTATTAACTACTTGTATGTGAAAAGGGTCACAAACACACAGAGGATTATGACCCGACTCTGCAGCTTTTTAGTGTCTTTGAGCTCATTGTTTTGGTTTTGTGGTCCGCAACGTTTTTCTCTTACTGCTGTCTCATCAGTATCATTTTTGGCAGCTGTTTTCAGCAAACTGCACACTACCTGCTCAGCACCAAACAGCAGAAAGACAAAGTTAGTAGCTAGCTGGTGAACATAGTGGAGCATTCAGCAACTTAAGAGACAGATATTTCCCTCAGGTGAAAACATAACAGAACTGAAAGGAAAGTAAATATTGGACTTATATTTGTCGGGTAGCCAGAAACTCAACTTCAAATTAATGTTAATGTTGCTCTATTTCAGCTGAATGCGTAAATAAGAAACTTGCCTTATAAACCTTACAAGGTGATAATAAACATGTGTGTACTATAAGTAAATATTGATGATGAATAAATACTAATGGCAGGGTTTCTCACTTTGTAATAATCCACCAATTCTTCAATTATAAATGATAACAAAGTCATTAAGAAAAGGTCATGTGTTTCTCACTTTTTAATTTAAAACAGCATAAAATCTTTATACATTTACAATTATAAATGTTATTACTAAATGACAGAGAGATGGTTGTTACAATAATATATGAGGACTGCAGTTGTAGATAGTTAAAAGTTGTTGATTTTGGTCCAAAAAAGACAGGACACAATGGGAAAGAGCGAGGTATAATAAATACAACATATGTAAGATTAATGATTGATTATTTGTGGTTAGTAGTCACAGTTATAACATTAACTTTTAACAGTGTCGTGGGGCTCCTGGTACGACCATGTGAAAGGTTACTGGAAGGAGAGAGAGAAGAGGAACATCCTTTACCTCTTCTATGAAGACATGAAAGAGGTAATGATGCTCAACATTTGGACACTAAACACAGTTACAATGTTATCAAAACTTGCTGAGTGTACCCCTACAATATTTTTATTCCCCCAGAATCCTCGGCGTGAAGTGGAGCGCATCATGAAGTACCTGGACTTATCGCTCCCTGATGAGGTCATCACTCGTATCGTGGAGCTGACATCTTTTAAGAACATGAAGGAGAACCCGATGGCCAACTACTCCTTCATCCCATCACCTGTTTTTGATCAAACCATCTCTTCCTTCATGAGAAAAGGTGCATTAATGTGCTCCCAGGAGGGCATGTACCAATCTCAAAAGCTCTGTGTTTCAAAATGAAGATTCATGGGTGAATATAATATCATGAACACCTTGTTTCAATCCCATAAACATACTGGGAGAAAGAAAGCAAAGTACCATTAATTGTGTAACATAATTCAGTTAAATCAACAAAATCTCAACATGACAATCAACATACAGAGAAGATTTGGTAACACTTAATTTTACAGGTTCCTTAATTTTACACTAATTTCCTTAATTTGCAGGTATTGAACGGTTAACTTTTAGGACATTATACAGAGGGGGAAGTGCAATTTGCTTCAAATTAAATGAAAAAACAGAAAAAAGTGTTAAGTTGGTTTAGTTAGACCCACTCATTATATTTGGGTTCACACATTTGCAAAAATTCTTAATAAATTAGACTCTTAACAATTCTTTAACTCACTGAAAATACTTTCAGTATGTAGTTTTGTGTGTCAAATGATAGCATATTAAGTTTTTTCTATAATTCCCTAAAAGTAGCGGTTCTGTCACTGTGTATGAGTGAACCTAATCAACTTAACACTTTTTCAGTTTTTTCTTACAGTTTGTACCAATTTGCACCACCTTGCTGTAAAATGTCCTAAAAATTAACCGATAAATACCTGCAAATTACTCAGGAAATTAGTATAAAATTAAAGGACCTGTAAAATAAAGATTTACTACTGTAAATCTTGTTTTTTATCATGTTATTTTGTCTTTTCCCATACTTCACATGGTATAATACAATGGTGCCCCCTAGAGGGTTTTGGATTTACTGCCTTTGCTTCTGGTTTATAATAGACTTTAGACAATAGAGGTTTTGGGGGAAAATAATTTAACAGCTTACTTCTGAGTTGTTTTTTTATTACAGTATATATTGTTATTGATTTATATGTCTCACACTTTCATCGCACTCTCTTCTGTATTTTTTTTTTCATAAATAGGTGAAGTGGGTGATTGGACAAACCATTTCACACCTGAGCAGTCCAAGCAATTTGATGAAGATTATGAAAAGCAAATGAAGGAAGCCAACATACCATTCAGGACCCTCATCTAATGGATTTTTGGGTTTTTCCAAATTGATGCAGCTCTGCAAACCAAAGACCAATGAACTGACACTGTGCAGCACTCAAACGGCAGAAATTTGACACTGGCTCAAAACCAAATCGATGAATAAAAAGAAAAATTGCTTAATTCACTTCTCAAGCCTAGCTGTTAAACACTGCGCCTCTCAATGTGTAGATGCAGAGGAAATATATGTCTTAAGGATCAATAAAAATGTACTCCACAATACAAGTACATGAGTTTATAATCATCACTTTATTGCATCTTATCACGTAAACAATATATAAGACCAAAAGTGTTGTGACTGCGTGGACATGCCCATTTTATGTCATGAGACCTTCGACAGAGTCCACAGACTGCATGGAGCCTATAGAGAGCGCTAGCAGCTGGAGGCATGTGGTTTTTCTGCCCATATGAAGTCATTTTGCAACCCTACACCACACTGTACAGAGCCCAGCCAAAGCAGGGAGGCTGCACGAGACACGAGCAACAAAGACTAGAATAAAAGTAATGAGCTGGAAAGTCAATCATATGAAAATGGACAGAGGACACAAAAACACAACAGCTGACAATATCCAAGTTTAACAAAAAATCACTTTTAATACATACTTTATTTCTTAGAATAAAATCTTAAATATTTTAATACTTTATTGGCAGGGATAACTCCCTTCATTTTAATTCAATCTCCTTCCTTATATAGAGGCTATTTTTATGTAGATTTTTTGACAAGTTTTGTTGTTTTTTTTTGTACGTTTTCCTGTGTTTTCTCCTCTCTCTTCTATTGGTTGGCTCACTAGGACTCCCCCTTTATTGGTTAGGATCCTCCTCTCTCTCTTCTCCGCCTCTTTCTCTCCAACCCTTAAGATCTCCTTCCTCCACATCTCTATTTAGCTTCTGTACCTGTAGAGGAGAAAATGGATAAATCAGACGAAGGGGAAAGGATTTGGGCAGACAGTTGATTCAGTCAACAATGGAAACAGACAGACAAGGAGACATGAGACAAAAAAACACTTAAGCTTTCTTCGCAAACAAACATATCATCTGTACTAAGCCAAAGTGAGAAAAAAGTAAGATTATGTGATCGCTAAGATAACCTTTCTCGGGATTCATTGCTGGATTTACAGTAACTTTTTGGTATAAAAAATACCCGAAAATCCAGTTTGATTGAGGTCTGAATGATAATTAAAGTATGAGTCTTCTACAGAAAACATGCACTGCTAAGAAAAACTATCTATTTGAGAACTAGTTGACTAGTTGAGGCCAGTTTTGTATATCAAAGGTTTTGCAGGACACCGGCAACATCAGGCGTATTTACAAAAAGCAGTACCAGAACAGGCACAACTCCTGCTACTCTCCTACTGCAGACAGAAACAACCCAACAAACACACTGTGACACTGACACTGACAACAGCATCTCAGAGGTGATTAACTCACCTGCTGAGGCATCTCACTGAGCCCATTTGACATCAGAAATAATTAACAAGCAAGCTCAAAGGAGGACTTCAAATACCGAGCGTGGCACTCAGGGGTCTCCCCGAACACTCATCTTCTTGCCACTTTGTTATTTTGTGATAGGATTTAATTTCCCAATTATGTCATTAAATAAAAGGGAGACCCCAGAGTTCCACATGACGTGAGACTCATGATATATACAGTAGACACCACTGAAGAGATCTGCATAAGAGCAGGAACATAAACATAAATATGCACATGAATGAAAGCTACACAGTGACAGCCGCTAGCAGTGAAAAATGTAGAGTACCTTGCTTTAGTTACAGGCTAATGGTGGTAGGTTGACTGGATTAGTCTGGAAATCAACAAAATGGGTTAAGTGAGTTAATGATGAATGGAGAGAAGTGGGAGTGATGAGAAAGACAGGGATTATAGAAATGATGGATTGGTAGATAGATGGCACAGTAGTATCAGGATCATTAAATAAAATGAAATGACAATACAAGATGAAGAGGGATCACAATTTCTTAAAATATTAATAAAAATGAATTTAAAAGATGACATTATTAATCATTAAAAAGAAAATGATAAATATTTTCAAGAGGAATCAGAATTGTTATCTTAGGACATATGATACATCTTCTTTCATGATGTTAGAGTGAAATGCAGGGATACTTACACTCGACGTAGTTGCGGGCAACAAACTTCAGCACCTCGTCAATCAGGATGACGGGGAAGGAAAGCTTCAGAACCATGAGCCACTGCTCCAAGGACAGATGGGTCAACTTGAAGATCATCTGAGGGGCAAAAGAGAGGGAGTCAGTGCCACTGGGAAAGCAACTACATGTCACAAAAATACAAAGACAATAAAACTTGAAGATTTACACAGGACTGGTCCTGTGGCTCTTAAAGCAAAGTGTAGAGAGCAGAGATGGCTGACTTACGGGCAGAGGGTCAACATAGATGATCATGAAGTGGAGGGACATGGAGAGGGTCATGGCGGACACCAGCCAGAAGTTGCTCCATGGGGGCATGCGGACCAGAGACTGGTTCTCAGACAAGCTTGAAAGGGTTGAAAAAGAAAAGAGTAAAGCAGAGATTTATGATAATAAACATCTTTGAATTTTTTTTCAATATATATTTTTTGGCACTTTTTTGCCTGTATTGGTCGGTTATTGGCAAAGAGGCCGAGAGGAAACAAGGGGAGAGAGAGATGGGTATGACATGCAACAAACGTCCCTTGCCAGATTTGAAACAAGGACGTTGTGGATATGTGGCCAACACATTTTAGTACCTGTTGAGAGCGTTGCACATCTCAATGGTGACCAGCACAGACAGGGCCATGGTCATGGGAGGGGAAGCCTCAAAGATATCGCAGTCAATGCCAGTGAAGTCCTCATTCTCATCGTGGCACTTCATGAAGTGGGACTGTGGAGAAGAGAGCCAGGGGTTATTGTGTGTCTGCGTGAGAGTGATTGTGAAAGAGAACAAGACAGAGGGACAAACACTCACCAGCTGGTGGTAGGTGACACCGGGGCCAGTGGGGTCGTACAGGAACCACCAGGCAGCACCACCAACAGTGGCAGCACCGACGTATCCTGTCAGAGGAAAGATAATAGTGTTGGTGAAGGTAAAGCTGAGTGTTTCTCCTGCATTGCAAGAACAGCCATAACATTTAAAGAAAATCCAAAGACAATGTCCTCAGTCCTACATACCACCAATAGCCATGTATCTGAAGAACAGCCATTTGGAGATCAGGGGCTCCTTGGGGGAACGTGGGGGCTTGCCCATGATGTCGAGATCGGGGGGGTTGAAGCCCAGAGCAGTGGCGGGCAGACCGTCAGTCACCAGGTTGACCCACAGCAGCTGGACGGGGATCAGAGCCTCAGGCAGACCCAGGGCAGCAGTCAGGAAGATACTAGAATAATGGAATAAAGGTGGAGAACAAAGGGAAG
Organism: Thunnus thynnus; assembly: GCF_963924715.1. Taxonomy (NCBI): domain Eukaryota; kingdom Metazoa; phylum Chordata; class Actinopteri; order Scombriformes; family Scombridae; genus Thunnus; species Thunnus thynnus. Next base: position 15,384,552 of record NC_089536.1, on the reverse strand, counting down.
GTGAGCGAGAGACAAAGAGAAAGATAGCTGAAACATGTCAATTAGGAGCGTTTCGTAATTCATTGCTCCCATCTGTGTTGCGCTGAGGCCACTCACCAGACGACCTCACCAACGTTGGAGGAGATGAGGTAACGGATGAACTGCTTCATGTTGTTGTAGATAGCTCTACCCTCCTCAACAGCAGACACAATGGAAGAGAAGTTGTCGTCAGCCAGGACCATCTCAGAGGCAGACTTGGCAACGGCAGTGCCAGAGCCCATGGCGATGCCGATCTCGGCCTTCTTCAGGGCAGGGGCATCGTTCACACCATCACCGGTCTGGGATGGGAGGAGAGGAAGCACAAGTTACTTTCTGAGCGCACACACACACACCTTTCAGGTTTAGGTTGTATCATATGGTGCTGAACTCTTACCATGGCAGTAATGTCATCATTGGACTGCAGGTACTCAACAATCTTGGATTTGTGGGATGGCTCCACACGGGCAAAGCAGTGGGCTCTGCGCACGGCATCAAGGTGTTCATGAGAGGGCAGATCATCAAACTCACGTCCGGTGTAGGCCTTGCCATCAACATCCTCATCCTCACCAAAGATGCCAATACGACGGCAGATAGCAATAGCAGTTCCCTTGTTGTCACCTGAAATATGGAGAAGGAGAAGTTTGGTGGAGAGTAGTCTAGTGATACCAGACAGAGATCTCTCTGCCTACCAATCATCTGGGGATTCCTAAATGCACAGTAGTTGCTTGAACGGCAGCGAGTACAGCCACTAACAAACCTACGCCCCTTACATTTTGTTAAGGACACCCTTGCCGGAAATTATGCTCTCCCCTCACTCCCTTTTGTATTGAACTGCATGTCACCGCCCCAATATGAAGGGCCACCCTAAAGACTTCGGATTGGCTCTGCAATGCAGGTTTCTTTTAAACTCTCTAATTTTAACAACGAAAGCTGGGAGATTGTCCTCAGTCTCTAGTCGTGCAAAGCATTTAGAGACTGACTTTTAAGAGTAATTTTCTGAGGTGAAAAAACTAAATTGTACCACAGGTACATATCGAACAAACTACAGGACATATCAAGAAAACTACAGAACAACACACTGGATCATTGATAGTGCCTTTAAAAGCAAATTATATCATCTATAAAAAATAAATAATAAAATACCATGTAATCACTATGTAAAACACATAATCCAGCTTTAATAAAACTGTGTCAATTATTCATCCCACCCATAATACTGACCAGTGATCATGATAACACGGATTCCAGCAGCTCTGCACAGCTCAATGGAGCCAGTGACCTCCTTACGAGGGGGATCCAGCATACCCACGCAGCCAACAAAGGTCAGGTCAGTCTGAGGAGAGAGTTGAGAGAAGAGTCATTCATTTCAAACCTTATCAAGTCTTTACATGAAGTCACAGTTGAATTCAGACGGTCTCCTTTTAATATCAAATCCATCAGGTTGTGCAGTTCTCACCTCATACTCAGCGAACTTGGTGGAGTCCTCAAGGTTCATCTCATCCATCTTCAGTGGGGTGTCACGGGTGGCCAGAGCCAGACAACGCAGGGTGTCACGGCCAGTACCCCAGTCTCTGATAACAGCCATGATCTTGTCCTTGATGGCACCGGTCAGGGGCACACGGGTAGTTCCAACACGCACATATGCGCACCTGTCAATCACACCCTCAGGGGCACCCTGTGGAGCAAACAGGTTGCTTATTTTGAGGTCTGCCATACGGTGGTACAGAGTAAACATGCAGCACAAAGTGCAGGTATCTGACGGACCTTCACAAACATCTTGGCGCCACCATCACCCTTGGTGGGGGTGCAGTACACGGACATGGACTTCCTGTCACGGGAGAACTCCAGGGTGACATTCTTCTTCATGAGCTGCTTGATGACCTGTTGGAAGAGACAGAGATTTTATTTTTATTAGATAGGCGCACCAGTCACCCTACTCAGAGATAGGCATTTACAAAAAAACTGGTTTTCAATTTGTCTAAACAGGAATAGAACAGCTATTGAGAACAAGATGATGAGATCAAGAAAAAAGTGCTTTTGAATTTGTAAATAATTGCAAATATTTGAAAAAAAGTAAGTAACTGAAGGTTTTCATTGGTTCAGCTGCATTGACGATTAAAATGAGAATTAATGAGAGAATATAAATCATGTGGGAAACGGCAAGAGAAAACTTACAGCACAGCAAGCATTGGCTCTCTCGATCTTGGACAGGTTCTTCACGTTGCTGTTGAAGACGTTCATCTTCTCAACCAGGCAGCACAGGGCAGTCTCAGTGGCCTCACCAACCTTCTCATAGATCTTCTTGGACTAGAGAGAAGGAAGGTGACGGAAAAAGTTGGTCAAAGTCTAACAGGTCATGAGGTCTAAGTGTAGCAAATTTACTGTATATTGAGAATAAGGTTGTGGATGCTCGTTTCAAAAGGCAGACTTTACCTCGTTGTAGTCCAGAGAGGAGTCGTTGCACAGGGCGCAGATGGTAGCCAGCTCAACAAGGCCGTCGTATTTGCTGCAGTTAGTCTTGGCACCACCCTGGGAACTGGAAGACAAAGAAATAAATTAGACATGCTTCATGTGCACTTCAATGTGCAGCATAACTGATATTGACTTCAATTGTGATACATGGCATTGAAATGCAACTTACACCTCGCCCTCAGGGGTGTACTTGGAACCAGAAATGTCAAAGGCATCAAGTTCAACATGGTCGCCTTCAACACCCTTGATAATGAACATCTGTGGAGCAGGAAACCAAGAAAGTTGTCATTATATATACTACAAACTGTATTTACTTGACTTCATTTCCTTTTTTGAGTAAACTGAGTAAATGTTGCACCCTTGGTACTCACCTTGGTCACACACATCTGGTTGGTGGTGAGGGTGCCAGTCTTGTCGGAGCAGATGACGGAGGTGCAGCCCAGGGTCTCCACAGAGGGCAGGCTTCTGACAATAGCGTTCTTCTTGGCCATACGGCGGGTACCAAGGGCCAGGCAGGTGGTGATGACAGCGGGCAGACCTGAGAGACATCGGAAAAAACTGTGAGTGCTGATGTGTTGAAGAGAAACACATTCAGAAGCATTTTGTTCCTCTGACTGTTGCTCTGGTTATTTGACATGCTTCTCTCACCCTCAGGGATGGCAGCCACAGCCAGGGCAACAGCAATCTTGAAGTAGTAGACGGCACCGCGGATCCATGAACCTCCATGGACGGGGTCGTTGAAGTGACCGATGTTGATGGCCCAGACAGCGATGCAGATAAGAGTGATAACCTTGGACAGCTGCTCGCCGAACTCGTCAAGCTTGGCCTGCAGAGGGGTCTTTTCCTGCTCAGTGGCGGCCATCTGGTCGCGGATCTTGCCGATTTCAGTGGAGACTCCGGTGGCAACAGCCACACCGATGGCCTTGCCAGCAGCGATGTTGGTGCCCTGTGGAGGTGAGAAGGAGATGAAGGTAAGGAAACAGATAATGGTAGAGAAATAAAGTCAAAAAGCTTGAAACATGGCTGCAACAGTGAAGATAAGAAAATAGGATGCTTACAGAGAAAAGCATGTTCTTCTTGTCCTGGTTGACAGCTCTGGGGTCGGGAACAGAGTCAGTATGCTTGATCACACTGACAGACTCACCTGAGAAAGAAAACAGATAATTTAACTCAAAACTGTTGATGGACAATAGACAGAAATACACATATTGGCAGACTTTGGTATTGGCAGGTTTCTTGTAAGCTTACCAGTAAGGATGGACTGGTCAACACGCAGGGTGGTGGACTTGATAGAAACAATCCTGATGTCAGCGGGGACTTTGTCACCAACTGTGGGAATCACAGAGAAGCCAGCTTTAATATGAATTCTTGTTATTTCTACTAAAATGTCATAGATGTGTTGTGTTTTATTGATAATAAAAAGAAAATGAATACAGCCATGGTGACTTATATTTGCAGACTTCTTTCTGTGAGAATATTTCTCAAGTTTCTTTATTTTTGCACATCCAAGTGACTGTAATAGTTGCTAATAGCACAACTATTGTCATCCATCTATGTAACCCTAACTAGAAAATAATGTATTTTCAATAAATTTCCAAAACAGTAGTAGAAATGATTCTCAATATCAGAGCCTAACTTGCCATACTTAATCCATGGATTTCATAATATGGCAGAGCCTAAACTGACACATGCATGCCCCAATGAGAATGAGCCAAACATGGGAGGGGGGGCGGGGACAGCCAGCTGGAGAGGCAACAGGTGTGCACTGACAAATGAACAGAAGCAGGCAGTGGCAGAGAGGGGAGAAGAGGTGCGGCAGGTGCTGGTGAGGGTATTTATACTCGTGATTTTGTTTTCCTTCAGTCAGCATGTTTTCACAGCAGTGTGGCTCTGTCCACCCTCGCTATCATTGCCTTAAAAAGACATGAAGCTTTGCCGTCTGCCTTAACCAGACACATATATCCTGAATTTGCAACTGTCTTGCTGGTAAACGAAGCTCCTTTCTTTACCCCTCAACAGAAATGTACGTAAGTTAATGGATGTGTAATTAGACAGTGAAGAGACTATTCACCTGTCATCAGTGTTTACAGATCAGACTGACAGACTGGGTTACACCTTTAGATAATAACCTCAACCAGCAACCAATAAGGCAATCTTGAAATGTCTTACCAGACACCTCCACGATGTCTCCGGGGACGATTTCTCTGGCCTTGATCCTCTGCACACTCTTTCTGTCAGAACGGTAAACCTTGCCCATCTCAGGCTCGTATTCCTTGAGAGCCTCGATGGCATCCTCAGCGTTACGCTCCTGCGGCACACACAGATGAAAACACACAACTGGTCATTGAAGAGTGGAAATCAGGAAAGGGGTCAGCAAACGCAACAACAATGTGAACGAGCCTAATATACTCTGACAGTTATCACTAAGGGGAAGTCAACACGCTTGTTTATCCTTGCTTGGACATAAACCAGACGTGTTGTGTCCTTGGGCTGGTCCGTGTCCTCTAGCAGGCTTTGAGTCATTACGCACAGCAATTACACACTGATACACAACCCACAGGCTGATGACATATGAGTAGGTCAAATTTATGATCTGATGTGAACTATTACATCTTAGTTTCTGCATCGTCTTGCTGAGAGATTCTGCAACAAGAGGATGTATTCAGAACCGCATTCAGATATGATATTTGGAGTTGTAAAATTGGATATGGAACATGTCGGTTCTGTTTCCAATAAGAAGAATGGGAATGAAGCAGTTGATATTGACATTTGGCAGGGACATGATAACGATAATGTTCTCTCATTGACTAATGCCTGACAGCAGTGCCAAGTACTTAATGGCGAGCATGTAGAAGAGCATCACTTGTACAATGTGAATCATCCACTGCCTGCTGTCAAATTTCTGTGAAAATGTAAACTGGGCATGAGGACTGCAAACATAATTAACTCTAAATGATAACTAAAATAATACTTAAACGTATTTAACTTTTTAATGCACAAAAAATACAATATTTCTATAATAACTGAACTCTACAAAGTTTTTTAAATTTTTTGTGACATCAGTAAAATAATCAGTGAATAATATTGTTAATATAAGATTTGCTCAGTGTTGTAACAGCAACATCAGAGCAAACACACAAACTATTTTGAGCTGCAAAGCTGTAAAAAGCGATAGTGTTCCAGTTGGGCAACCACTTCTGGGTATAAATCACGGCAGTAACTGGAACCTGTGTACTTTCTGTCATCATTGAAATGGATATGTCTTATTGCTCAATGTGCTGAGCCTGGGTCACTGACCTGCCACACTCCGACAACGGCATTAGCGATGAGGATAAGAAGGATGACAAAGGGTTCCACAAAGGCAGTGACGGTCTCCTCACCTTCCTCAAACCAGGCCAGCACCTGAGTTGGTAAAGAAGAAGAAATCAGGGTTCATCATAGGCTGAAAAACCTTGTAGGACTGACACATTAGCATGGTTTGACATAGCATTTAGATAGTACAACATGAGAATAGTAGTGTGAAAATTTGACAGAATTTTATTAGCTTAATTGTAAAGGTCATTTTCAATGACACTGTATTTAAGCTACATCTTCATTTATTCTAAAATATTTTAATTAGTTCCCTTTTCCAGTTATTTTGATAATAGTTTTGTAAGTCATAATGTGATTACATAATTGTTTTTTTAATTTGATCTCAGTGTCCCATAAGTCCTTGCTCCTTCTGACTTCGACCCTCTTTCTGCGAAAGCCCTTCGTTCCTTCCTTCAGTCCTGACCTTTCCTGAAGGATTCAGTTTCTCTCCTCAGCTTGGAGCTTTCTTAAAATAAACCCTTACCCCTTTAGCCCCCCTATACTTTCCTGACCTCTTCTCTCACTCGCTCCTCAATATTCGCCTTCTAAGGCCATCGTGACAGCTGCCCGAAGGGGTGAAAGCTGTGCATAGGAATTAATACACCTCCTACAAGCCCTCACAATCTGTCTCCCTCTTCTCAAGTTTGTCGTCCTCAAAAATACACAGAAGGGTGGAGGGACTTGGAGGGGGGGATAAGAAGTTGTCTTGACAAAGTGACCAGAGATACAGTAAATCACCATTTACAGTTGGTGTAACAGGTTTCCCTGTTCCAAGATGGCTTATAAGAATATAATAATAATAAGGATGTGCCAAAAATGAAATTATGAGAAGAGAGTGTTTATTCTTGTGTGATTAAGTATCTGATCCCACATGATGTCACTGTCTTGTGGAATTTGTTGCTACTATTATGGCTACTTCAAATCCTACTACTGTTACTTGAGTTTAAGATGCACATGACAGGAATAACCGCAGTTTAAAATGACTGGCGTGATTAAAGAAATACACTAAACCTTGTTTACTTACAAATGAGATGCAGGCAGCCAGCAGCAGGATCCTGACAAGCAGGTCCTCGAACTGCTCACCGATCAGCTCCCAGATGCTCTTACCTGAGAGAGAGAAGGGAGGGACGAAGAAAGAAAAATAAGACAATCGCTAACAATCACAAAATAGGGATGTAATTACTGAAATGTGCATGTGAGAGTGTATTTGTGTGCAAAGGGAAGTGTTTTCAGTCTATAGTGTGGATTCATGGCCTTTGTTGCGACAGATGATGGTCAAAATTTAATATGTATTGCCGGTTATTGACTGATGATGTCCAGTGACAAGCAGGATTATGTTATAGTGGGCATCACACAATCAAAATGCTGCCTGTGTGATTTTATTATGGGCCCTCAGTGGATGAGGGTTACTTCAGATTAGTAATGACAGGTCAAATCAGGTGTCTTGAAGTTCTTAACCTTCTGTTCAAATGTGCACATTTTGTAAGTGTGGCTGCATAAACACTCACCCTCTTCAGCTGGCAACTCTGGAGTTGGACACAAGGGTGAAGAAAGCGGAGACAAGAGAAAGAGACAAGAAAAAAAATGTTTAGTAAAAATGATGCGTGATAAATTAATGTACAGCTAAAAACAACCAAACTCTGGTAGGAAAACCTTAGTATAAGATGATAAATGCGGTCTTTCAAAATTCGCTAACTTCTTCCACCTTTTCAAAATCTCTTGTGTGCTTTTTACTCATGCCTGAAATAAAAGGCCATTATACTGTTTTCTCTTATTTGAAATTTGTGTCATCTTCATTAGCTTAATTGTAAACTGTGATTCCCTACTTAGGCCTGCAGTCACTTTAAGTCCTTAATCTTTAAAAGAAAGTAAAACCTCACTGTCCACAACATAAATGTTTAATGGCAGTTCACTAAAATGTCCCAAGTCGACATGAAGATCAGAGTGAAAACAAGAATGTTGTTGCTTTTGAGCTATAATGCCATGTTACAAAGCCTTCGCTAATTAGCCATTCCACTGGTTATTGATCAGCCATCATATTACAGATCATTTAGCTGTAAGCCATCTAAGGACCTCCCCCTTTAACCCTGCCTAAAATTATCAACCTCTCCTGTTAACGCCCGCCCCATATATCACCCAGGAAGCTTCTTGAGCCATCACCTGTCTCTCTCGCTCTCCAGCCATCTTCTTTGGCTATCTTTAAATAGCTCTTCAAAGCCCTCAAAGTCTCTGCTTCTCAATGTCTCTGCTTTTCTACCAGCTGTTGCAACTCCTCTTTAAAAAAAAACATTGCATGCAAAATCTCAACCCAGCCCAACTCAACAGTATCTCTGGTGTTGACTCCTCCAGAGACAATCTAAGTAAAAGTCACTCCGCTTCGTGGAATATTTTAAATGCAAACACTCAGATTTTTCTTTAACTGTGATGTGAGAAGTTTCTCTATGTGGCCTAGTTACCAAACAGTTACTATGTTCTTCTGTCAGTAGGCCTCCCACCCCATCCCTGATGCCCAAGCTCTCACCATTGAAGCCATACTTGTCCAGGTTCTTCTTGAACTGGTCGGGACTGAGACCGTGGTGCTCATTCACCCCGAAGTACGCCAGGCATTCTGCCGGGTTCTTTGTGTGTGCGTTCTCCATCCTTTCTGGATAGACAAGTGATTGGCCGTGTAACCGTGCCTATCCCCGCTCTTCTATTTCTTTGTTGTTCTCTGCAGTTATCACCCTTGGTCCACCACCCTCACCTAGAAGTGTGGCACCCTCCAATTCAGGAGTGCTGATCTGACAGAAAGAGCGAATAAGTGCACACATGCTCAGGGTTTTATACCACCAAGGGGCTCAGGATTGGTGGACACCCCGCTGACACACGCCTCCAAATTCCAGCATGGGAGACATGGTGGGGAGGAGGGGGGGGGCGGCGAAGGGTGGGGTGGGGTGGGGAGGGGGGCTCGAGGTGGAGCAATGGGGAGGTGAGATGGTGGACTTGGACAGGAACTGGGGACAAGGCTTGGATTTGGAAAGGAGGTAATGCAGGAGAGTGGTGGTGCAAGGGCTGGAGGGGAGGAGGGGGTGGTGGTGGTGGGGGGGGGGGGGGGGGGGGGTGTCGTACCGTGGATGAAAATGAGATCTGTTTTTGGAACATGCATGGTCAGTGGAATAAGACGAAGGGAGAAGGTGAGAGAGTGAGACAGGAGATCATCCACAGGGGAGGAGGGGGGGGGGGGGGGGGGGGGCATTGAGTGACGGCTCAACTGGTTTCTGCTGAGGAAGGTGGCCAAGCCAGAGAGAGAGGAGTGACGCACTGAAGAAGGGAGAGATCGTAGACACATAATTTATTACAAGAATTAGCTTGCATTTTTACAGGGAGAATGTGTTTGACGTGCACACATTGACAGATGAAGTTCTCAATCACAGGAAAACAAAAACTCAAACGAGAACTTTGTGCAGCAGAACTGCATCATCTCATGTCACCAACACGCTTTTTTTTGCAGTGCCAATAACCACTCATTATAACAGACACACCAAACATGATGATAAACTGAGTTAAGTAACACATGGGAATGATAGAGGAAAGAAGAAAGTGAGTATGTAGTAGAGGAATGATTGCAGGGAGACAGGAATGCCAAGAGGACAGCCAACCAGTGTCATACTATCGCACTGCGGAGCAGAAGCCTCGGCTGCAGATACAGGAGGATCAAGTTTTATTTCTCTTTTTTTATGAGGAAGGGAAGGCGGTGGGGAGATATGGCATGGCTTAAGTAGATGTGCAACAGATGAATCGGCCACAAATTGCCGTTCAGCGAGACACAGTGGCCTCTTGTAGTGGGTTCAGAGTACTGAATGTGTTGTTGAGTCTGCATGATATGACAGAGCAAGTGACCGAATGACTGAATTTGCATGATTCATTTTGTAAACTTGGAGTTTCAGGCTTAACTCTTTTTGATTTTTATGCTTAAATCAGTCTAGTAACCCAGGATTTGATTTTTCTCTGAAAATGTCTGGTTTTCCTGACAGCTACACCGCCACAAAATGCCACATAATGAAAATGTTTGCACTACCTTGAAGATTCAGTACAGTACATTAGGTTGAGCGCAGTGCCTGTTGATTTACTATTTGTTTTAACAGCAGTAATAAACAGGCAGCTGGGTGGTGCAGAGTCCTCTGTGGGCAGGAATTCAAGTTGCTGTTGCTAATCAATAAACTGACAGGTGTTCCTGTGAGAGCAGCAGTGGTCACTGCTCAGCACGTCTGACAGCTACAGGACGCATTTTTGCCGCAATCTATTTTCTGCATTATTTTGTTGCGAAGCGTCACTTGTGACATACAGACTTAAAGGTCAATTTGTTTTCAGTGTGCAATAGATTTTACTCTCAAAATGCATTTTTTTTTGGACAGCTAATGCATAACAAGTGGCATTCAGTAAAGTTTGTCTTCAGTTAAACTGCACTGATAAAAAGTTTAACTGCTTTCAGTATCCGCCGTGACCTGCGTAATATGTCGGTGTTTGATTTTACTGTGTCATATTTCATTTGAGTGTCAGAGTGGCCATCAAGCATAGACATTAGATACAGTTTATTCCCCTTTCACAGTCATGATTTGTAGAAGGGACATGGTGTTGTGTAATTTAGCTGACTGGAGATGTACTTCAAAGTCAATGAAAATAACAATGTGAATCTTTGTGATGTCTTGTTTTTGTCCACCCAACTCCAGGGAGTTTTGACAGAATTACACCCACAGCATGATTACTGTATTTGAGTATAATATCAACACTGTGGCTGTCCTTTAAAACATTCGAGAAGTTCTGCAGCACAAACATTTACTCTCTTCATATTTGTCCTTTATATCTAACAAACATTGTTAATTTCACTCTTCTATGATCCATCTTTGTATTTTATAATTGGGATTAATTTAGAATCCATGACAGTTTTACACTTCAGGTCTCGTGATGACTCTTGTGACTGACTTGTGACCAAAGTTTAAACAATAACTTATTTTATGACATGAACCACGATGTCAGACAGCAGTACTGATAAAGCCTCTTCAGTAAATGTTTAAACATCTTTAATTCTTAAACAGTCCAGTGAATAGTTAAATTATCAAAAAAATATTGCTTTTTAGTGTTTTTATGATACTGAGAGAACAAAATATCAATTTTATTCAAGATACATAAAGGAATGTCCCCTGTACTGAGGTGTTTTATACAATATGAATGAAAGTATGGTGATTGATATTGTATGTATACGGAAAATTAAAATAAAAAACGAAAAATAAAATCTCAAATACACTTCAGAAACGTGGATTCTTCCGTTGATCGAGGCTTGAACTTATGAAAAACAATTCTTTTTGCGTCAAAGAGAAACATCTATACAATTATTGAATGCAATAGTAAGAATATTGTATAGTGTTGTATTACAGCACCTAATAGCTCATGAGCGTAATTTGTATGCAGTTACTATGAGTAAGTGAGTGTGTTTCTGAATAAATGTTTACTCTTAATACACAATATAACTAGGAGTTTACAGTATATACAGTATTTGTCTATTCATAAAACAAACATGCTGCTCCTCCACAGTGAATTTCTAAAATAGGGGGTTGTTTTTGTGGTGGCTTTCAAGTTTCCAATCAGCTGCTGGAGACCAACTGACCCAGCCCTCTGGCCTGCTGGTGAGGCGCAATTCCATTACCAAAAGGTAGAGTAAATTATCCATGATGTAGAAAGGCAGCAACTAACACGAAACTGAAGCGCTTAGTTTAATGTACAAGTTGCAGCAGAATTTTGTTCAGTAAAGCACTAAAAATGACCAAATCTAAACATTCCTTCCCCTCTAAAAACAGTTTTATAGTGTGTGTAATGTATACCGTATTTAACAAGATATCTTCACACCATCCAAACGTGCGTGCTACATGCTGAACTTTCAAAACCTCAAGGGGTGAAGTTGATCATTGCTCAACTTCTAAAAGTAAGAAGGCAGACAAACAGTTGGCATGAGATTTATGTTGAATTAACTTTTTAGTTCTTCAGACATGTTGCTAAAACATTTTATTCTTTTTCTGTTCTGCCAACGTTCCCATCTCTGTTTCACCCACCCGCTCCCCAGGCCTCAGCTGTTGTACAGCCGTTTTGACCTCTGAGATTTGGGGGCTGTGATAGGGGTCGGCCTGTCAGTGTCTCCCTCAGGGCAGAGCAGTGACATTTAACTCAATATCCCAGAAGGATAAGGTTTCTCCCTCGCCTCCCCTCCATCTTCCGCCTCTGTCTATCGGTGAGGTGTCAGTAGCCTGTGTGTGTGCGGAGCCTACTACAGTGTAAACCCCTGCAAGCTGGGACACCCATCACCTCCAGCTCCCTCCGTGGTGCTAACACGCCACGCCCCTCTTGCCAGGCTGAGGGATCACCATGTGCCGCTTTAACCCGTCCAGCCCTCCCTCCTTCGTTTGTGAACTCAATACGTGTTCCCAGTTCTGCACAAGTGTTAAGTACTGCGGTGGTGCAGCTGTACGCACGGCTATGTTATGCAACTAAGTCTGTCTCTGCTGACTTGCACGGCACAAGCAAAGTGAGAGGGGACAAGGCGACATTTATCACTTAAAGACGTGGAGCCGGGATAGACTGACATATTTCCTAAAGAAGGTTATTGTCATTAACAGTACATTCTGTGGGTTGCACATATGCTGTCCAACTGATTAACAGCATCCATTTGTGGGGGTATAATGAAGTGAAAGAGCCAGAAACCCACTTTAATTGATCTAGTTTTATGATATACGACCCAGACTCATGTGTCAGCCCAGCGGTGTAATACGTAAAAGCAGCATCTTAAAGGACAAGTTCACAATTTTTCCAAGTCTGTCCTAAAACAGTCAGATTCCCAAATGAACATTGAAATATGTTTTTCTTGCTGTAATCATTCCTCCTGTTCATTCTGGCAATTAAAATATCCCTTCCTCAGGTGTTTTCAAGTTATGGGGCACAAATTCCAGTCTTTTTTGCAAGCAAAAATGTGTTCAGAAGTTTATCTGAAGCTCATGTGGGGGCTTCAGATGTCCAAATTAGTCAAATTAAGTGGATATCTTCAAAGGTTTTAGCCATTTTAGCACAAATTTCCCTCTTTTTGTTTCTATTCTTTCACGGCTGCTCAACAGGGAAACACAAAGAAGGAATTTTGTACTTCAGAGGCTGTAATTGTGGATAAACTTTTTGCACAAATCAAGGACCGTGAATTTTGTCCCCCAACACTTACACTGAAAGTGCATTCAGAAGAGATCTTCTACTGGTCTATGGTACTGTTTCAATGCTCTTACAGGCATTTGACTAATGCATTAGAACAGATTTGAAAAATTGTGAACTTATCCTTTAACTGCACATAGACCTGATTGCATCCATAAACTTCTGGTTTCTTTGATGCAAAATACCAAAAAGTTACTGACCAACCACACAAATGTAATAACACGGGACACGTGTGGTACTGACTGTGAGGACATAATTAGTACTGAGCAATAAGGCAATGGATAAAGGAGCTGCAGCGTCGGTGTTAGCTGGGTACTTGTTACAGCATTAGCTAATAGTAATAATAGAAGTGGCAGCTGAGTGTCTGAATCCAGAATTCCTGTCAAGATATAAATAGAGCAGGTGACACTGTGCTGCTGGGCATGGCACCACGACAGCTTTGCGGCTTTTTTATTTCAGAATGCTGGACCTTAAGTTCAACCTCCTAAAATCTAACTTTCATCTATTGAGAGAAAATGACATAGGATGTTGGAGGACACAGTGGACCCCATCGTGTCATCAGTATCCATGTGGTGCATTGGGCCCAAGAGTTCCGGGTTGTTCACACCATTCCACACACTTATAGCTGCACTATATAAGCCCACGGGGGAGCCGGCAGGAAAAGTGAGCCTGTTGATCAAAAGTGGCCTTCATTTTACCAGTGAAGTGTCATTTACTTGGCTGGCTCTGCATTTTTTTAGAGGTGCGTTGTTAATCACTATGGCAAAGACTTTTTATTGGGGGAAGTCGAGGTCTGCAGAATCGAGCACAGCATCCCGTTAGCTTCACTGGTTGAGATTAGACGTTGCTGCCCTGAGTTGGTCAATTTAAGTCATTTACTGTTCAATAAAATTCCAGAGAAGCTACACAAAAAATATTACAGCAAATTCTGTCATACATTATAGAAACATTAGATGTATATGTGCTGAATAAACAAACAGTGACCATTATGTTATTATGTGGACCACGCCTTACAAATTAAGTTACTAGCACAGCTCCATCTATCAAACCTTTAACAAACATACCACAAACTTTACAGTCGGTAGATTAATGCGTGTATGGCAAATCATACTGCAAACTTAAAAGTGTGTTTCGCTGCAGGTTGCAGTTTTTTGTTTTGGGGATGCCTATAAACTGGAGGATGTATATAAACAGAATCCTCCTGGAGTTTCCTAACAGAGGTCATAAATTAAACAGCTTAGTATCCAGGCCAGCATAGCTGTATGAACTACTATGTTCAGTATTTGGCATCGTCTGAAAGATGAACACTTGGAAATATACTACATCTTCAATGTCTTGTCTATTTTGAGTACTCTTACTCAATCAAGACAGTATTGGGGGGGTGATTGCAATGACTGATGGGAATTTTGCAGCCTCGAAAAACTGACTGGATTTATTTACACCCTTTTTCTACTAATGTTTAATAATGTGTCCTGCCTCAAGAACAAGGTCACATCTGAGTCGAGACTCACTGACCAACACAGAATTTAGAAACACAGTCCAGTGGAGGCGCTGCAGTGAGAATTTGAGACGACACAGCCAGCGACAAACTGTGAAGACTATGAGTTACTTTAAGTGTCAAAGTCTTTCGTCTTGTAGTTTTATCACTATAAGCGTGCAGAGGACTGTAAGCCTGAGGCAGACTGAGGCTGGAAACCCAATGACCGACAGATATCAGAGCAACTTTGTAATAGAACAACTGTGTGGTTTCTATCAGAGGCAGTGCAGTTACAACTTATTCCAGCTTCATAAACATCTAAGTTTTAACCATATTATAATGTAGGTTACAAGTGTTTCTGTATCAGGATATTATGGAATAAGCAGGTAACAATTTCATATTTTTCCTTTTTCTGTACTCTTATGAAATGCTTTTCTGTAAAACGTGCTGTATGCTTCACCTCTCACCTCACTGGACTTATTAAAGTTTGAAAAACAATTTTCATTTCAAGCCACAGGACAGAGTGGATTACAGAAAATCAATTTGCATAAATAAGTTATTCTTTTTTAAATCCAAGCTCAACCCCCCTCAGCAGTAGCCTTCACCTCTCACCCCATTGGTCCTGTAAAAGGAAGGCAAAATGATAGACAGAGCGTCTTGAAGAAGGGTGTTGATGACAGGAAGACGGATGAATGCAAAAAGAGCCTGAGAAATGCCGAAGAAAGAAACGGGATCCTTTTTTGATAAAAATAGAACGAGGAACGCAAGATAGAGATCCAGGAGTTTTCAACAGAGCCGCGGCATAGCGACAGAAGGTGAATATCATGCTTATATAAAAAAAAAAAAAAGATTTAAGTTTACAGTAACTTGTTAATGGCAACAGGACTTTACACAAAATGTTCCGACTTCACCAACAGAAGACCACAAGAGCTCCTTTTTGGCAGTACAGCAGTTATGTTAATGTTAACCTTCCTTGTGGAAGTTGGTAATCAATTAGCATTTTCTTAACCAAAGTTCTGTTGTCCATTTTTGTCTAATACGGTATTTATATGGCTCTTATGACTAGAGAAGTTAAACGAGCTCAACAGCACCTCCATGTGGATAACAGCTGAACATAACCAGACATACTGTACATTAACATGACAGCAACTACAGTAACTTTCTTTTTTTATGTTATTAAAGAATATTGATTGAATATTAATTCTGAATCTGTTCTATTTAAGTAAGGTTTGATTCAGTTCAGCCTAAATATTACCCTTTGTGCATGATAGGGTCTTGTAGTTAATTGCTTGGCTTATCTGTCATTAGGGTTAAATTAGAAATTATGCCTCTTTTTTTTTAATAGGGAAAGCCGTTTTTCAGAATTAGAGCAAGTGCACAAATACAAATACTTGTGAAGTTAGATCTACGAAGATGGAAGATGTCTGGAGGAAATTAAATGCAGTTTTGAACAAGCAAAAATAGCTCTCTTGGAGAATAGAGAACTTCTGAGAAGCAACATCATCATCACAGTAAAGATCATTGAAACCTGTATCTTTTCTGTTCTTACATATGGATCAGAGATGTGGACATTGACAGAGGAAGCAAAAAGAAGGATAAATGCATCTGAGATATGCTGCTACAGGAGAATGCTCAAGATCAGCTGGAGAAGATTTATGTCAAATGTTAGAACTGGTAGGACAAGATGGGTATTTTGTGAAGATTGCAGAGAGAAAGTTTGAATTTCCGGGGCACATTCTGAGAGGGTTCGGTGGAGGCTGATAACAAGGGTTTTGGAGATATGAATGAAGGGAAACGAGGAGTGGGAAGATAACGCATAATGTGACTCGATGACATAAAGAGATGGAGCGGAGAAAGAGGATAAGAACAACTCAAGAGAAAAGCTCAGAAGAGAAACAGCTGGAGGACCATGAAAGCCAACCTTCAGATCAAAGACAGCACAAATAATTGATTGATTGATGAGCCGCTACCAAAGCTTCTACTGAAAATGGTCACCAAAAAAAACCCTGCAAAATTACATTTTTCAATTATAACCGATGATCACAAACAAATCCAGACTATTCAACTAACAATCTACCAAAGGGCACATCTAGTGTATTAAAGGCCAGTATGGGATATTTTAAAATCTACAATATAAGCATGAAACTGTGAAATAATCAGATACATTTTTAAACTAAGCCTAATATTAGGAAATGTTATTTTGAGTTTTTAATTCCAGCAGTTTTTATTTCAAATTGTAATGGAATAAAATCTACAATAAACTATAGTGAAAAGAGGAAGAATGAAAAACACTGAAAACAAATTATCTGAGTTTTGACAATTTAATCCTATAAATTGCTCAAACCTAAACGTATGTATAAATGCATATTACATGTTTGATAAGGTCATTTATCTATTTCAGTAGTAAAATGAGGAACAGAACTGATGACTGCTAGTACAGTGATGAACTGGTAAATAATAGATCGATATAAACATGAGGATTTTTCATTAAACATAGATACAGGATTAAAATAAAAGCATCCAGTAGACAAGGTAGCTCAGATTCTCGCTTTATTGGTCAACTTGATGAAAGACTACAAAACGAATTCACAAAAAATCTCTTTCAAGTAATCAAATCTGTACAAACCTAAACTGTATGGGTTTTTTACAGCTCTGGCTCATATGAATCTGAAGAGTCATATGCATGTGTGAGTGTGTGTGTGTGAGTCAGCGTGCGCTTGCTCATTCCTGTTAAAAGGATTCTGAGACGTCACACTCAGCTGGGCAAGACGCAGCGTGCACGCACACGCACACACACATGCACACACCTGTGTTTGAGATTTTACAGTACAGAGGACAGGGAAAACAAAATACTTCCCCCCTCCATAAGTACACACACACCACCTGCTGGCAGGGGTTTGCTGCTAAATTTATCATGCCAGCAATCTCCCGCTTTCTCCCAAACCCTGCTTTTTCAGTCAAAATTACTGTACAGACAGACACTGTGGTTTCAACCTTTCCACGGGAAGAGTGGCAAGAGAGAGGGGAAAGTATAAATCTCTAATACTCTCACACAAAATGTACATGTGCACACATGATTTTAATGCTCACTGGCAGATGGGACGCATTTGTCATCTGCGCACGCACGCACTCACTCAGACAATTCATAACATTAAATGTTTTAAGAAGTACAGATAAAAAAGGAAAAAAGCCCTGGGTATAGGTTTGATTTCTGGCTGTTTGGTGAAAGAAAGGAGAAGAGAGGTAGAGAGGGCAGGAGGGATGGGTCGGAGGTCGAGGGCAAACTACTGGTGTCATTTCTTAGCTTTCCTTGGAGGAGTGACTGGGCGGCCAGAGCCCATGCCCCCTCCGCCACCATAGAACAGCTTCTTGTCTGCAGGTTTGAGAATCTGTTAAAAAAAGGGAAACAGAAAAATAATGAAGTGAAGACAACAGAAACAATGTCATGTTGCCATCTTAAAACGTTGATTTGGAAGAAAAGTTTTAGCAGATTGTGAATTTTCTAAAAAGGTCTTGTTATGTCTCTTGCTTACCTGGAATGAGCACATGAGGGTCTCGTCTACGCTCATCATGGCTCCGGCGTTGTCGAACTCACCGCAGTAGTTTGGGGCTGAGAACAGCGTCACCAGCTGCCTCTTTGCAAAGAACTCATAGCCGTCCTCAACCACCTGAAAACGGACACGACAGATTAACAAGCCGTTTTTGAGGAATGAAGGTCGTTTCAAACATTTTGCTTCTCACCAGTATGAAATAAATCAGGCACAAAACAGAACCATAAGACTGTAACTCATCTTGGGCGTTACATTTATGAATAACTTATATGGCATGAAGGTACATCATAAATGCAGGTCTATCGCTCGCACTGCCTACCTGGTTATCAGTCAAACTGTGCTGAAATCCAACTGAGCTGGAGTGGCCAGGTGCTATCCAAGTACTCCAGCAGTTCTCCCTGACTTCTCTTGAAATATTCACTAACAGCTGGACGAGGTTTGATGAAAGTCCGAACTTAACATACACTTTAAAAAGTGCCAGTTTAAACAGGAGGAGGAAAGATGCACAGAACAAGAATACGGATCTTATCTTTCATCACTTATGTAATATTAACTGCTCTACATTTCCCTTGTCAGCTTGAACAGGTGTGTTCTGTCATTGTGTCTAATTAGACGTCTGCTCAGGTTGAAGGTGGATAAAGCTTTGCTGGAATTACATGAGGTCATCAAACTTGAAATGAATGATAAAGGTGTAATTTGTGCCGCCCAAACAGGTGGAACAACCCTCTCAGGAGAGTCATGGAGAAGTTATCAAACACAGACTGTTCACACCCACACCGCCCTCAGACAACATCTGATCAGACACTATTATTAAAATCACCTGTCAGCCTTTAAATTTATAACCTTAGAATCAAAATTTGCACTGACCTGATGGGCCCGACAAATGAGGTCCATGTCGTGTTTATGGAGGAACTTTGTGACCACGTCAGCGCCAAAAGTGAAGGAGACACCACGGTCGTTCTCCCCCCAGCCCAGCACGTCCTTGTCCGGATCGGCCCAGAGCAGGTCGCAGAGGAGACCCTGGTCAGGCACATCAGTGGGGCGCATAACCCTTCGGACCTGCTCCATAGACTGGAGGTCTGGAGATAGGCCTGGAGAAGAAAACAAAAGTTAAGACAGGAAGAAAAACTAGTGAACCTAGTGTCTGTTTGGAAAGTGTTTGCAAAACTCTAACTATAGAACTAAATTTAGTTTTCAGTAATGTTTGCAAACAGAAGAAAAACTGAATGTATGTTAATTATGATCAGCTGGAACACAATGGATTTATTTACTCAATGGGAAACTTTTCAACTGCATATGTATATCAAACATTATGTAATCGAAACTATGTCCTACAAATGAATAACTCTGGAAAACATACAATATCCTTTCTGTGTGTTCTGTCTTATGTAACTTTACAGCATTGAAGAGGGAGGTGGTGTTTACCCTCATGGTTATCAGTGCCTGTTTACATATTTTGCGCTGTGGGTCTCGCTGGTTTAGACATGAGATAGCCGTGACTGGCTGTTAGTATCATGTCTGAACCCTAAAGCCCACTTTATCATGCTGTTATTTGTATTATAAGTACTGCCTAACTAGCCTAACTAATAGGTGCCAAAATAGTTGGGGTCAAGAAAAAGAAACAAGTCTCTTTTAATACACATTATTTAAATTGCCAAGAGTGCTGCACAGAGATTTTGTACTTTCTGAGATGAGCATTTTGACAGTATCTGACCTCTTTTTTTTAAATGTTCAATTGTTTTAAGACCAAGTCCAGCTCAAACACAGTATATTAATTTGTAAGACTTGAACTGCGTAATAGCATACATGATTAGAAACTACTAAAAGTACTGAGCAGAAGGTTTTGCCTATAGTAACTTGATACACATTTAGTCCAGCAGTATCCGTCATAAGCACAATCTTTTAAAGAGGTAACTGTATATCAGTTTAATTATCTACCTGTTAGGAGTCAGCGTGATTAAAAATAAGAAAGAAAAAGTGCTCTGTAGCCATGTGTGCCGATACGGGGCACGGATATATAAATATACTCAAACAAGAAATTAAGATGGCACACAGCCCTGCAGGTCTTTGACCATTATGTTGACAGTAAAAACAGAGCAGAGGCGAGTTTGTGTGTGCACTCTGTATAGACGCCAAATGAACTGTTTGATGAGGCTACCTCCATGGCAACAGAAGATCTTCTCATCAACAATGGCTGCAACAGGCAAACAGTTGAAGCAGTCGGTGAAGGTCTTCCACAGCTTTATGTTGTATCGCCTCTTACCTGTGGGAAGAAACCACAATTATTTGGTCACACTCTAACATTGAGACGTGCTTAAATCTCAGCGGCTCTGCCTCTTGCATCACGTTAGAAACGATCATAATCCAGGCTGTAAATAGCAAAGAAAAGCATGTGATTTTATGCCTTTACTGCTTGATCACGCTCCTTAGCCCAAAGCCTGAGTGTACTGAGAGGTTTGTATGTGTGGCTGCTGTTACCACTAAAAAGACAGTTTTCGCTTTCGGTTTAAGAGAATAGCTCCAACTCAGATTCATGATTTATTCAAATTGTTTACATTTTCTCTGTGGAGAGTGTAGACTAATTTCCACATGAAGTGCTAAATTTTACTTGATGGGTGCCTAACAAACTGAAAACAGAGCTGATGCACACTGGGAAGGATATTAAGTTAACGCTGGCCATTTCTTAAGATCGACAGCAACTTGCCGTTAAAGAAACCAAACAGTCTTTAGATCTATACTCACTTATCAGATTATTATTAGGTACAAGATAAAACGGCCCTGCAGTAAATCCAATAATGTTCACCACAAATGACAGCCTCCAAAAATAAATCAACACTTCTCTAAAACAGATTGGGAGGATAAATGTCATCTGTTATGCATGCTATGTGACTTACACTCATCGTAGAAGCCATATATTCTGTTAATGGAGGCGCACTCGTGGTTTCCTCTCAGCAGAAAGAAGTTTTCTGGGTATTTGATCTTGTACGCCAGCAACAGGCAGATGGTCTCCAGAGACTGCTTGCCTCTGTCTACATAGTCTCCCAGGAACAGGTAGTTGCTCTCTGGTGGAAAGCCCCCATATTCAAAGAGCCTCAGAAGATCATAGTACTGCCCGTGAACATCACCTGGTGGAAAAAAGAAGTGTAAGAGAGGAAGCAGCAATGTTGGTCAGAGGTGTGATTATGATGCCGTGTGTATGTGCACAACAAAAAAGTAAGGGAGATGGATAGAGGTACAACAACACTTGGCAGTGGCGCCTTGCAGATTAACAACAACACTTCAACCGTGACTGGCCATGCATTATTTTAAATGAACACTTATTGTTGCCCGACTTGTTTTTTGTGATGTTGAGACAACTGACCGAATGTGCAAGCTTGCAATGTGAGAAAACTGGTGATTCTCACTGCAATGAAAACTTATCCAGTTCCTGAAACTTGCAGACTGTTCCTTTAAACTGGCATTGTTCATTTAGTGGCATCAGCGCTTTGACACAGGAGGCCAAATCCAGTGAGACCAAGTGCAAAACAGCACTGTGCTGGCAAGTCAGTGTTATCAGTTTATCCCTCCGGTTCTGTAATTATGTGGCAAGGACGCAGCCAAGCGCTTTTATAGTCCTGAGCTTTTCAACTGGTTTTAAATACAATTTCTTTAATTAACTGCCATTTGAAACTCATCAGCATCAGACAAATAAGACTGCATAGCATAACTCCAGTGTAAGCCTTCTCATAATAGTCCAGCACTAAGTTTAAACAGCCATTTCACAGTGTTTGTAAATACTGTGGCTGACCACACTTGAGAATTCCCTCGACTCTAAAGAACACAACTAAGCCTCACCACAAATCTTGAGGGGCGCCTCAAGTTCGAGCAGGATTGGCTGGCTGAGGAAGATCTCCCTGGATTTGAGGCAGAGACCACGGATTTCATTCTCTGTCAGCTGAACATTTTTGCCAGGTCTGGAGCCTTTCACTGCAAGGGGAAGGGAACAAGAGTGAGAAATGGTAGACTGGAAAAAACAGACCATAAACAACTGACTTTATTGTTCCTACTAATCTAATTTTACAGGGAATAGAGAATTAAACTGTTCAAAAGTATTCAATAATTAAATAATGTGCAAAAAATAGGTTTAAAATATCAGTATCTTTGAAAGAGCAGTCAAATGAGTTATTGTACAGGTACATATACAGGCGTCAATATTTAGTACACTCAAATCTGACATCCACAGACAATCATGCACCTTACTACCGTAGCAGTATCCTCTTGACCTTTCTATTCTTTCTGATCTGTTTATTTTTATTTATATTTTGAGTTAGTTTATTTGGTTATTGTATACAATTTAGCCTTTAATTGCATTTGTTTCTTTTACCTTTATAACCTCATTGTTTTTTACGTCACTGTTGGCTGCTGTAACATTTTAATTTCCCTTTGGGATTAATAAAGTATCTGTCCAATTATCTATCTTTAGTATTCTGTTTGAGAGCCAAGTAGTATTAGCTCTTAGCCCAAGAAAAGTGGTCACAGTTATTAAACTCCAAACTTGTTCTGTAACTGAACAAAATATTGTAAATACATGATTTATAATTAGTATCATTTTAGAAGCAGATTTTATAGGGAGTAGAGCATAAAACTATACTATTCAAAAATATTCAATAATTTAATATTGTGCAATAAATATGTTTAAAATGTATCAGTATCTTTAAAAGAACAGTCAAATGAGATATTGCGTTTTATTCTTTAGTTGGAAAATACATCCTAAACTACAATTCATGTGTTCTGTGCAAAAAAGGATAAAATTGCCATGCAGAATTAACACAAGTTCATTTGTAGTGTGCACACTGTTCACTTTTCAATCATGAACTCTTGCCCCCACCATCAGAACCATCATGTTTATATAAAATGATTAAAATATTGAAGTCTGGAGAAAAAGGCCGATTGATTCTACAACTTAATCTTATTTCTACGATAAAAATCTGAATTCTGCAAAAGTCAGACATTAAAATGCATGATGCTCAGTTCCATTTTATCTTTTAGGTTGTGCTAAATATTCTACTTGTCCCAAAAACAGACTGAAGTTTCATCATTTAGAGAGAAACCCTGAACCTGCCCCATAGTTAGTAAATACTGGTGTAATTCATGAGCCTTTCTAATAGCACCAAGGGTGTTTTCAATGGAATATGGAGCAATTTATCAATTACATTTCGGAGCCTGCCATTCAAACAAAACTGGTTTGAATGTAAATATCAAGCAAAAATCCAACAGGACCACAGAGATAATAAGTATTTTAATGTTTATGGAGGTGAATTAAAAATGACATACAGTAATGCATTTATACTTTAATGTTTTACATTTTGAGATTATGGACAGTGTTTATACATTTTGACCTTTCTATCCATAAGCATTCGGTCAGCAACAAGTACATTTTGTCATATAACCAATTTAAACAGAAGCAACTTACATTATGAATTGCAAATTTGCAAAAAGATGAAAAAACCCTCCGACAGTGAAGACTGCTCACCTGGACATATTTCATTATTACATTGTCCATCACATATTTTGTATTTCATATTTATACTTTGGGTATATGCTGCTGTAATATGTATATATTTTGTGTAGATAATTCAAGTATCAAAATATATTGTGTAGAATCTTCAGCTATCAATATTTAGTACTCATAATTCTGACATCTATAGACAATCATGCACCTACAGTAGCAATATCCACTTGACCTTTCTATTCTATTTCTTTTTATTTATATTTTGAATTAGTTTCTTAAGTTATTGCATATCATTTAACCTTTAATTGCATTTGCTTGGCTGCTGTAACATTTTAATTTCCCTTTGGGATCAATAAATTATCTATCCATCTATCTATCTTTAGCATTCTGTTTTAGAGCCAAGTAGTATTAGCTCTCAGCCCAAGAAAAGTGGTCTCTGATTATATCAGTAGTCACAGTTATTAAACTCCAAACTCGCTCTGTAACCGTACAAAATATTGCAAATACAGCATTTATAATTAGCATCATTTCATAAGAAGATTTTGTACATTATATATCTATATCTATCTTTTTAAAGTGATAATTCTAGGTTAACCACACCATCTCCAAACATTTCTAAAATGTGGTTACTTTCTTGGACAAAGTATCACATAACTAAATATATAAAGTGAGCTAAGTAAAGCGTTAAAATGCGTTCAGATTAAAGCTTTAATTTGCTCCGAGAAGGATGCAACTAACAAAACATAAACTGACGCTAACAAAGCGAAAAGGCAAAGACGAGTTTAACCGGCTGACATAGCAGAGCTGGTTATCGTTGTCTAGTCTCTGTTAGCGTAGTTAGCTAAAATGGCTACCTCGGTGAATAAATATCGAGTGAAAAACGGAGTCTTACCTTCCAGCAGACGCTGTATAATGGAGTCGATGTTCAGTTTGTCGGCTTCTGCCATGCTATTCCTCTTATTCTGGTCGGTTTCTAACAACTCCTACAAGCCAAAGACGTAGTAACGATGTAATGGCTGCTGAGTTAGTGACCGTTAGCTGTTAATCGGCTAGCTAGCTCACCTTGGGGCAGAACTGGAAACCTCAAATTTGACTGATTTGTTCAAGATGCAACGGCTGGCGTGTACTTAAAAAAATCCGCATCAGTCAACTAATTTCCATTAGGTGTCCGAATTCACTTAATAATCGTCTTTTCTTCGACAACGCCGTTTCTGCCGAAGCTACTAGCACCATGCCATCGACACAAAAAAAGAGCCAAGATGAGCGTTAGCTTAAAGCGAGGCTTGAACGGAAGTGGTGCCATTGGTCAGTTTTTCTAGAAGGCGGGGCTTTGTGGGATTCAAAATCCACGCTGATTGGCTGCTTTTCAACGTCTTTCAGCATTTTGCTTATCTCAAACCAGAATGTGAAAAAAGGACAACCATTCTCCGATATATCTGACGTTGTTTCTGGGTTTAATTGGGAGAGTTTATCAAACGATGCTTGATACACCGCGTGTATCGTCTACATGTACCCAACTATTCGTGTTTGTATCGCTTTTTGTTTTTTTTTGTTGTGCAAGTAAAGCGACACCCACGGAAGTGACAAAAGGTGGGAAGACGTCATTACGTATGTTGGCATGGGCATAACGTCCCAGCTTCTGGCAACACGCAGCGAGTGATTCATTCAGAAGCTAATGCACAGTAATATAAACATGACTCTAATAACTCGGAAAAAACGTCAACCTATCTAGTTTTAACGAATAATTCTCTTTATATATCATACGACCGTCCGACCATGAAGCTCCTCCACAAAGACATAGAAAAAGATAATGCCGGGTGAGTGACTGGCGATAACTAATGTTAGCAGGCTAGCCAGCATGCTAAATAGCAGCTGACTGTACTTGTGTCAATTTATCCGTGGTAATAAAAGTCCATATGTGATTTACATTTACCAGCACAGACATGGAGAGATTTGGGATTAGTACGAAAATATTCACTTTTGTAGTTAATGTGTAATAACTTAGGACATGACAGGACACATATGTGCATAGATTGTAGCACTTTGTAGATGTGGCTATAGCTTTATTGACTTAGTACAAAACAAACATCGATTGTGTTATGATTGATGTATACTCTATATGCATGGCAGCATGGGTGCTCCTGCAACATTTCCCTCAATAATGTCTTGACATCTTAAAAGTAAAATCATATCCACAGTTCAATTCAGTGATGACGTGAACCACAACTGATTACCTGTTTATGAGTGACGTAAACTCAGAAGGTGGCTCATTTTTTGCATAAACCTCTTCAGTCAGGTGACTCTGATGCCAGAGGAGGCGGAAGACATGTGGCACACTTACAACTTGCTGCAAGTGGGAGACAGCTTGAGAGCGTCCACTATCAGGTAAGAGCAAACCTATTTACTCCCCCTGTGAATTTTCCTCATTTATCCTGGTTGGCGTTTACATCCCCCTGCAGGCCTGCGTGAAAGAAGCGCAGCAGCTTCTTGCAGAACAGATAACTAAGATGGAGAGAAAATACCCGGACTGATTTCTTGTCATACTTGGCAATTTTAAAAACACAAACCTCTCACAGGACCGTCCCAAATAACCCAGCACATCACGTGTGCTACTAGAGAGGAGAGAATACTGCACCATTCCAACCTACAGGCAGAAACTAAAATATGCGAAGCCTTTAGTGTCTACTGCAAAGAAATGGACCACCACAGCCACACAGGATCTACAGGCCTGTCTGGATTGCACTGACTGGGACATATTCAGGATGATGCAGCTGACCTGGATGAGTATACGGACACTGTTACATCATACATAAGTTTTTGAGAGGATTTATGTATCCCCTCTAAAACTACAATCAAATACAATAATGCCAAGCTCTTGTTCTCAGCTGAACTCAGGCAGCTTCGCAAAAACAAAGAGGCTGCCTTTACCAGTGGGAACACAGATGAGTACAAACAGACCAAATACACATTTCAGAAGGCCATCAGGGTGGCCAAACAGAAACACTCAAAAGACCTGAAAGAAAAATTTGCATCTAACAACCCAGCTGCCATCTGGAGAGGACTGCAGGCCGTCACAAACTACAAAAAGAAAAACCCCTCACCACTTGGACAGTTATCAATTTGCATATGACCTCAACTTAATCTACAATAGATTCATCACCTCTCAGTATGAGTCTCAGCCTGCTCCCCCATCCCCCTGCCTTCCACTTCACACCCCAGAACCACCCAGCAATCCTCCATGCTTCTCTTCCAGCCTAAAACTCCCCCCTCATCATACAGACCTGCTGCTATCTGCCCCATGCACTTTAAACCCTCCCTCCATCTAGTTATTGTTCGATTTTTATTTATTCGTTAGATATTTTATTGAACTCACCCAGCATAACAGTGTCTGTTATTTGTTAGATTTTTTACTGAATATAAATGTCTTTGCGTGTTTTGAAAGCTGAACGAAAGCAAATTCCTTGTATTTCTATACTTATACTTGAATCCTTGAATGTTACGTTCAAACCAGGGCTGCAACTAACGATTATTTTCACTATCAATTAATCTGTGGATTATTTCCATCGATTTGATTGTTTGGTCTATAAAATGCTTGAAAATGCTGAAAAATGTCGATCACTGTTTTCCAAAAGCCCAAGGTGATGTAAAGATAATTAGTTTACTATCATTGAAGAATAAAGAACCAGAAAATATTCACATTTTAGAAGCTAGAATCAGAGAATTTTTGCCTTTTTTTTTCTGACCAAAATGATCACTCAATTATCAAAATAGTTGGCAATTGATTTTCTGTTGATTGATTAATCAACTAATCACAGCAGCTCTAATTCAAACTGTAAATTGACTGGGAGAGGTAAATAACAGCTAAAGTCCTGCCAAACATGTGACAGTTTTCCAGCCCTGTAGAGAAAGATGTTGGCTTTGCAGTATTGCAGTATTGCAGAATGTGCCTTTTTGAGCCAGTAAACAATGTAGCTCAACCTCAATTCTCTGCTGTTACACAAATGCAACTATAGTTATGTACAGTGTCCAGCTCTTAGGTTCAGTATCCAGCTTGGCTTTACATAATTAAAATCTTCTTCTCCTCTTCTGCTCTTTCTATCTGTGTCTTTGTGTATCATGCCGTGTTTTGGTCTCAAATACACAGCAAACTTGTCATTGCAGTCACAACTAAAATCCCTTTCCTCTGGTCCCACAGGAAGGTGCAGACAGAGTCCACTACCGGAAGTGTGGGCAGCTCCAGAGTTCGAACTACTCTCACCTTATGCGTGGAGACTATCGACTTCGACTCCCAGGCCTGCCAGCTGAGAGTAAAGGGCACGAACTTAGAGGAGAACCAGTATGTCAAGGTCTGAGATTTACAAGCGACTTGACAGTTGCAGCCTTGTCACATTTATAGAAGTTTTAATGTGGTGTAGAGTGATCAAGCAGGCAAGTCAAGGCAAGGCTTTAAATGACAAGTTTAATAGCAGTTAAAGATCATTACACATGTTGTTTGTGTATAATGCATGTCTACTTTACATTTTAAAGCGACACACCTTTCAGTTTTATGTTTTATAGGTTCAACATGTAAAGTTTATTTTAATGTAATTTTTAGTTGGGCTTGTTGTTACACTAATCAATCAGCAACTCAATCAATATGTACTTATTTGTATTTACTAACATAAGCAAATTCACATTAAAGAATAACAGCAGTATAATTTATTGTTTTTCCTCCATAAAGATCTGTAGAGTGTAAATGTACTCTTGTTTGAAATGAGAAGTGGTTGTGATTCTTGTGTGTTTGTGTTCTCTTCTTCACTAATCAGATGGGGGCTTACCACACTATTGAGCTGGAGCTCAACAGGAAGTTCACACTTGCTAAAAAGAGCTGGGACAGTGTTGTGCTGGATAGAATCGGTAAGCAGGTGCTATTGTGATCACAACTTCAATTTGTTTTGTTCGATCTCAACCACAGAGTAAAACTTCACTTTGTCTCATTTTTGTGGTTGGTTTAAGCTCGCACTTGCACGTCACGCCGTTGTTTTCACCCTGTCAAAACACAGACCTCCCAAGTAAAGTGAGCGAACATGGTTAAAATGACACAGGGAGTCCAAATGTTAAAAATTGCTTACAGATGTAAGGACAACAGCACTGCATTAAAACAACAACAGCACTCTCTCTATCATTGAACGGGGGAAGTCCGTTGACGCAGCAGGGGTACCAACACACAGGGCACCGGGGGAAAAAACACATGGTTGTCTGGCAAAAAATTTGAACCAGGTTCAACTTTTGCCACAAAGCAACGTGACGTCAGCAAGCACATTCCTAGTGGATTACTTTGTAACATGAAAGCCGTATTTCTGCTGTTTTACCTCAAGATCGTCTTGACAAAGAATAAAATATCTGCCTCTGAGTTTTACAAACCACTGTGCAGACACAATAAACCTTCAAATTCACAAATCTGTTACGCAAACTGTACTTCCTGGAATATATTTCATGCGTCGAATCATGTTGAAGGTGCCCAGTGATGAGAATCAGCTGTTTAACAAGCTTTTTAAATCCCTTTCACAGGGTGGAAATAGGCTGTTGGACTCTATACAACAATTAATGCTTTTAATTTACCTTTCTTCATCTGTCTTACACATGCTTTTCTATATGTAGGCTTTTATAGCTCATTCCAGATAGAAGTAATCACAAATTAATTAAATATATCAAAATCTTATTCTGACTGTAATGTCTGATTAACAGGGTGACATTATAACAGGTTTTGTTTTAAATAAAATGTACGAAAGAGAGAGCGTTGCCATGGGAACAGAATAGGAGAAACAGGAGGGAAGCTCCTAGCTGACAGACGGGGTTCATGTTATTTGCAGGAGTGAAGGTCTGTCATTACACATGCCTGTCTCCTCTGTAATTTTCACCACAAAAACTTATATTTAAGAAGAATGACCAATAAATACCAATTATTTTACCAGTAAAACGCAATAAATGGTAAAAAAAATACAATAATTAATAGTAACATATTTGTCGATAACTTCATTAATCCTCAGACGATGCATTTATCGTTTTCTACCCTTCAGAGCAAGCCTGTGATGCAACCCAGAAGGCAGACGTGGCAGCTGTGGTGATGCAGGAGGGTCTGGCCAACCTGGTGCTGGTGACCCCTGCCATGACTCTGCTTCGCGCAAAAGTGGAGGTCACCATTCCTCGCAAGAGAAGGGGAAGCTGCACCCAGCACGAAAAGGTAGGTCAGCTTTCTCTAAGTGCACAGCTGTAATGAGCTCAGGACTTTCAGAGCAAAGACGAAGAAAGAGAATATCAGTGTTAAATGCCGGAGAAGATTGAAATATGAAGATAGGCAGTTGAACGGATACTGGATAGGCTTATGGAAGAATTAAGTCAGCAGGTCACCTGTAGGTAGTGAAGTGGCCCGACAACCCTCAATATGAGGCGACCTCAATTTGTGACACCTATTTTTGGAAAAAAAAAACGTCTTGAAGGTAAGAATAACTCTAAATGAAACAAGGTAGGCAGATATATTTAACATGTTTTAAATGTATTTTCACATATTCAGTATATAAAATAGAATAAACCAATAAAAGCAAAATAAATCTATAAAAGTAACCACATTGACTGTCTAAAAGAGACAGAGAGTGTGTTGGATGCATATTACATAACATTTATGTCCAGTCATTTGTGTAAGACAATTCCGCTTTATAAAGTGATTTAAAAACAAAAACATTGTCTTATATTCAGACAAATTCGGTAACTACCCCTGTTAGTCGTCCCAGTTCCTCAGTATTGCGACCTATTGTATTTGTCATGTATTGTGTTTGTTTGATGTCAGTCTGTCCATCTCTTTGTGTGCAGGCGCTGGAGAGGTTTTATGAGGCTGTGATGCAGGCAATTCTTCGCCACATCAATTTTGACGGTAGGTCACCCACACAACTATGTTCCTGTTTTGTGTTGCACACTTCCCCTTTTTTAATTTGTTGTTCCTATCACGTTTGTTTGTTTGCTGATTGCTTCTTTTCCATTGTACTGTATGTCGTTTTTATGATCCTATTATGGTTTATCATTGTTGCTGTATAATCTTAATTGTTTTTTTTTGTTTTTTTTGTTTCTGATTCAAGAAAATTAAATTAAACATTATAAACTTTTTGATTTTGATTTCTCCTCCCTGCCATGTACTAGTGGTGAAGTGCATCTTGGTGGCTAGTCCAGGGTTTGTGAAGGACCAGTTCATCACCTACCTATTTAGAGAGGCGGTGCGGCAGGACAACAAGATCCTCCTGGAGAATCGGCCCAAATTCATGCTGGTCCACTCATCATCAGGTCATAAGTACTCACTCAAAGGTAGGAGCTGATGGGTTATGAGTATACAACAGTCAAATCTTATTTCAGGGTAAAAACTTACTTAAATGTTTGTTTCATAGAAATCCTCTCTGATCCCACTGTGACAAGCAGGCTTTCTGACACCAAGGTGAATATGCATCTATGCTTTGTCAGTTTGTTTTGCAGGAATCCAGAAAATGTTACTATATAAGACACAAATCAATGTGTTTACTGGTGTTTATTTATAACTTCCAGGCAGCAGGAGAGGTGAAAGCCCTGGAAGACTTCTATAAGATGCTGCAGCATGAGCCTGACAGAGCCTTCTATGGGTGAGTGACGAGACCAGAACACTTAACAGGCTGTGACTCTCATTCATTAACACAGATTATCAACAACCTTTGTATCTTTGCATTGTCACAGATTGGCCCATGTGGAGAAAGCTGCTGACGCTCTCGCGATTGACACCTTGTTGATAAGTGATAAGCTGTTCAGGTATGCACGTACTGAGAGACACACACAGTGTTTCTTTCACAAACAAAAACTTGTGTCATCAGAATAATTTGAAAAATACTATAATCACATGAAAATTCCACACATATTCCTCTACCTATTGGTTTTACACTAACTATACAAGGGGTTGCTTGTGATTTGAACAGGAGTCAGGGACAATCAAAATTTCTCTATGTATCAATATAATATTTTGTGTGTCTTCTTGTGTACATCCAGGCATCAGGATGTCCCTACGAGGGCTCGTTATGTTCGGTTGGTGGACAGCGTGAGAGACAATGGAGGCAACGTCAGGTATCAAGTTATCTTTGAAAAATCTTGTGCATAGTTGTTTATGTTTGCATACACCAGGATTTGGCAGAATTGGACGTCCCTTGCCAAGCATCCAGCTAATGACAGCCTCCTGTCTCTTTTTTTCATGCAGAATATTCTCAAGCCTTCATGTGTCTGGTGAACGTAAGTTATAAAACCATTCGGATTTTTATGAATTATATGTTAAAAGAGAGAAAAAAATGAGATGAGATGTTTGTTATAAACATATCTGCAGCATTAATTTGACAAAATCATTAATCAAGCATAATCTAGTGTCTTAATGCTGAAAGGTACCCTGTGGAGTTTACTTGTAAACAAAGTCATGTTTTTACTCAGTGTTGCCTACCAAAACTCATTATGTGAATTCTTGAGGCCTAACAAACATGTTGGATGTATTTTGCTCCTCATAAAACATATGCAGAGCAGACTTTTTTTTTGAATGATTTTAAACTTACATTGTTGCATCCATGTTTGCTAGCTTGCAGTCCTCTTCTTTACTGATTTTATCGGGGCATTGCGACTCTTCTTAGCACATTACCTACTGTCAATCAGCAGAATAATGTACATTGTCTTGCACGCATACATTTGTGTCCTTGAGCATGATACAAACAGAATGGGGATCCACTCTTATAAACATTGCTCCACAGCGCTACTTGTGGTCAAAAAATCCACAAGGTACCTTTAATTGAGTACAACTCAACAACTCATAGGTTTTTGTTACAACTGCTTAACATGTACTGACCAGTATGATTAACATAACGGCAACATATTGTAAGATCTTCACTATAGATGTTTGATGACTGAATACTGATGTCCTGACTTGCTCTTTATTGATAAAGTCCCCAGTTTAAGAAGCCAAGAGTGGACAGAAATATTTGCTTAACAACAAATGTGCTCCTTTCACTCCTGTACTCCAAAATCAGCCTACAGCTTGCTGAGAAGTGCTAACTGTGTACTGTCAACTATAGATATATCTTTTCTTTACCGTCTCCTCAGAACTGACTCAGTTGAGTGGAGTGGCAGCCATCTTGAGGTTTCCCATCGCTGACCTATCAGAAGCTGAGGACGATAGCAGCTCAGAAGAAGATTGATCCCAGAAACTGACCAGAGAGATCTTATTGGTAGCAAAGAAGAAGAAGGTTGTCCAGTGTTGCAGATTACAAAAGAATGACTCGGTGTGTGTTGCAAAAATACAAAGCTGCTGTGTCAGGGTTTATGTACTCCTCTTCTGCAACATCCACACCTCTTTAAAAATCAAATTTACACACGTTTTGCTCCTAGTGGCCATAATTTTACATAATTTGATGCAGTTTTTGGTGCTTTGATGCTTTTGGTTTGAAGGTGACAGTATCTGCAGCTCCTAAGAATGCCAATGAAGAGGAATGTAACTAACTTTGCCAAGTCCACATAAAAACAGTTCAAATTCTGAGTGAAATTTAGCAATAGCAAAAACCAGATTTCATTTTTCTTGCCAAGTGTATATACAGTATATCTTTCTTGCAATTAAACAACAGAAGCATTCAACCACTTGTGTTATTTCACTTTTTCACATGAACCATTCTCATCATGCATGAATGAAATACACATTGGAACAAGATATAAAAAATATATAAATTATTACATACAATAATCTCATTTTCCATTTAAAAATAACTATTTTGGTTATGGGTATTATAACCCAAAACTACTGCATTTCAACAAACTAAAAATCAAGTATGCAGGATTGTTAATTTGATATAAGTGACATTTTAGTTCCACAGTTACAACACTGTAAGTTCCTCTTCTCTGGAAAAATGTCAAATAATAAAGTGAATTAATCACAGTGAACAAACTCATTGTCAGCAGCTAGGACTAAAGTGCATTTTAAAACAAATTGCTTCTCATCTCTTCATACTTTACTCTTCCTGCCTCGTTGAATCCTAAGTCTCGATCCTATAAGCGCAGCCTTGAGTGCGTGTACTAGATGCACTTGGCATCATTCAATAGGACACTGGTAGGTCTTAATCCAGTCTAAATCCTCCAGTGTGCCCCAGTGGAGGAAGATAATCGAGCAAATAACCATGACATGCATAATCTGGTGGCTGTTGCCCCAATTGTCAAACAGGCCTGGGCTGAAGCGCTCAGGGATCTGGATGACATTGACCAACCCTCCCAGTACAGCTAAAGAGTCCATGATGACAAAGAGGCGCAGTGAGTTTGGGCTGCCCACGCCGCTGCCGTACACCCGGAACAAGAAGAGGCAGAAGCGGAACAGGGCCTGCCAGACAAAAGCCCGCAGGCGCAGGACGTTAGTGCGGGCTGTGGTGGCACAGTAGATGCCATAGGCTGATAGGAGGATGTAGGCCAGCAAGGCAGTCTGTTGCATGGTTGGATAGCAAAGAAGGGTGATGTGGATGATGGGTAGCGCACCTGGTGACAAGAGGGAAGATGTAGTGGTGAATAAAAGGCAGTATCACTAAAACTAAGTCAGGAATGATTGACTTGGTTATTGTCAGGGTTATTATTAATCAATTGTGGAGACTTAAGACTTGGACTGGAGTTAGATTTAGCAAAAATTTAGACTTGAGGCCTAAAGATTTGATTTGAGACTGAGAAATGTAAGAATTCAGATCATAGACAGCAGAGCCAATTTGCATCAAGTACATTTTGAGTGAGGTGATCTTCACTCCCTCTCAACGACCTACCCAGAGTGTTAACGAGGCAGACCCCAAACATGTCCAGGGACAGCAGGGTGTCGTACACATGTTCCCCTCCCACATGGTTCATGAACACATGGTAGACCACTGAACCTACAGTGGGGCAGAGGCAGGCCAGGTAGTGGACCACGCAGATCCAGACACTCTCCACCTCCATCCATGGGATACTATAAGGCAGCAGCACCAAAAAAAGGAAGAAAGGGATGCCTGGAGTGACAGGAGAAGTTGTAAAAGGGAAAGAGGAGAAATTAGATGAGATGAGATAAAAGGAAGAAATGAAAAATGAAAATCGCTTGAAACCTCTTAATTGAGGTTTGCAGGGTTGATGCCTTTGTTGTTAAAGTTAATGGCATTGTTGTTTACAGTGATATTTGAAGCCTGACATTGTAATCACAGCAGATGCAATCAAATATCACCTAATGCAGAACAAAATGAGGAATTTAATGGTCTGAGTGGTTCCTCTGTTTGTTTTTACAGTGAATAATATGAAAGATTTGGTTGTTGGCTACATGCAGAGAGAAACGTGAGCAACGCTCTAATACTAATACCCTTCACTTCCCCTCAGTAAGAGTGTTAGTCTTAATGAACTTACAGGATGGTCAAGGAGAAAATGGATCATGAAGAAGATGCCATTGGAAGTTCAAGGCTCTGAGAGTTTTAGCTCATGCCTAGTTGATTTCTGTCTTCACTTGTGTTTGCACAACTCAAGTCAGTATTAAAGTGTTTAATCAGAAGCACGGATTAGAAAATGTATTCTATAACTGTTCCCAAAATTTACAAAATTGTCTCCTGCATGTGTTGCTAAAGACACATGTAAAATGTTTTTATTACAGGTAAGAAGTGTTAGCCAACTACACATCTTTAAAGACCTTCTTAACAGCAGGATATTTCCAGGACAGGGATTCCTGGGGCAGATTACAGCTAATACCCCATATCCTCATTACACACTTGTCAAGTATGCTTCTAACTGCTCATAAGTGAGAGTAGTGGACATCTGTGACCTTTTTTGTTTGTACATCCCCTGTATGGTTTAAGTGGATATAAAGAGGAAAGGGCTTGCTCTATATATTTAACTATCAAAATGTAGAACTTCATGGTAATTCAGATGCACTGCAGTTTTACCGTTAGTCCAGAATGGCAGTGATTGGAGTGGATACCTAAGCAAAGAATACCAACATAGGCAATGCACAGTTAATTTCAGGACTTACCATGTGTGTAAATGTTCCCCAGCTCATTGTGCATGTAGAAGAGGCTCCTGAGGCACTCTTGAGCAGTGGACACTGGCCGGTAACCCGTCAGGACATATTTGTTGAACTGAAGGTGCGAAGGAGTCTTTGTAAAGTCCAACAGCCGCGGTCCTTTGTAAAGCACCATAACGACTTCATGCAGTCAATGCCCATACATTTAGTTGATAGCGCAGGTTCCTCAACATTTACATCCTAAGCGATGCCACACACAGGACTCTCAGGCACAGTCATGACTGCTTCTGGTCCTTGAGACCCATCATTGGACAGGTGTAATTCCAGGCAAGTAACCTGTTGAGCCGGCCAAGTGGCATGCTTTCAGTTGGACCAATCAGCAAAGGGCTCTTATTCCTAGAGATAAAGCTGGGGTAATCCTCACAAAAAGCCATGTGCACTACCGCAGCTGCTACTTGTCATGGCTCATAACTGACACTTCACTTCAGCTTCATCGTGAACATAGAAATATTCTGTGGTTCCCTTATTCTAGACTGCACACATGTTCCTATTCCCCATGCTCATCTACAACTGTGCTGCAGTAAGGAAGATCTGGGGATTACAACACT
Source organism: Thunnus thynnus (assembly GCF_963924715.1). Taxonomy (NCBI): domain Eukaryota; kingdom Metazoa; phylum Chordata; class Actinopteri; order Scombriformes; family Scombridae; genus Thunnus; species Thunnus thynnus. The sequence continues at coordinate 15,348,332 of NC_089536.1, read as the reverse complement.
TTATCAGAAGGTTGTTTTTCTTAATGACACTAATTCACTGGCACTGCTAATTCCTTATCATGTAGATTTACACATAGTAAATGGGTTTTGCTCATTCTGTAACATACAATATGCATATAAACACACACATAGATGACTGAAGACACATTTTCCACTTTTGGGATTCTTTGATGGTTTTAATCAATCAAATACTGTACAATAATAAACAGATGCTTGCCGCAAGTAGTAAAAAACCCCTTTCCCATGCAAAATAAATTAGACTGAATTAGGTTTTATAGAAATATTTTGAGCTGATAAAATAAAGGCAAAACTGGCTGATATGCAGAAAACAAACTCCATTTCTCAAACAACCATTTCTTTGCATGTACAGTGAGCAGTAAGTGCAGGACAAAAGGTAAAAAATATACAATAAAACAGAAAAACCTAACAACTCAAAATCTTTAAATGTTGTGTTATCTCTAGACTTACAAAACAAACACAAAAATATGACTCCCAGGACTATTAGATGGACAGGAGAAAATAAAACTAATATACAATTAGGAAACAATCAAAAGTAATATACAATGGCTGAAAAAGAGGTTATACTTGTCGTTGTCAGCAGGGTTAACCTGTGTAGGAAAAAAACAGAATGCAGTGTAAAGATGAGCAGAATTGTTGAGAAAAATACTGCGTTCAGAGCATTAAAACTTATAATTTTTTTGTTTGAGTCTGTCTTCTTACCTTGATAGCCACTATTCCCAAAGAAGCCGTTCAAATCGTATTTGCCATTCTTTGCTCCTGAAGACAAAGAAAAGAAACAATGCAAAGTTTACTCAGAAGATTCCAAATGATCTCTATCGTAGAATGTTATTTACATTGTTTACATATAAATATAAAGTAAGTTTCCAGCCTTTGCCTGGATTTAGATGTTTGGCATGGAAAACAATACCACTCATTTTATTCTGTTAAATACAGGTTTGCAGCCAGAGGGGGAGCATACTATGTTCCCTCAGATCAGTACCTCCGCCAATGAGGTAATGTTTTCACCCCTGTTTGTTTGTTTGTTTGTTTGTCTGTCTGTCTTACCCTAACACAACCCTAACCCTGCCCTTAGGGGGACCCCAACAGCTCATTTTGCATATTATGGAAGGGTTGGCTCCAATGCTGAGGGAACATGGGACTGAGGGAACACAGGGCTGAGGGAACAAAGGACTGACCCCACCAGCAGCAGTTAGCTTAGCTTAATTTAGCATAAAGACTGGAAACACGGGGAAAACAGCTAGCCTGGTGCTTTCCAAAGGTTACCTCTCAAGCTCATTAATTAATATGATATATCTTGTTTGTTTAACCAGTAACGTTACAAAAACCAGAGTGTACAAATGAGAAGTTGTGGTTTTACAGGGTTATGTGCCAGACTATTCTACTACTACTCATTGAGATTTTGTTACTTTTAGCTATGTTAGCTGTTTCTCTGTTTCCAGTCTTTATGTCATATAACCTGCTGCTGGCTGTATAGCCTCATACTTAACGGGACAATTCCACATTTGGGGAAATATGCTTATTTCCTTTCTTGCCGAAAGTTAGATGAGAAGGTTGATACCACTGTCATGTCTGTATGGTAAATATGTAGCTGGAGCCAGCAGTTAGCTTAGCTTAGCAATAAAGACTTGAGAAAGCAAAAAAGAACCACGACCAGAAAAGACCAATTATTAGTCCAGTACACTGTGAAACACCAACTTGTCTTTTTGCACTTTAGTTTTTGTATGAATGAAACACACAAGATATAACCTATAATGTGTTATTTGCTGTTTATGTGTTAAGCTAAGCTAACTGGCTGCTGGCTGTAGAGCATGTTTAATGTACAAATATGAGAGTGGTATGATATCCATCTTCTCATCTAACTCAGCAAAAAAGTGCATTTCCCAAAATGTCCAACTATTGCTTTACAAAATGCAAACTTGTAAGAATCATACAGTGGGAGTTTTGTATGCTAGTTTTTCAGCAAGCAAGGCATCCACATCATGTAAACAGCAAAAAAATGTATTTAAAGGCAACAAGCTGGGAAAACTCTAAAGTTCAAATTTTATATATTGCTCAGGATACAGCCTTCTTACTTTATCTTTTTATTTTTTCATACATTACTGTATCCTTAGATTATGAAATATTTCCAGAACCACCCAACCATTTTGTTGGAATCTAGATAATCTAACTCGCAGTGCTTTTACATCCCCCGCACTTGCCTTGTGGGTGAAAATGCAGTTTGAGGTGCTGCTGAATGTGTATCTGACGTGGAAGCTGTTGTGGGGGCACATCATCGGGTTGTTCAGGCGCCTGAGCTGCGGCCTGCATTTCTGTGGCGGGTGCAGAATCAAGGGTGAGGCTGGCAGTGTTCACGGGGTCAGGCAGGTCCTCCGCACCAGCTCCATGCACCACATCAGGCATGAGGGAGGACTCCACAGGCAGATAGGATGGAACAGTAGGGTAGGCCAGGGTGGGACCTGGAGTGGGAACTGCAGGAAATGCAACAACTACAGAGGGAGAGCAGAAATATAGAGAAAAAACAAACAGGTGAGTGGTGTCATTGTAAACTTAAGTTTTAACGTCTTTATTGTCTGTGCTTTATGTATGTAATTAAGATTTTGGGATGAAACTGGTGTTCCTAGTTTTACCTTCTGGCTGCACTTGTCCGTTTATGTAGCCCACATTTTCTGAAATTGACAAAATACAGCTAAATAAATGTACTGGAGCAGAACAGACAACTAGGCATATGCAGAAAAACTCGCTATACTTACCGTATCTATCAATCGCCATCTCTTCGCCTTCAGCTGCAATTGCTGGCGTTGGTACTTCTCCCTTCACTAAGAGATCAGGAGAAAAAGAAACAGATATAAGAAAGACATATTGGGGTCTACAGTATATTTATGTTGTGAATCTCTCAAAAAGAAACCTCTTTCCCTAATGGGACACACACTGTAAGATTTTCCAGCTGTACCTGGCTCAAGAGGCAGGGGCTCATGGGGTAAACTAGCTCTAACTGTTTAATACAACAACAACAACAAAACAAACAAACAGGTAAATGTACAATTTGTTTATGTAATTCTAACCTGACTAGTTAGATAACTGAGTAGCAATAATGACAAAATACCATATTCTCCACCAGATTTGCCTTCAGATGCAGATTCAAGGGGCTGCGGCTGAAACAGTCCCTGATTATCTGTTGAGAGGTTGTTGAAGTAAAACTATTTAGTAAACATGGTAAAAAATAGAGATAAAAATAATGATTTGTATGAAATGAACTGCAAAACAAATAAGCACATACCATATTGCCCTGGAGATTTTGCTTCACCACCAAAACCAAGAGCTTGTGGTGCATAGGGAACTTCACTGCCACCTTACCAACCACATAGAGATGAGTTAAACCAAATTAAGAAATAAATGACATTTAGAGGATGTAGCTGTCATATTTGCTAAATCTCACCATATTTGCCATTATGTCCAAATCCAAGCGGTTCAGGCTGATATTGTGATGCAGCCGTACCTGCAATATATATATATATATAAATAAATAAATGAAACACAGTAAAATAACATATGCATTGGTGCTGTGTACACTGGCTACAGCTGCTCTCTAACAAATCTTCAATGCAGCACTTTTTGTATTTCCTCTTTTTTCATAATTCACATTTTTATGGATAAGCACATGGATTTTTTTTTTTTTTACCATATTTGCCAGCAGATTTGGCTTCAGGACTCAGTCCAACTGGTTGAGCTTCATAAGGCATCCTTCCATAACCTGTAGAAGAGGAGAAACAGAGGAAGAAGAGAAATAATAAAAGATTAATCGTGTAACTTTTACATGACCATGACTGAGATTTTATGTGTGTGTCACAATACAGCTAATTACTCACCATATTTGCCGCCTGCATTTCCATTACTGCCAAGACCAAGAAGTTGCCCACCATTGGGGAAGCCACCATATCCTGAGCAGAGAGAGGGGAAAAATGATCACCTGACCTCTTAAAATGGTCCCACATTAGGAGATATTTTCTCACTCCAGTGTAGACTGTGTATTTAATGTCATCTGCCTGTCTTTATGTCCAGAATATCAAAACCAGCATAGTGAGGACAAAATTATTATTAGTCACAGGAGAAGCCCTTTTGTCACATCACACTGACCGTATTTTGTGAGTGCAGGATCCCCTCCCATGCTGGCACCAACACCACCTGCAAGAATGTTGAATTAATATCATCTGAAGTAAGATACAAGAAATGCATCACTCAGGGGACACAGCATGCATCAACACATGCCAGGATTAGCAGTTTTCTTCCCACTTTGGAGAAACGCAATAAAAAGTCATCATATTACTGCACATTATTTTGAGATAGATGATTTGAAATAAGAACCAGATGACAAATAATAGATTCCACTCCTGAGAAATGCAATGAATTTCTTTCCTTCTTTACGCAGGTCTCAGTTATTAGAAATTGCATATCTCCCTGATTCTCCCATTACTGTTGAGAAGCCCCGTGCAGTTTCCCTCTGCTCATTCAATCCAATTTCTCCATCCTCACTGACTGATATGATAATGAAAATGAAACCCTCAGCTTGTCCTTTAGATATTCTTCCTGTAACATTTCTAAATTGTGTTTTTATTATAGTTTCCCCCTCTATTCTGCAAATTTTAAACTCCTTTCTGTCAACAGGCTCTGTTCCTGAATTTTTTAAAACTGCTCTTGTTCAGCCACTTTAAAAAAAAGCCATCTTTTGATCCTTCAGATCTTAACAATTTTAGACCTATTTCTAAGCTCCCATTTTTAGCCAAGGTTTTAGACAAGATTGTAGCAGATCAACTGCTTTCTTTTATTCATGAAAATAATATTCTTGAGTAGTTCCAATCTGGTTTTAGAAAAAACCATAGCACTGAAACCACTCTTCTCAAAGTCGTTAATGACTTATTAGGGGTTTTCACTGTGGGGTGCCCTAAGGCTCAGTGCTAGGTCCAATTCTCTTTTCCATTTACATGATCCCTCTGGCTACCTTATAGGCAGACATAATATCAGTTTCCATTTCTACTCAGACGATAGTCAGATCTATCTAAACTGTGACCCTGAAACAACTATCAGAACAATAACCTGCTGAACTGTCAACATCCACACGTGGATGTCACAAAATTTCCTTTAGCTAAACACTGATAGGACATAGATCAGAGATATTAATCATAGGTCAAGATAGTACAAATAGGAGATGATACAAGAAAGTACAAACAACCAAATTTCAAACAGTCTTGGTTCACTATCTCATTCAATAGCTCCGCATTGCAGAAACCTTGGTGTCATTTTTGATCAAAACCTCACTCTTGATAAACATGGCAATTCAGTAGTTCAATCCTGTTTTTATCATCTCAGAAATGTTTTAAGGATTAGACCATTTCCTTCTGCCAAAAATCTGGAAACTATCATTCACGCTTTCATAACCAGTCGATTGGACTACGGTAATTCCCTGCTCTCTGGCATCAGCAAAAAAATCCCTCTCCTGCCTTCAGCTCATCCAAAACTCTGCTGCCAGGATTTTAACTCAGTCTAGGAAACATGATCACATTTCACTGATCTTGATCTTTTAAGATTGTATTGATTACTTACAAAGCCCTGAGAGGCCTTGTCCCAACCTAACTATCAGATCTCTTATTGCCCTATGTCCCTTCCCACTCCCTAAGATCATTGGATGCATCACTTCTAGTTGTTCCAAGGGGACAGAGCCTTTGCAGTCAGGGCTCCTAGACTTTGGAATGACCTGTCTGAGGAGATCAGGGCTGCCACCTCACTTGTTTAAAATTGCTTTTCTGTGATCTTATATTTTATGACATTTTACTTCATTTTACTCCATTTGTATTTTTTATAAATGTGCTCAGTTTGTATGGCTTTCAGTTTGTTTTTTCATGTTAAATGTGTTCTGTTTTTATTATGAAGCACTTTGTGACTGTGTTTTGAAAAGTGCTATATAAATAAAGTTATTAATATTATTATTATAAAAGACAAATATGTTCTCACCATATTTTCCAGATGATTTCCCATCACCAGCAGGCCCATAGGGGCTTGCACCATAACCTGGATAGAAATGAGACAAACAGTTCAGAAGCAGAAAAAATACTGGACACTCATGGACTCATTAGGCTGTACATGCATGCTTGTATTGATTCTTTGTGGGCTACAATGACACTTATTAGCAGATGCTTTGGCATTTAGCACATGTGGATTATGAAGTGTTAAGTGTTAAGATGTACATGCAGTGTCCAAATAAACAGCAATAATAATATTGACATACCATACTTTCCTGCGCCATTATTTCCTGTACTGAGGGGGTTGCCACCAAATTGCAACCCTCCAATGCCTGAATACAGGTGAGAAAGGAAGCGAGAGAACAAAGAACAACATTAACACTGAAAAATGATAAAAAAAACTTCTTTTAGGGGTTTAAGATTGTAACGTCTGTGCATCAAAATGAGGCAGAATTATATTAATCATAAACTCATAAAGCCATAAATAAAACATTTTTTTTCTTTCATAGCTACATTTTAGTGGAGTGATAGTATATGACCAACAAGGACTCACCGTACTTGGTGTTTGATTTCTCTGCACCCATTCCAAGAGTCTGGCCACCAAAAGGCAAGCCGCCCATTCCTGTAACATTGGAAAAAAGAAAACTTTTGGTTTTAGCGTGTTGGAAAAAATGTTTCTTAAAACCGTGTTACATACATAGAGAGGTGTACATTATCTTGACAGGGTTTCAAGATAATGTATATCTTGAAATAGATAATAACCCTGTCATTATCTTGACAGGGTTTCCTTAAAAAAGAGTTTTATGGTGTTTATAAAGATTTGAATGAATGAATGTTATTAAAGTTATACATGAATGAATGTTATTAAAGTTATACATACCACCATACGTGCTGCCTAATTTTCCATTTGGACCAAAGCCAGCTGACTGAGGCTCAAACTGACTCATTCCTGCATGAGAACACAGGCTATTTTTATTCATATCTACTGACTTTATACCCTAAATTATGTTCATGCTGCTAACATGCACACAGTTTTCAAACCAAGACATCTCAGAAATCACCATAAGCCGTAAAACAAAACCCTCTAAAACTTAACATGATGGCATGATCTTACCATCTAGTCCAGCAGGAACCACTGGAGCTCCGTTGTAAGGAATCTGTCTGCCTCCACCTGCAGCATCAGTAGTAAATTGCACAATAATGGATTATCACTGTTAGAATCATTGTATAACTAATTTACTTCAGTCTTTTGTTGGACTCATCTTCAACTGAATCCTCACTTGCCAATCATGTCATACCTGATTTGCCATCAGCAGTAGGTACACCTTGGCCAAGACCTGGTAAAAAAGAGAAATATTGACTTTTGCTGTAATCCACACAGAAAGCAATTGATTTTAAACAAATTGTCTAGTTATCTAGCCAACCAAAACACATTTATCTACTTTTTCTATCTGAAAAAGTAGAACATCTAATGTTACCTACTTGCATAGTCAGGCTGTACACCAGCACCATAGCCATTTCCATATCCTGCAAAAAAGAAATCAGAAACTACCTCAGTGTACAGAACAGACTAGAAGTCTGAGTTTAATGGTCTGCAATAACACATGGATTCAGTACTTAAACAAAATTAATGTTAACATTGAAGAATACCTGATTTAGACTTTGCTTGACCCAAACCGGCATTTCCTGAGAAAAATGTCAGAATTTAAGCAAAAATCTGTCTGTCTGAACTGTGCACTAGAACAACTCAGAGGTCCAAATTCAGCGTCAGTTTATAAAGCTAACTTCAACATACAGGTTGAATTAAAAGCTAATGTTTAAAGCTTATCCTTTGAAAGTGCACCTCCATAGGAATTTCCATTTCCATATCCAGCTCCAAGATAAGCTCCTTGTCCATAACCTGAGAAGACACAGAACAATTATCAAAATGCATTCCACTCTTCAGATTATAATTATTCCTATGTCCTCTGAAGTTGTAATCAGTGCAATTAATTGCTTTTGGCTAATTAGATATTTTCACTCACCAGGTTGTTTAGGTTTCCCTGCATAAGGATATCCAAGGCCTGCACAGAGAAAACCAAAAGTACTTCTATGAATCATGTCTAATTTTACTCAAAGTGAAACAGAAAACCAAGAAAGAAAATCAAAGAATAAGGCTGGACAAGCACATTCTTTACTGTTTTTGTATATTGACAGTAAATATTACCAGCTCCATATCCATTGCTGTGTCCAGGGGCAGTATAGCCTCCTGCTCCATAACCTTTGGATAAACAAAACTTTATTGAGATACACACATGCTAAGATAAGCTAACCCACTGCAGACATGAGAGTGGTTTCAATCTTGCATCTAACTGTAATCAAGAAAGCAAATAAGCATATTTGCTATAATGTCAAACTAATCTCTTGGATATGAACTCCACTTAGGGCAATTTCTGTAATTTTTACCTGAATGGACCAGTCCACAATGTGCAGGGAATAACTAAGACCTGAAACATGAAGGTGCTGACCCTCGTCTCAAAATCTATGAACACCTTACAGTCCGATTAGGTCAAAAAGACATCATCGTCTGCTCTGCATCTTGTTGAGATTGACATGTCTCTTAAATGTGACAATAACCCAGCTAGAAGGGAATGTTCCCACAACATTGACTAACATTACCTACAAGTTCTAATAATGTTTTAAAGAAAACGTTTTAATGTAATGTTCAAAGAACGTTTTGCGGATGTTTATCATTTCAAATAATGTTCCTATAAGGTTAAATGACATAATGTTTTAACTGCTCTTCTGAGGATGTTTTGAGGATGATGTTGAGGTAACATATTATAGAATGGTCTTTTATAAAACATTCCCACAATGTTACATGATACCAAAGGAAGAACATTCTGACTAAAACATTCGGAAAATGTTTTGAGAATGTTAGGGCATAATGTTCTAATAATGTTATCACTAAACATTTTAAGAAGGTTGTCACCAAACATTTTTAGGATGTTTTTAGAGAACATTATCCTAGAACATCCTGAGAACCAAAAAAAAACTTCCTACTGAAAATGTTTTAAGGAACATTTGGGCATAATGCTCTGACAATGTTATCAATTAACATTATTAGGATGTTTCTAGAGAATGTTATCCTAGAACATTCCAGGAACCAAAAAAAAACTACCCGCTGAAAACATTATTATAACATTACATGTAACATTCTCAGAACGTTTTTAAAACAAAAAATTTCATCAAGATCATCATCACCTACGATAAAAGAAGACCTCATCCAAACTCTGAACAATGTTTTGAAGTTGTTTTTGAGACACAAAAAACATAGTCCAAAAATCAAGAGGGTGACATTTTTTAATTTTTTATGTATTTGTTACAAAATCTTGGACTTAGACTCCTTACTTGGTTCAGATGCTTTAGCGCCTCCTCCATTTAAATATCCTGCTGCACCGGCACCATATCCTGAACAAAGACACAATATCACTATTATCTGTCATTTCTACATTTATATAATGATCAAACCTGCAGCAGGCTTCAATTATTATAAGCAGAGTGCTCCATTGTGAACATTTTATACACATGAGTATTGAGAATGAAGAATAAAGTCAATTTACCGTTGGATTTAGCCCCAAATCTGTTTGGAGCACCTGCTCCTGCTCCATAACCTGAGAGCAAAACAGAGCATCATTTTAGAGTGTGAAGAATAACTAATATGAACTGAAAAATATCAAAATAGTTTATAATTAAATCTTGTTTCGAGAAAAACTACACTGTATTATGCCATTAACTGAGTCAATTTGTACAAGTACCTTTGGTTTTTGTGCCAGCTGAAGCTCCAGCACCTGCATTATAACCTTGAATTAAATGACAATGAGAAAACAATGTGTACACTTAGTTTTCATCATCAGTTTGACTCTCAGTGTTTAATATTCAATTGAAGGTAGTGACCAAGCAAATGTAGTGTTTTAAATATGTGCTAATCATCTTGGTGTACAGATAGTCTAACTCCTCTAATATTTCACTAAACCACTTAAAAAAAACTATCCCAATTAACTTAAAATACATTGTACACATGGTAAAAGTAAAAATACACATATGAACATGCAAGCACTATTAGACCGCTATGGTAATTACCTCATATGTTTCTTAAAAGCCATACATATCACCAGTATTAATAAAATGATACGTATATGTTTACCAGGTCTAGGTATTTTCATCCATTGTCCGTTTGGTACTCCTGATGGTCCACAGTCTAGAATAACCATGTAAAGAGGTATTACAAACATAATCCTAAAATTTAAGGCAAAACACACACAGAGATATGTACATATACCTAAGCAATTAACGACCAAACTGTAATGTAATGTGTACTTTATGTAACAGCATATTAATCCCAGAAAGTAGACAAATGTTTACCAGGTTTGGCTGGTTTAGTGCCCTGCCCCTTGGAGATCGAAGCTCCTCCTCCATTCTCTGAAAGTTAGAGGGACAGATAGACAGATCAGGGCTTACATGTGGCTGGAAATGATCTTTCTACAATCTCCTCTTTAACTGTTATGATTGCAACATCATTAAACAACAATGGTAATCAGTGTGACAAACTTAAAATTCACATCATGTACAGAATGCACCCAATTGAAACTGTTTGAAACAAAATGTAAAAATATCACAAGGAACAGACAACAAAGTAACACACATCACACTTTTAGTCTACTAATACACATACAGTGTTGTAAATTGGTTAATTCTGAACCTGCCCTAAATGTTAAAGGTATAGTTTGGACATTTTGGGAAATACACTGGTTCACTTTCTTGTCAAGAGTCAGATGAGAAGAATGACCGATTGGAGTTTTATAAGAGCAGTATCAATTTTCTCATCGTATTTGCGTATTTACGAAAATGTCAAACTATTGTTTTAAGGGTGACACGTGATTATTTAAATATGACAAAGTTGGGTAAGGTTTCAACAGTGAAACATTAGAGATAAACACATATGCTATTGGAAATATGCTGAGATGACTTTGAAGATTGCATGCAACACAGAAATACAATATAATACATAACCATGAGCACTGGCTAGGATTCACTCTCAAGTTAATACTGTAACATTTCTCTATCTGTACATGTCATGTAGTATTTTATTTTTTAAAAAAAATCACATTTATGGTTCTAGATATTCGGTAAATATGTATATTTAGAGTGCCATTTAGACTGAATCCAAGCCATTAAAACAACACAAATTTTGCAGGGTGACAAAAGACACTTAGAGTGATTGTCATCAACAGACTTAGGACAAACACGGGAGTCAGTCAACATTTACACACGCAATACACTAGTAAACACACCAGTAAACACGCCCAAATCAAGATTTAGTTTACCAGTTGCCCCACTCTCCCCTGCAGGGAGACCTTTGACCCCAAGCCTGTCGGGTCCTGCCTCAGGCTGACTCCTGATGTTTGCTTCCTCAGGTACAATCTCAGGTACACCCACAGTCAGTGTTTCTTCAGGGGCGATGCTCCCTGTACTTTTAGCTGCCACTGTTTCAGGAACAGCTTTGGTTTTCAGGGGTTTGGTGCTTTCAGGGGCAGCATCCCCTTCACTGTTGCCGCCTTCCCCCAAAAGAACGTCTGCCTCTGCACTTTTTTGCTCAGGCACAGCACTTCCAGTCACATAACCTAGAGGCCATACATTTCATCAATTGTTATATGTATTATTTTGTTAAATCATTACTGTTAATATCCCCTTGCTGTACATGAATAAACACAGAATACACACATCTATAGAAAAACAACATTAAAAGCCTTCAAATGAAATATCTTTGTTCTCACTAACAATATTTTAGTTGCATTTACAGTATGCATATACAGTGAAACTACAAAGTACAAATTCAAAAGCAACCTATTAAGAAACAGTAAATTGACATATTGACTCATATGAGAGGCTACTTCAAATTCTTGCATTGGAAACAGACAGAGCTAAATGCTGTTGATGACAGTTTTAGTTGCAATTGACTGAAAACTGCTGGCGTACAGTCAACGGCACCAGCTTGTACTTGTAATTTTCCAAAGATTAATTATGGTAGTCATTATGGAAATTATGGTAGCCATAACATCATTTGTTGTATGTTTTCAGAACTATATCTATATATACCTGTATCTTTGCCTATTTATTCCTCCCAAATTACCAAATCTTAATATTGGCAAGTTGGGCTTTTGTCCACAGGGCACATCCCCTTCAGCAGCAGACGACAGAGTCATCAGTGTGCTTTCTTATTATATATTCTTATTGTTACCAGTAAATATATATGTGTACTATGTAATTCCATTAGTTTCACACTTGGTGACAGTGTACTGACAAACCTGAGGTAGTAAAACAAAAGACAATTCATTTTTCCAAAACATGCATAGCAATGCAAGCCCGATACTAATGGTAGTTACTCAATAAGTGGATATCAAAGGTAAATATTACTGCAACAGTTTCTTGGATACAAAGCAATTATAGCAGACTTTTTTTAAACTTTACAACTCTGCTTAAAATAAATAAACAAATTCAAGTGACTTCAGATGTCCTTTAAAATGATCATCTAAGTCCTTAAGACACTGAGAACTATAAAATCCATCAAAAGTGCAATCTTAACAACAATCTTATATAAAACATTTGAACATACAATCGTTTGTACTGTACTTTTACTGTATGTTATAATATTAAGCACAGAAGTAACTCAGAACATGCATGTTTATATGGGAATACAAAGCTGGAAAAATATCGTTATACACAGTTTATTCTGGAGGTTACATTGCTGTGAAGACCAGGTAATAATAATAAATTGCACCATTGGCAACAAAGATTTCATTGTTGTTTGTATTTACTACATTTTTAGTTGTTTTTTTTTTTTGTTTTTTTTTGTTTTTTTAATACTATTATAGTACCTAAGGTACACTCATTGACATGTCTGGTTTAATATACAGTAAAATACAATATATGGCTTTATCTAACAAAGCCAATTATGTTTCTGTGCTTCTATATGAAGGCAATCACTTGAGAATAATGTCAATCCAAAAATGATTCAAAAATGATTTTTTGATTTTGTTGGAAAAAATGACTTTAAGTAACACGATGAGATCAAAGCTCCACCGATACTTTTAATAGTTGTTAGAATACGCTAACAGTGAAATCAGTGATGCCGCTACCTGTGGAGCCAATGATGTGTTCTGGATTTTTCCCTCCACAGAAGCTCTGGTTTAGGGTACTGGTTTAGGGTACTTGCCTTGAGGAAGGACCGGTGCCGGCTCTGGTGCTGGGTTACTCTGGGGAACAACTGGTGCAGGTTCAGATGTGACTACCTTTGGACTCTTGCCCTGTGGATCCATGAATGCTGGTTCAGGTGTGGGTTCAGGTGCAGGCGTTGGGTCTTGGCCTTGAGGTAACACTGGTAATGGTTCTGGCGTAGCTTGAGGCACTGGTTTGTAGCTTTTTCCTTGAGGTACAGGTGGGGGCAGTTTTTGATATTTCTCTTGTGTCACCATAACAAGGATACCGCTGGTCGGCTCCGGGGCAGCAGGTGCTATGCCTTGAGTAATCGCAACCTCTTGCTCTGGTGCTGCACTCGGCTGTTCGGGAGCGAGAACTTCACCTTTAAGGCCCTTTCCATTGGACGCACCTGCACCCTTTGTACCCTTCCCATTTGGCATCATGCCGTAACCTGAGAACCAAATAGAGATATATATGTGGGCAAAAACCAAACCCAAACATCATTTGAACCACTCATCATTTGAAAGATGGAACTAGACTTCAAACAAGATACAGTTAAACCTAAAACATAAAATGCACATGCAGAGGCAAAAACACTCTCAAAAATCATTAAATCATCACATGTACATTTGTCTACTGAAGAACGCATGTTTCAGTATTATCATTTAGATTAGGACAAACAAGTATTTACCAGTATTGGCTACTTTAGGCTGTCCATTTGGTACAGCAGCAGGACCACCATAGCCTGTGAAACACAACATTTTCAAAAACAGATTTATAAATCACATTACCACTGCAGAATGTCTGAGTTATACAAAAAAGGGAAACTGGAGAAAAAATAATTTGGTTTCTGCACATTGCGGAAAGTTTTTCAGCTCAGTTTGCTCCAGTTTGTGTATCAAAAACATTCAATGAATTGTATTTAATACACAGTGAAGAATTCTCACCATTGCCAAGTGATTTTGCACCTTCTCCGGGGGAAACTGCTCCAACTCCTTTGGTAGATGGAGGTTTTGAACCTCTGCTTGGCCCTCCGTATCCTGCACAGTTTATAAATTTCACAATATGATTACAATGACACATCACAAAAAAACTCACAACATCAACTTTGACAAATTAGATTCAGAGATCATTCATGAATAACTCTTCTTAAATTTCAAAAATAAATTTGACATTGGATAGCTGGAGCGTACCATTCAGTTTACCTCCATATCCACCAAGTGCAGCACCATTTCTAACTTCATGACCTTGTGAGAAAATGTAACAAGAAATAAGCAAAGCTGGTAATAGCAGTAAACTATGTTTTACTGTGTAGGGTGCATATTAATAGGATGTCACCATTGGGTTTGGCTCCGTATCCTTTGGGAGCTCCGGCTCCAGCTGCAGCTCCATAGCCTCGGGTCAAACATAACAAGCACATGAATGCACCATCACACTGAACCAGAGGGAAATTCTTGTGTATGAGGAACATTTGTAGCACTGTAACACTAAATATGATCATTTACCATTGGGTTTAGCTCCATATCCATTGGGAACAGCTCCATTTCCATAACCTTCAGATTAAAAATACATCATGACAAAAAGATCCATTTTATATCTGAACTTTTCATTGTGTTAGAACTAAATTTTGTGACACATTTTTACAGTACAAGTTGTACCTGGTTGTGGTCTCATAGCACCTCCTCTGGTGGGTCCATATCCTGTAAAGGATTCATGGAAGCAAATTACTTTATAATCTGATGGAGATGTCATCAACATAAAACAGTATTTTGAATTATAAATAGATTTGAAAAAAGCAGTGACAGTTTTACCGTTGGGTTTGGCACCATATCCATTTGGAATACCACCATACCCTGAAAATAATAAATCAGAGTAAAGAGACCTTATTTTGTGCTTCATCTAAAGAGATCCACTGATAGTTAGTGAGTTAGTTTGCTGACTAAAATATACTAAACATACAATAAAATTCTGTTAACACATTAATAACAACACTTATCCAACAACATAGTAATTTTCTAACATTTCCAGGCAAGTATGCAACATGACTAAGACTAATATCTGTGCCTACAAGCACTGAACTAAGATTATTTGATTTATTAAATATTTAAATTAAATATTTTATTAAATATTAAATTTTACTCAAGTCTCATGGCTCTGAGAACATAATAGTACATGTCCTGCATCCTGTACGCCTATGCCACATGTTTGAGTGATGTATGACTCCAACAATGTACAATTTGAACTAAAATTATTTAGTGAAATTATGTTTTTTTGTTTTTCCATCTCAGACAAACATTCCCTCTTGGTTCAAAAAGTGGTTTCTGCTTTAAATATTCTTCAAAACTAATGACCTCACCTGACTATGAATCTTGGCAAAGTGCTAGGAAGTGAATACTGTATGTATATCCAGAAATGTGGCCACACAGATACCTGGTTTTGCTGGTCTAGTGGCTCCACCATTGGGGTATCCATAACCTAAATAGTATCAGAAACAGAAAAAAGTAATTAACCTTGTACTGTATATGTAATAAGATTAAGAATAACAAATATATAGTATGCTGACCCACCATTTGGCACAGCTCCATTCCCGTTAGGTGCTCTGGCTCCAGCATAACCTTAATTTTAAAACACAGTGATTTAAAAGATGTCTGACAATTGTTTTTACTGGATGTGATACATTGCATTAGATATCATTTATAGGTTTACCACTAGGTTTTGCACCTTGTCCATTGGGCACACCAGCTGAGGTACCATAGCCTGAAGTTGTAATATTATATCATGAGCTCAGGGAATTGTGCATGTTGAACATGGAATCTAAAAACACAAAGATCATCAAAATTGTAGATATATAATTTTCACTAAACAGTGAGGATATTCCTACCTTGCTTCGGTCCCTTCATTCCTCCATTTCCAAACCGAGGTCCCAGAGCAAAACCAGCATTGCCATAACCACCGTTGTAGCCTTGTAAATACAGAATACACGTATATATTAAAAATACACTTTATATTATATTCATCATTGTATTCAGTAAGGACTAACTGGTGTATGACTCACCTCCCATTGGCTGAGTTCCATAACCATTATAACCATTACTGCCATATGCTGGAAGAACAAATAAAGACATTGTTACTGATGTATTAGGTGGTGACCTCAGTTCTGTGTAATGGCCTTCACTCACCTGTCCCTTGGTTCCTGGCAAGCTGAGGTACTCCCAGACCTCTGGAGGCTCCCATCCCCACACTTGGACCTTTTATCAAAGAAATACAGATGAAACAATGTGGTGTGAAAGTGAATGTTACGATCTGAACAACAAGGTGGCAGAACATTAATTACCTGCCCCATAAGGTGGTCGGCCATATCCTTTCATGGGTTTACTTCCAGCTCCCCCCTGGCCTGTTAAATACACAGACATGTTCAAGTTAAAGAACAAACAAACAAACAGAAACTCAGAAAAGTATCATGCCGTCTATTCCTATTTCACCATTTTACATCTCTCACCATTGGGCCTTGCCCCATTTCCACCAGAAGGACCTGCTGTGGCTTTTTGACCTAAAGACCAAAAAAACAATTACTTACATTCAAATATGTAACACCTTCTTCTGTACTAAATAATTTAATCTAAATATGTTAAAAGTTCTGCTTTTGCAGACATTACCGTTGGTTTTAGCCCCATTTCCATTTGGTACACCAGATGTAGCACCATATCCTGGCAAACAGAGGAATTAAACTTCATTTATTTAGCATAAAGTAGTATTTGAACTCTTTGCAACATGTTGGTGCTGCAACAAGATCACTTTTAGCTCCTTGTGGTTGTTTCCTTTAACTGTTTATACATAAGAATCTGTTGATTCTTTAGAATTTTAATCCTTTTAGATTTTATAATAGTTTTTATTTGAATGCTTCAAGTACATGGTGGGTATGACTGCTCCACCCCAGACTCACAGCAACTCTGTGATTAAAGCTTGGTGGTTAGTTGTCTCCATTCTGGGTTTGATTCTGAACAGAGAAAACTGAAGTCACGCTTTCTGTGTGGAGTTTGCATGTTTTCTCTGATAGAAAAAACTCTGAACTAGTATAGCCTTTAGCAAGTCTGTGTGCCAACATTTAGTCAGTGTAACTTAGTATACATGTGAGTTTTCATCACACACACAACTAGACTGCATAGTGAACATCCAGTCATTTAACATGAACACTTAATAACAATGCTGTAAGAGCTGCCATACCGTTGCCTTTGGTTGCAAATCCATCATGTGCAGCAGCACCACCTACAAACACATACAAAACTTTATCCTTGTTCATAACATTAAAAAGCAAAAACATTCAATTTTATGCCATCATTAGCTGAACCTTTAGTTGGTCATAACTGCTTTTGTTATCAGGTGAAAAATATCAACCATTCTCTTACAGCTTCAGAAATTATCATAAAATTACTTATTTTTGCTGCTTGTCATTTTGAAACATTACTTTGGGCTCTAGTAACTGTGATCAACATATATTTTTTAAACATTTTGTTAATTTACATTTTATAGTGATTCATCTATTAATCAGAAAAATAATCTATAATGAGACATAATTGTCGATTGCAAACCTAAATTGAAGTTTATCTCATGTAAAATCTGCATCATACTGTGTCTGACATAAATACATGAAGAACTGTAACACTGGCATTTGTTATTGAACAAAGAGCATTATCAATGTTTACTCACCATTGGGTTTAGCTCCATTTCCACCTAGACCACCAGCTGCTGCACCATAACCTAAAAGCCGATAACAGAATCAAACAAGAGACTCATTAGCTTTGCTGTTTGGGACTGCAGCAGTACTACAAAATGACCTCAAACAGATTCACTGTATCGCTAGCATTAATATAAGATTCTACTTCAGCACTAACTCTTATCTCTCTGTACATTTGGCATTTTTCTAGAGGACCAAATTGTATACAAACTAATAAAAAAGATGACAACTCACCATTCAAATGTCCTCTGTTTCCGTTGGGTGCTACAGCAGCAGGAGCTCCATAACCTAGAGGTTAAATGTATAATTTGATGCTTTTATAGCATAGAAATTATGATGTATATGATTCAATTGAACACATATGCATATAAACCCCAAATATGATCACATCATCACATCTGAAATACCATTGCCTTTAGTTCCTTGTCCACCGTATGCACCAGCTTGAGCACTGTAACCTGCAACATAAAGACAGTTTAAACTAAATGGTTTTATTGCTCAGTGAATGTGTGTGAGAGTATGCATGTGTCCTCATCGAGAAGACTTGTGTCATACCATTGCCTTTCATTTGTTGTCCATTGGTCGGGCCGGCTTGAACACCATATCCTGCAACAATGATCACAATGTTATTATATTATAACAATCAATAAATTAGTCACATTAGAATTATTTCTACCATGAAGGCAAACCATAAGACTTGACATCTACCATTAGATTTAGCTCCATTTCCACTGGGCAAAACTGCTGGATTACCTCCTATCAGAAACACAATGCATATGGAGATTGGAAGATGGTTAGTGGAAACCAGTGACCTGATACAGAGTTTAAACATTCTGTGTTGTTAATTTCAAAAACAATAGTTCATCACTAATACAACTTAATGCTGTTGGGGTTTTTTTTTTAAATAAAGTACAGGACTCAATGACAAAGTTTAAAGGACAGGTTCACCATTTTTCAAGTCTGTCTTGACAGTCAGGTGCCCAAATGAACATTGAAAGAGGTTTTTCTTGCCATAATAATCCTTCCTGTTCACACAAACCATTAGAGGATCCCTTCATAAAAAATCTTGAAAAATTGTGAACCTGTCCTTTAAGGGCATTTTGCATTGCTCATTGATTGCTGCTGGTGAGTTAGTGACCTTCATATAAAGGGAATGAGAGATAGTTCAATTCTTGCAGTATATTCAACTTGAATTACCTTTGAAGCTCTACCAGAGGCAGTGTGTTCAACTATTTAGGATAATTAAACCATATTTGAGGATTTGGGATTGGTTTGGAGTGGTTTCTTTATGAACATTATGACTGATTTAATCCAAGCTGATGACAGCCACTTCTCTCTATGAATGAGGAAAGCAACTAACTTTTAACATCCTATTTTTAAGACTATTTGTTGTGCATCAGTTTAGTGGTCAAAAAGAGACTTAAAATCTTGCTTTTGCTGCCATCTATTGATTGAAGTTTTCAGGACTGTCAGACCATCATCATGTCAACTCACAGAGTTCTGAATGTAAGCTGTTAAGAAATTGACACACTGTGTCTGTGTGAATTTCACTCACCTAAAAATGTTGATATGCTGAAAGCGTTTTAGCTGTGATTGGTCCACATTGGAATACCTACCTTGTGGTTTCCCACCTTGTCCATTGGTTGCACCAGCTGCTGCTCCATAGCCTTAAACGACAAAATGGAAAAACATAAAAATAACAAGATATTTGCATATTTCTTATATTAATCAGCTTTGATTTTACAGAGTGATAAACCACAAGATTTGTTTAAATATCATGAATAAAGGTACATGGTGAATTTACCTTTCATCCCTACTCCAGTGGTCACACCAGCAGCTGCACCATAGCCTTAAATAGATTATATATGTGGTAAGAAATGTTGTATGTAATGAGAATAAGCTCTAAATTTGTATTCAATAGTGTGGAAAGAGATTTACCGTTAGATTTTCCTCCATTTGCAGTTGAAACACCAGCTGCTGGCCCATTGCCTGAGTGTAAACATCAGGAAAATTACTGAAAATCATGTTAACCAGTCATGCAAATTTATTTCATATTCACACCCTGTAGTCACTGACCTACTCCTTTTGTGGGGTATCCACCGTATCCATTCTGTGCACCCATTACTGGACCCACACCTTAGAAAAAATAATAGTAAAGACTAAATATAAAATTCTCAGAAACAGAGAAATTCATGGCTGGAGAAATTTTCTGTTAGTTTACCTTTTGATGGTATGAGCATTCTTCCCACACCTCCACCGTTCTGAGGTTTCTTTCCTAGAAAAAAAGGACATAACTGTGACAAAGGCTTTGGCTTGTTTGAAACTATCATACATGCAATGATTTACATGTTTCACAAGTGTACAAAATGTGATGGATTCACCATTAGGTTGTGGCCCTTGTCCATTGGATACTCCAGGTGCAGGACCATAACCTTGAACACAACACGTTTAATGTAAAGGTATGCTTTGATTTCAGCAATTCTCAGTAACAAAATCATCATCTGGCTTAGCAACATATCCACAAGGCATATCAAGTCTTACTCCACAGATTAAGAATCAGACTTTGAATCAAAACACTGATGTTAAATCTGTAGTCCTCACAAAATTATCTAACAATCACATAACTTAATACAGCTGCCTATTTAGATGCAAATGTCCAAGATGATAACAAAAATATTAAGAGGGGAAAAGATATTAAGTGTGTGGGTACTGAACCACTGAATTGACTCTTGACACCAAATAACTCCATACTTTTTTCAGTTTTATATCAAAGAATAGAATCCACCCGGAGGCACCACAGTAGCTTTTATTAAAGCTGGAGTGTCTCCCCCTTCCGGCAGTGAGAGTTAAAGAGGGGCACTCGGCCTGACACAGGTATGAAGCATACTTCTATGTGCACCCCAAATGACAGACATACAGAGAGGGCCGGTAAAAACAGATGTTTTGACGGCCCACTGGCCCATCGGGATTTGTCCTAGAATGCGTGTTGGCCAGTATACACTGGCCGTAACCTGTTGTGGCTCGTTTCACTCTCAGAATTTGATCTACTCTGTCTGATAACATTTGGAAAGTCCAGAGGAACCGCATGATTAACAGCCAAATGGCCAGCGCGGAGTGTCGCGCCCAACATGAGATTTAAAAACTCTGTGTACTGTGAAATACAGACAAATTTATCTGGTGGTGAACTTGTTTGTCAAGGGCTTGAATGTAACAGACATTCATTTATGTGTAAAAGTTCTGCACTGCAGGTTTAATATCGGATTGACAAAAATGCTCATTTCAATTTAGAAACCTGCATCGTCATGAGTTTGTAAGGGACTGCATGAAAACTATGGGGGGGATAAGCATTGGGGGTTTATGTATTTTTTTGGTAATACTTTAGTTTAAGTCCCCCTATTTGGCATTTAGAATCATATGAATATTTAATAAATTATTTATAACACACTATAATGTAGTTATAAGTGGATAGAGGAACATTTTAAGTGTTTATTAATGTACAGTATTTGTCAACAATTATAACTTCTTCTATGAAGAGATATTTTATGGTGTTTACTACTTTATATTGTCATTCATAATCTGTTTATAGACCAGCCTCCACTAATGGGTAGAAGCTTTTTGATTATTTTTATTGTTTGGAGCAGGCACAGAGCTGTTGATTGACAGTTTATTCAGTGACAATAATAACTGTTTATATAAAGGGCTTCATTCTGGTGGCTAAAGTGAATTTTCTACCCACAAAGGGTTAAATTGGGGCAAACAGTCTTACAATTACAATTACAAATTCTTCCACTTGACCATTTTCTAATTATTTATTATGAAATTAATTGTACCAATTCAGTTATATTTTTTTTAAGATATATATTTTTTTCTCCTTTTTTCTAAGTCAAAGGCAGAGTCAAAAAAACAAAAAGAAATTTAAACATAAGATTCACACCCCTCCCCACTCCAATATTTTTTGTACAGTCCCTAAATTAGAATTACACACTAAATTTTATTAAATCCAGTCTTGTGAGTCAGAAACACTCAAAAGAAACAAATTCAATGGAGTGACTGTGTACAAGTAGTAAAACTATTCTCTTCCCTTCTCACAGAGGGATGTTAAATTTAGACTGCTGATGCCACCAAAGCCGAGCTGCCTTTGATTTCACAAAACTGAGACAGCTGGTAAAGAGAAAACAGAATATATAGCTGCTTCGCGTCATTGCAAGAAAACTTGGAAGAGGGCCGAACAACTTCAGAACTACACAGGGAGGGTTGCCGAGACTTCAGTTTAACATGATCGTTTGAAATTTGACAGGCAAACCCGAGCACCTGAAAGACATTTGTTTCATCTCTTCATCTCTTCAGGAGCAGGTTGTACTCTTCACTGCCAGACTGGAGTATGCATCATTTTAACATAGTTTGGGATTCTTTGATGAATGCAAGAATGCCAACAATATACAGAATATACAAATACAAGTAGACTCTATATATACTCATGGAGATGTTTAATAATTTCACATTTTTCTCTGTTCAAATCATTAAAATTCTGGCTGCACCTTGAATAATTCTGATCTGTTATTAGAGGATAGGTTTAAATCTAGATCATGTTTAATTTCAAAGCATTCAAAAGCAACATGTTAGAAACCATCACTCAAGACAAAATATTTTACTCACACTAAGGTACATAGACCTGAGATATTGTCTAGATGTAAAAAGAAAGAAAATATCAAATTACAGCAGTCTCAGGTTTAGATATTCTGTATTTTTGGTCATTTTGTACTATTTTGTCTCACAATTTTTCACTGAACTAGAAAATATTTCTGTTGTGAACATCAAATCATGAAATATGTTGCTTCACAGGTGTTAAGACTTCGAATTACAGATCTCTTTGCAGAAAGCAGTTCCTCAGTGCCAGACAACAGCATCATCACACTTGTTACGCATCATGTCAGCTTATAACTCAATCGCATCTCACCTTTTCTTCCAACAGCAGACCACGCAGACACATAACTGACCATAAAGATGCCACAGAACATAGAGGATATACTTTTATTATCCTACACAGTAAACTATGAGGCACCAGTACTTCAGGTAAATACTGAATTACAACAAAAAATCCGATTCCTATGTGAACTATCCTAATTTTCTATCACCTGATATATTTGCATTCATTCTAATAAAACACATAATTGCCCTTCTTTTACACAATGTGGTCTCACAAATGAATGTAAATCCAGTTTAAACAACTTAATTTGACCACTGAGCTGATGGCTATCACATTATTTTAGATATATTTGACTGACTCTCAGCAATGGCCTTCACATCCGCACTTCACACTCACCCCCTGTGTGTGCCGTCTGCGCCAGCGAAAGGACCACTGCACTCCGAAGAAGTAATTGTCCCAACATAGTGGACCTGAATGTTTTAGACCCAGCAGGAGAATGAGGAGGGCGAAGCAGATGTTCTGGAGTGGGCAATGAACCCTGATTGTGAGGGTCTAATATACACTCTGGTCTGAGGCGCCCCTCCTCTTACCACCTCATGTTGTCCTGTAGATGCTCCTGTTCTCCAGATCCTACCCCCCCTTGTTAGGGGACACCCGAGGTGTACACACACTAACTGAATAATTGGGCACTTAAAGTACATTAACACTTAAGGGAGAGATAGAGAAGCAAAGAGAGGGAGTTCATCAGATTGGACGTTGACTGATGAAGTCTGGACGGTGCATCATCACACAAACTGGATTAAAGGATGATACAGCTGCTTTGCACTCATAGTTTAAATTGTTTGCACACACCATAAAAGCATCTTTTCACAAATATATTCTTCAAACATTTGATACAGCTTATTAATCGATGTATTATTTTAAATCAAGGAGTTTGCTATGATGATGTTGGCTAACACAAAGCATAAAATGTGTTCTAAAAACAGACTTTGATTTATTCAAATGGGCTCAAATATAAGAGGATGAGGAGAGGAGAGGATGACATATATAACCTTCACATAAGAACATCAAACACACTGTAATCCAAAGAAAACAACCTTAAACAGGAAAAATAATCATCTGAACAGTCCAGACTATGGAAAGACATATACTGCAGACAGGTTAAAGTAAATATACTTTAAATACTTTCAGCAATAAATCACTCAAATGACTGTAACTCAATGACAGAACACAACAAAAATGAAATTGCACATGTAAAGTTCTGAATAGGCCACAGTTTAGTTCAGTATTTGGTTTTAAGAATATTTTTTAAAGGCACTTTGGTCAAATGCTTCAGTACATTAAAACAAAAAACTCAGTATTGGCTGTCTGGTAAAGAGTAAATATGTACTTTACAGAGAGCTCAACATGCATCCTGACTGAACTATACTCTTATTTATGAATGGACTTTACGACAGAAATTACATCAGCTCAAGACGCAGAGTAGTCTGTGCAATGAGTGATATGATGGAAACTGTTAGTGGGCTCTTTAGGTCCATAAAGTCTCCATGGTCTCAGCACACACATACTGTTGATGGGTGAGAGGCCCCTTGTATATTTAAAGAAAAAAGCGGGTAAAAAGAGAAAGATATCTCACCTTTCACATAGATTCCTCACCTAAAGTCCAAATCCTCTTCTTATAGGGTCAAGGAGAGGTTAACATCTCACCTCCCAGCCCACCCAGACCTCTCACATACTTGGCTTCTCAACAAACTCAGTCAATACCTCTGACAAACCATCTGGCTAACTTTTCACCACATGGCAACAAATCTGTCTTTCACTTCCTCGCTGCTCTTTCAGCTTCTGATCTCTTGGAAATATTTTCAATCATCCTTTATTTAGGACATTAAAGAAATCCTTATGGGACAATGATGCTTTAACAAGTATGTTTGTGCTAGATGCAGACAGTCTCTTACAGTGTGTTGATTGGCAGTCAAAGGGATGAGTAGAATAATACTTGATGTAATAATTGTATTTGCATTGAATTGCTAGTTTTATGTTCCTGTGAAGACAATATGACATTTACTGTCTTACTGTCATGGTGCAGGCCCGTGCCCTCTAGAGAGTAATAACCATGGATGACTAGATGCTCCAGCCCTTGGCTAGTGGGTTGAGGCTTTGGCTGAAGGGTTGGTGCAGTTGTCCAAAGTCTGGGAGATCACGGTTGTGACCTATTGTGGAAACCCTCCTTCGCTACACTTACCAAATTGGTTATAAGCCTAAATCAGAGCATGCATGCTAGTAGTATGGCTCTAATGGCAATTACATTTGGTACACACATTCATATTAACTTCAGGATGCATTGTAACTTTTTGTGATCCATTAGCCTTAGTGCCATTATCAGGTCACATTTTTAATTTGTCCATCCAATATTTTGGTTTATGACCAAACACTTGTCAAATTAATGACATTCCTATCAGCCTTAATACTTTTTGTTGAGTGCTAATTAGCAAATGTTAGCATGCTAACACCTTAAACTAAGATGCCAAACATGGTAAACATTGTTCCTGCTAAACTTTAGTATGTTAGCATGTTTTTGTGAGCATGTTTGCATGCTTATGTTAGAATCTTGTTATATCGCCAGTAATTTTCACTTTACCTAGCACATGTAGGCTAAAATATTGTCTCTTTAGGCACCAACTGGCTTGTTTTCTTGTTTTAATGACATATGGAAATTTCTCGTTATAAACAACTTGCAAACTTATAACTAGAGATGTTTAATGAGATACATTCATTTTGTGAAATGATGAGAAAGTTTTGTGTTCTAATCAGATAAAGTGATATGTTGTCATTACAAGAAATGTTTCTTGTAAAAAATGAATAACCTGATATCTAGTAATAACGAGAAAATATCTCAGAATAACACAAAAAATATCATGTTATAACATGAATATTTATTGTCATGGTGGCAGCAATATGTTGCTGTTAGCATTTAGCTAAAAAATCCTCAGCCTCACACAGATGCTAGCGTGGTTGTAGACACTTTGTTTAAAGGTTCCTTGCCTGGAAAGAGCTTTTACAGGTCAGTGGTTTCTGTGACTGACACGTGTTCTGAGAGTAAAATGTATATCTGTATTAAACTGTTGAGGGTTGGAAGGTCAGTTTACTGTATTTCCTCACAAATCTTCACAGAATACACTCAATCACATTGATAGCCTGTGTAGACCTCCCACACAGAGGTGAAGACACAATGTCATGATGGTTTTCAAGAAGGCCAAAGACAAATAATCAGTGTCTCCTGTACCTGCTCTCAACTGACATCTGTTGCCTTGTACACCTGTACTATCATAGTATGAAACCACATTGAGTACTAAAACAAACTATTTTTAAAACACACAAATGACATGATACAAAGCCAAATTGTGTCAGTTAATGACATAAGACAGCTGTTAATGCTGAAGGGGTTTCATGGCACTAATCCATAGGAGGATGTGTTGGTACAGATGAGGTGAGGGTGGGGTTTGGCGGTCAGGATGTTAGTGTGTCGCTCTGTTTACCATAAAAAAAACGTGGGCTGAAGACCACAGTGCGACCACTGTTCAACAAAGATTCCTGGACTCCACAGAGCCATGTCTGCGATGTGTATTCCTGCCCAGATGAGTGCAGCTGTTATAAGGAGGCTGGCCAAAATGGCTCTGACTCAGTGTTTGGTTGACATCCAGTGGACTCCAACTGTTGAGTGTCAAACACTAGTTGGCATTGGAAACAACTTTGCTCAACAATGTTGCTCTAAACCTGCTGCAAATAAACCCACACTGACAGCTGTGAGAGGGGAAAAATCACTTCAATGCATTTCATAAGAATGAATCACAGAAAAAAACAACATTTAATATCACCATTGCCTTCTAGTAATGTGAAAATGATTAGGGTTTTGGGTGACAATATAGCAGATTTCTATGCAAAATTCCCAATTTTGATTTCAAGAGACATTTCAGGGCCTCTCTCAAGGCCTTTTCTGTGAGCTGTACACTTTGTAGACTGTGGTCCTGGGACAGATACTGAAGAATCCAGAGGAGGACATAGCAGAGGGTTTAATAAACTAATATTTATAATTTAAAGTCTCAAATCTTTATATTGATGTTGCACTTTGGTACTCTTGTTATGCAAAGAAATAAATACATATATTCCTTGTATATAAAAACTATGTATGTGAATTGTCAATGGCAAGAAAAGCAATGTTTGAAAAATATTAGATTTAGGTAGAGTAATGCCTCTCCTCTCTGAGTGCTGGCTGCTGCAGTTTCAGGCACTACTGGAGGCCACAGTTAAGACTCTTCCTTAAAACTAATTTAATCTTAAAAACTACCAATTCTTCCATGAATCCAACTCACTTTCAATCCAAATATTTGATGAGCCAACTATCAAAGCCTAAACTAAATAAAATGAATGGTGCCGGAGTTACACCACTTTGTCCTCAGGACAAACTATGTTCATGGCTTCACTTGCTTATGTCTTTACTACCAGTAATCTATGCTCCAATTTGTTTTAAATCTTTATACACACACTGTTCATCCCCACCTCTTGGTCCAATATTCCAGCCTCACTGGAAGGCAATAAGAAAATATTACTGTGAATGTCTGCCCACACTAGGCTTTATTTAAGCTTTATATAGTCTGTTTGGTCAGACAAACTAAAACACATTAAAAGGATAACAACATTATAGTAGTCAAGAGAAATAGGGCACATTAAATAACTTATTAGTGCTGGCAGAGTACTGAAGTTATGCATACAGTCACATTAATGACAATGTCCTGCCACCAGTCACACCTGTTACTGTTTATTTCTCTCTTCTTCACTGCAGCCTCCTTCTCATTAGTACACTTGGTCATTGGCATAACTTGACTTGCATTTTGCGAATCCCATATCTCAGTGAGTTTATTTGGAGTTCTGCTCTGTACAGCACTTGATACATTTAGATTTGAAACTATATTTGTGTTCTGCTATTCCTTCCTGTATGTACCAGATAAGCTGTGTTTCCACCGCAGGAACTTTCCCGGAGTAAGAACCTTTTGAGGAATTCGGGTCGCCTACTTATGTTTCCATGCAAGGAACCAGGAACTACATGAAGTTCCAGGAAGATTATTTTATCCCCCTAAAATTGTCTGCTTGTTTTTGGGGGGTATAAGAACTTTTGGGTCAGGGTTTGTTGTGCTGACCATCGCTGATTGGTCAAACACAGACACCACAGCTGCGTCAACTTGTGCGAGCTAAGAGTGAATGAAGAGAGCAGTGGTAATGAGAATAAAGTCAGTGAATGAGAGAAATAAAATGTTTAACATTTTTTGATACTTTCATGGTGGTTATGTTCTACAGCAGAAATAAATAACCAATAAACACTTAACAGATTTACCATGGAGACAGATGCTCTTTCAGTTTCATTTCCTCTTCTGCATTTCTCCTTTTCATTTCATTTCATTACATCCAACTCATGCAGTGGTAAATACAAACAACAGGACTGTGTTGTTGTTTCCTCATGTGTGAATACTGCATCATCCTGCTGTCCTGCTGCCATTAACTCCCTTTAAGGAATGTCACACACTGGTGTTTCATCATTATTAGTTTGGTTAAAACTAAACTCCCCTAAGGAAAAAACACAGGAAATCTGGACTGCAGATTTCTTACTGAGATTCGGTGTAACAATGTGACTCCAGCTTGAGCCAGCTGAGAACTGCAGCACCACCCAAACCAGACTAAAGTAAAATCTGATACACAGAAGCAAGAAGGAGCACGTGATGTAGTGAAGTCCTCTTTGGCTGGAAACTATATCAAACTGTTGAGCATTTTTAAAGATTTTTTTTATTTATGTTGCAAGTGCTCTACAAGGGTGCGATTTAAGTTATTCCTGTTTCCAAATGAATACAATAAATAAAAATCTCTTTACAACTGAAGCATCTAAGATGGAAAATTACATCAAATGCATCATAATTAGTATTGCTACACATGTATACACACAATGCATGCCTTTTTACAAAAAACCCAAAACTGCATGGCTTATGTTGATGGGCCATGCCATGACAACTTCTATAGTGGTTATTATAAACAACATAGGTTCAGCTGTACAATCATAAATTACTATACAATCCTCAACGTGGTCACCAATATCTGATCCAACACATTTATCTTAGGAAGTGATACCTCAAATTTCTTCTAAAAGTAACTACTATTTAGATAGAACATTTGGAAGTGTGTAAATGCTGAGTGGTTAGATAGAAGACAGATAAGTAAGTAGCTCCATCCACAACATAATGCAAAG
This sequence comes from Thunnus thynnus, assembly GCF_963924715.1. NCBI lineage: Eukaryota > Metazoa > Chordata > Actinopteri > Scombriformes > Scombridae > Thunnus > Thunnus thynnus. Next base: position 15,319,104 of record NC_089536.1, on the reverse strand, counting down.
TTACCAACTACAGTATATGGTAATCTCATGGAAAACACTTGTTTGGGAAAATTAAAGAAAAAAAACAAACTTGGATTTGTGATTTCAGAGAAAACTGCACTGATGTAACCTACTGGAGACCAAACAGAGGAAAGTAAAAAGATCAGATAAAGGAAATAAAAAAGGGAAACAGGTTTTGGGTGTGCAAAAATGTGAAGGGAGGAGGGAGAAGGGCAAAAGGAATAAGAATCAAATTATTTTGAACACAGGTATATTACATATCTTCTGTTATGATGAACACTGAGGAATTTTTGTCAGGGCTTCACTTCTGCTCCTTTCACCCTGGTGCTCACCACAACCCGGTCATTAGCTGAACGTCTCATTTGCTACCATCCACCTTAAGATGGAAGAGCCAGGAATCCTGTCGCAGACCTAAATAAAGATATTAAATAACATTCCATGGGTCCATGTTCTCAAAATAAGTATTTTTTTGTATACAGAGTGTTAAAATCTCTTCCTCTTGCATCAAATCAAAATGTAAAAAAATAACTTACTCCATGTTGCTTTTCAGCTGATGCACAGTGCGCTTGTCCAGGTAACGGCAGAAGAGAGTGAGCAGGTTTGAGGGCATGACAAGTGGCTCCACCAGTGAACACTGCGATAGCTGTCCCGCCACCTGGAATATTGTGTCGGTCCTAAAGGACAACGGAACCACTTGCGTCACAATCTCAGACAGATGTTAAAATTATCTCCCTTTGTGTAATATAAGACTAAAGATCCCCACCAGGTCTCAAAGTCACCGATGCTGGGCTCTAGAGGAACACCAGAGGACAGCAACTTCTCTCCTTGGGACAGGAGAGCATACAGTAAGGACAGTCCGAACTGAAAGAGAAAGAAAAGAGTCTCAAAAAAAACCTTTCAGTAAAAATGGCCCATGCAGCAACACGGAGCACAGACCTTGTTCTGACACGCCAGCGTGAGGGACTCATATGTCGTTAGAGACTCAGATGATGTCAGATCTCTGAGGACCCCGATTAGCTGACTGAATGTCAGGCCTCCAATCACATTCAGGAGAGATGGGTAGAGCACTGGAAGAGCCTAAAAAGTGAACAGTGACAGTGATGAGCTTTGTTAATACTTTAAACGTGTTAATTTCCTTTTATTGCAACACAACAATGCTGAGAAAAAACATTGGGAAGAACTGCCCTACCTCATCTGCATCTCTGCTCATCAGCGTAGGTAGGTTAGAGGTCACAATCCTCAGGATCATTATTGCAGAATCATGTTTCAGAAACGGAAGCAGACGGGCAAGAAGCTTTTTGCCTTTTGAGACCAGTAGGAAAGGAAGAAACTCTCCTCCTGAATCTCTACATCAGAACGTTTGAGAAAATTCATTGCTCAATTTCAGTATCCAGCAAAATGTGAACTATCATATAAAAAGCTAGAAACAAAACAATATTTATACATCACTTTTTGCAAGTAGCAGTATATCTCACATATATAGATAAATAAATAAATAAAACTCACAGGGGATCGTGGTGTTGCAGCTGGGAGTAGATGTGCTCCACCTTCCTCTGGGTCTTCTCCATCAACCTTCTTTCTTCTGCTTCAGACAGGACTGTGGTTTTCATCCTCTCCGTCTCCTCGACCTCCAACAAAACCATGAACAGCTGCATGGCAGAACAGGTGTGACTGAGAGTTAAAGGAAGGAGGTTGGAAGGAAAAAAAAACCCCCAAAAAACAAAAGGCATCTCACTGCACCAGAAGAACTAACCAGATACCTTTTCTATTTTGCTGAGGACCTCTAACCGCTGTTGTCTGGTGTCTTTTTGTTCCTGTAATGTGGAAAACAGTCTCAGTATCAGGAAGGGCAAATAAAAGCACTCCTAAGATGCTAAATGTTGTCTCAAAAACAGTCACCTCGAGTGGACCCTGAGCTTGGACGGCATGAACAGCACCGATGGCATGTCGAGGAGAGTAACATGTGGACACAGCAACTTGACCCAAAGAGCCTTCAATGTGCACCACTGAAAGAGAAAAACACCACTGACTAAATAACATTAAAAGGTTTTTGGCAAATTCAAGCAGAAAAGGACATGCATTACCCTCCCATAACCACTGTAGACAAATTTGATCAAAAGGTGAAAAGAACCTGGTGTGTACTGGTGGTCAGTTTTCGTGATGTAAGGTGTGGTGAGTTTGGGTGGCTCCCTCTTGCTCCTGATGCCCAGCTCTTCCTCTGCCATCTTAGCTTCTATTCGTCGATAGTACTCCTGTGACAGTGGTTAAGTACACCAGTCATGAAATCCCATTCCCTTATTTAATTTTCTTAGATCATACAGAAAATACCAAAAAAAAAAGCAAAGGAGCAAAAGATGGGTTATTTGGCTCAAAAGCAACAATGAATAATGAGACATTAGAGCAAAGCTTTGATTTCCTACCTGGTAGTAGTAGTCCTCCAGGTATGGATTCTCACTTTGCAGCTGAATCATCTGCAGCCGGGTGATCCACTCCTTCTCTTTGGATGTCATCAGATTAAAGTAAGGATCCCAGCCCTCTGGTTTTCTATTAATAAACATATTCCTAGTTTATTAATAACATTCTGAATACCAAAAAATATATTCAAAATCAAAAAAAGCACTGACCTTTGGAATATTCGCTGCTTTTGACTAAGTAGTCGTTTATGTTGTGGGTGGAGCTGGGTGACTGGACCCGGGTACCTGTGGGTCAGACAAAGACGTCATATTCAAAAGCACCAACCCTCGTCATTTTCCATGAAGATCTGATGGAGTGGCTGTTATATGTACATAGCCTAGTAAAGATGTCCATATTAAACAGATAATGTTAATTAAATCCAGTGTCAAGTTCCACAACAGTTAATTTATCTTAATGCACACAGCTTGAAAACCTCAATATGTCGATATTGTTTTTTTTGTATCACAGAATATTCAAACCAGCCCAGACTTACTATGTAAAAATATAATTAATCCAATCATTAGGTTGTACAGTGAACTTTGAGAATGTGGTCCTAGTTTCAGTTTAGTTTCTTTAAGGTTAAAGTATATTTATGGTTTTTACCTCAGTTTGTTTTTAAATCTTTTCTCCATTTTTATCTTTTTATCATTCAGTCCAACTACACAGCTAACTTTCAGCAACTTTATTTTTTTTAGCTAATAAATATCTTGGATGTGTGATAAAGAGTTTGATCAATAAATTAATTTCAGTGTGCTGCCATCATCAGTTTGCAGTCTGAAGTGTGTTATGCTATAAATCCATTTCAAACTGATGTATCAATATTTCCTTTGATTATACAAATCAAGAATTAAGTTCAGTTGTGCACCAGTTTTGGGGATATACAGCTGCATCTTTTATATCCAGATGGTACAGTTATCCATTAGTCCCACTTTACCCTGTAAATACACAGTAATGCTGGGGATTTCATGATTTATGAATGTCAGGTCGATGAGTTTTATATAAACACATTCGAGGGATGAACAACACTGCCAAGTTATAAATATACTTGATACTCAAACTTGGCTGACAAACATGTCAAGCCACAAATCAAACATTCATGAAAGATACGAGGTGGTCACACACCTGAAATGCTGCACTGGATTAGATGAGGGGCTGTAAAAGGGGGACGGCCTTGGTGAGTTGGCACCGAAGCGAAGTTGCATCATCTTAGGAGTCAGAGACCGAGGAGTGGAGGGGCAAGGCCGGCTCGTAGGATACATAAAGCCCCCTGTCTGATTGGATATATTCAACAAAAAAAAAAATAACTGAGTAAATGCATTTAATATAGTTTTAATATAGTAATATAATATTTGATGTATCAGAATAGTTCTGCTTTATTATGGAATAAACCTGATTGTAATGCTGCCGTGGGGTTAACGGTTGACGTGAGAAGATGGGTGATCCTGGTATCATGGGTGCATGTACCTGCCAGAGAAAGATTGACAAAATTAATCACCAACTATTTTGATAATCGATTAATGGTTTTCAGTCATTTAAGAAAAAAAAAAAAAATCTAAAATTCTCTGGTTCAAGCCTCTCAAATGTATATAGTACTAGAAATTAATATTTTCTGATGTCTTTTGACTTCTATGATAGTAAATCGATCACTCTTCAGGTTGTGGACTGTTCGTCAGGACAAAAACATTCAAGGTTGCACCTTTGGCTTTGGAAACAACATTTATCACCATTTTCTGACATTTTATAGACCTAACCACTAATTGATTAACCATGAAGAAAATCAATTAATCAATAATGAAAATAATTGTTAGTTGCAGCCCTAAAAGCAATAATTAGACATTTTTGTGCAGACAGATGATACCACTGATGTCTGTACTGTAAATAAGAATCTGAAGCCAACAGCTGATGGGTTTAGCTTAGCATAAAGACTGGGAAACGGCTAGCCTGGCTCTATGTATCTAAAGGTATGTGCTAAGCTAAGCTAACTAACACTTGGCTCCAGCCACATATTGAACTGACAGGCAGGAGCTGCATCAATCTTCCCATCCAACTCTGCAAGAAAGTGAATATGGGCACTTCCAAAATTAAAATAAAATTAAGTCTCCACCTGAGCGGGGCCTCTTTGGCCAAACTGTCTTCTGAAGTAGGGCCCTCTGGGTTCCCCTCTCCTGCCCCTGAAGGAAGAGACAGGATATGGCAAATCCAGGAAGTTGGAGGTCAGGTGCTGACCTCTGCCTCTGTGACCATCAATCACACACACTACAGCACTGTCCTACAAAACAGAATAAAATCAGACAGATGTTTGTTTAGGTAACCCATTGTCATACATATTATAGCATGTGTTCTTTGGTGATCTGAACCTGAAGTATAGATCCTGAGATTTTCCTGGTCTTTCTATAAGATGGTACCATCCACTACGGGAAAAAAATAAAAATGAACAGCAAAAGGAAAATTAGCAGCATGAACAAAGAGTTTGGCAGAAATGAAATGTCTTTAAAAGTTAACACTTACATCATCTTCAAAGGTTTTCTGGTACATGGCGTTCCCACAGTCCACTATGGCACTGTCGAGACTCTTAAAGTAAAACAGACCAAAATGAGGACAAGCTGCTATGAGATGAGCTGTCTTATCCCAGTTCTCAGAAAAATAAATTAATCTGCATCACCTTGAGGCTTGGTCGCCCCTCTACTATCCTCATCACAGCTGGGTCTTCAAACATCTGGCCCCTGCCCAGCCCTCCCCTCTGCCCCCTCCCTCTGCGAGGCCGGGGCAGATACTGCGTGCGGTGTCTGGGAGGGGAGGGGGAGCTGTGAGGGGATGGGGGTTTAAGGTCTGGTGGTGGTTGTGGTGTTGGTGGAGGAGGCGGTGGCTCTCCAAACTGGAGGAGACCGCTGCTGGGATCCTCTGTGGTCCCATGTGCATCTAGATCTATGATACAGATACAAGCAGAAATACACTGAGGACACCTTTTTACACTGTAATAATGCCAAAAAATTGCCAATTTATATTCTTTGGCATGAATAAGGATCACAAGTTGTTGGGTCGTAGAAATGTAATTTATCAGCATTTAATAATAATAAAAAAAAGTTGCGACAACAAACCAACAACAAAACTTGCTTTAACAAAAATGAGTGAGTCCTGATAACTTTCTATCTTCATCATTTTATCATTTGTTCATTGCAAAGTGAGAAAGAATTACAAACAAAAATCTTCAGAGTTCATATTACTTTACACCAGACTCCTCTAGACTGTAAAACCTTATCAGGTAAATGAGCTAAAATGATCAATACATTGTAATTAGATACAAGATTTGTCAGTTTCAAGTCAGGTCAACTTGAATCATCTAGTTTTCACTTTCAGAACTTAAAAAATTGAGTTCAATCTTGTAACAAAATGAGCATTTTTCACAATTATGTGACATTTTGTGGACTAAATGATTCATAAATTAAGAAAAAATAATCTGCAAATTAATTGATAATGAAAATAATTGTGAGTGGCAACCTTACAGATGAGTCATATATTGATCCTGAATTGACTGCGGCTGCTAGCAATGACCCGAATATTGTAATTTTAAGCAGCTGGAGTATCCTTCATACAATAGTAGAACAAATGTATTAGTGATCAATCAGACTTAACTGGAAGCTCATTTATAAACTACCAATTCAGAGTGGGAACAATTTAATGTACAGATATGAGTTACCTTAACTCTAAGTTAAATTGCCTCATTCAAAGTTGTATTAAAGTTTGTTGCCTTAAAGGAACAGTTCAACATTTTGCTCTCTTGCTCAGAGTTAAATGAGAAACTTTATACCAGTCATGTCTGTGTAAATATCAAGCTGAAGTCCAGAAGAAAGCTTTTTCCAGTCTATATGCTAAGCTAAGCTAACCAGCTACTGGCCGTAGCTTCATATTTAACACACAGAGTGCTATTCACAGCAAGAAAGTGAATAGAAATATTTCCCAAATGTTTTATCTTTTTTACTGTGTACTGTAGTTTGGCATCAATACTCCTGTTGCCCCATTTGAAGAGGAGTATTAAGGCATCTACACACCCATCCCAAACGTCTCCTCATTGTAGACGTTGATCTCCTCATCCTCCTCAGCCATGGCCTGCAGGAGCCCACAGTCCATGTTTGTCCCATCCTCTCCATCACTCCAATCCTCTCCATTCTCAGGCCACTGAGGCTGAGACACTTTCTCTGCCTCCTGGTGGATAAAGGCCATATGGAAATCAAATGATAATAATAATAAAAACAGTTAAGAGTATCAAACTTTATTTATATAGCACCTGTCAAACAAATAAAATATCATTCAAAGTGCTTTACAGGCAACTGATAAAAAGTAGGATGTAAAAAATGGATTTAGAGACTAATGCACAGTAAAATAATTAACAAGCAAAACGTTATTTGAATAAGAGAAAAGGTGGGTAGCTAAAATAATAAAAAGATAAGATAATACAAGCAATAAAAATAGAAATAAAATTGTGAAATACTACACAAAATAGATACAATAATGAAGATAATAAAAGTATAAGTAATAATAAAACCATAAAATTATAAAACACTACATAAAAGTCAGACTAAATGGATGGTTTTTAGTTTGTTTAAAAATATCAATATTTTCAGCTCCTCTGTAGGCTTTGAGCATAATGGCTGAAAGCATCATCACCATTTTTTTTTATGAGGGGGACTTTGTGGCAGAAATGCTCACAAGTCAGTTTTTGCAAGTCCAAGTCGAGTCTCAAGTCTCTTATGGTTGTAATGAGCGTTATGTCTGCTGCTGCTTGCCATCTGAACACTGCACAGCTATATCTAAGGAATTCAACGCATGTACTGTATTATCGTCACTCCATTACAGACTCAGCGTTGATCAGTTGTTTGGTCTATGATCATTTTAAACAGGCTATTACAGTATGACAAAACACACAATGAAAGCTTGTATTTAGTGATTCTTTTGTTTGGGCCTTGTGTGAAGCTGTTATAGCCAAATGTTTTGACAAATGGCACAGCAGCTGCAGGTGTGCTCGCCATGGTGTTGTTGCTGCAGCTGACAGTCATCTGTGGAAGCGCGGACCAGATGCGTAAAGTTACGCACGATAATAAGTGAGGGAATGACATTTCCTCGACGTTAATGCGCCAGAAAAATAAATAAAATAAAGATTGGTCACGAGTCCCTAATCTCCGAGTCAAGTCTAATCACTGTGTGTGCGATTTAAGTGGAAACTCGAGTCCCCATCTCTGCTTGTGGAACAGCTGAAAGAAGAACCAGAGGATCTGAGGGGCCTTCCTGGTTCATAAACTAAAAGCACTTCAGAAAAGCAGTCTGGTGCAAAACCATGTAGTGCCTTATAAACCAATAAAACAATTTTAAGATCAATATATGAGTATAAAATGACTACAAAATGAAGAGAAGCTTCGTGAAACGTCAGGAAATGGTTGATTCCGTCTAAACATTTACTGTTTTTCACTTATTTAAGGAAATTATTTCTCTACCACTGCAGCAAAATAACTTAACAGCACCAGACAGAAGGACCAGCTGGCACGCTGTGCGCCCCAAACTGAGACTGCAGTTTGTCCAATACAACATTCACACACTGAAAGATTAAAAGTTGCCTAAATGACGCTGACTTACTTGTTGCTGTTCTGAATCACTCATTATGTATTTTGAAGATGTTTTTTTTTTTTTTGCACTTGAAGCCGACGGGTCACGATGACTCTCTTCTCAAGGTTACCTGCTTTCTGTTGTCAGACAGCGAGGGAGGCTCATTAACTTTTAAATGAACCCACCTGTGCGACGCAGAGACGCTCACACGTCAACACGCCGCACGCAGCTGTCACTTCGCTTCCATTGTGTGCTAGTTCATGGATGTTTAATTGGGTTTTGGATTTGTTAAAAAGTGTTTTATTACACTTTATCTTTCTGTTCTTTTCAAAATCCCATATGGAGAAGATGTAGCACTTCATTTTGGAGTTTAAAACTGTTCCTCTGAGAAAAGGTGTGAGCTAATAGTGACATCTAGTGGTTCAAGATGATTTAAAACACTTTCTGCAGAAGCAACATTTCTAGAGGTGATTTAGGAAGCTTATTTACAACTTCTCACCACTCCACCTATATGGAACAATGAAAGAATGATGGATGACAATGGACTTCTGTTCCAAATGTATTCATAATGCACACAATCCCAGTTTGCATCTGTTTTAAAGGCTTCACCAGCCTCACTTCTCTTGATGGTTCAACACATACACAAAGATTTTCAAAACCAGGCACAACAATCCAGCAGAAGTGCTCACATTTATTCTAAATCAGACAGTAATGGGTCAAATTTGGACTCAATATCTTAAATGACACCTAAGACAAAAGATATACACTTTAAAATCTTTACTAATGACTCCATCAAATGAGTTTCTGAGAAAAAGAGTTGGTATTTATCACAGCAACTGTGTATTTTGCAGTGATGATATAGAAGCAACTGATCATTTATTTTTCTTCCTGTATTTATTCATCAATCCTCAGACTTACATGACTGATTTCCACCCTTCAGTAGCAATGACATGATTTTTAGTGCCACTCCCTGAAAGTATATCCATATTTTTCATAAATGCACAGCTTTGACTTGGAAATGTTTTTATTCATAAATGAAGAAAATTAAAAATGAAACATATTTCCTCTGTGTTTGAGGGAGACCTGAGAGGCTATTTTAAATTCTTACATTCATTCAAAAATGGTATCAAACTACTAGCTTTATGTCATGAATATCTCCCTCCCCTTTTTATTTATTTTCATACACATTTTAATCTACTTTTCATTCTTCACCCATTATGCATCTGCTGATTCTCATATCTTTGTTTCATGTTCTTTATAGACTGTGTTTTGAAATGTTTATTGTCCTAAAGTGCCGTGTTTAAACTGGCTTACCTGATCCTGCAAAATGCAAAATTGTATGTTAATACTGGAATTAAAAGAGTTATTTTTCCAGGTTGCTTTTCCCACAAAGTTACTATTATTCTTCTGCTGAATTTGTAAGGACTTAGCTTGGTATAATTGGTTTTTAAACTTAAAACAAACACATTTTCCCAAAGCATAATTTTCCCCCCTCTTTTCTCAATTTTCACAGTTAATCCTTTGATTTAATCACCCATGAAACAGTGTAATAATTTGTGTTTAACTTTATTTTATTCTTTGGAACAGTTTTTGGCAAATTGCATAGAGCAATGGTGAAAGAATAATGCAAAATATCTGATATTAAACATATGATACCTTAGTTTGTTACACAAAACATATATAGCAGGCAGCATACAATATATAAAAGGCAATTGCAGTGACACTTATACTTTTTGTAATATAAAGCAAATATATTAAAGGGGATTTCCTTCCTTCACTGAAACAATATATGCTCTCAGTATACTGTTTTTTTCTACCTTTGGCAAAAGAATTCAATTTTCAATATTCAATTTGAATCAACACAGTATGTAAAAGATTCACATACATGACAAAGTCATTTGGTATCATTTTTGTATCTGTCTAACCAATACTAGAGTCCTATTTCACACTGCCAGTCTAAATGCAGTCCATTCTTTTGTTAAATAAAGAGAAATGAATTGGGTTGGATGATTCTCTTATTATTCTGCTCCCTCTATCAACTCTAATATTCTTAAAACCAAGAAAGAGACCAGCTCCACCCTCATTCCCACAGTAAAAAAAAAACACAAATTGAGAACTCAAGAGTCATACAGCTTCTTCATTTGGTGGCCCAAAGGAGGATGAGGAGAGGGGGCGGTAAAGTCCTGCTGTGTCCTCAACCAAAGAGTTTGATGAAGCAGGGGTGGCAGTAGGGCTTGTTCTCCTGCTCCTTGAAGCAGCCTTTGCTCAGAGGCTTCAGACAGAAGTGACACACAAGGTGGTGTGGGTGGAATTTGGCCCCCATGGCGGTGACACAGCGGCCCAGGATCGGCTGCTGGCAGGCCTGACACACGCTGCCGCGGGACTGGTGGTAGTGGGCCTCGCACAGCGGCTGACCCTCGTGTTCGAAGAAGCTGCCGTTGACGAAGGGGCTGTAGCACTCCTAGAGGGGAGCGGGGAAAGAGAGAAGCAGGGAGATCCAGTTACAGCTGAGAGAGCTGTAATTAAAAAGCTGTCATGTGAAATGACAACTTTCTCATCTAGAGTTCTAACCTACTTCTAGAAACTGGAATTTTTTAAAAACTTTTCTCACATGCTAGTTTTACTGAGAGCAGTGCCTTTTTTCAGGAACACCCTGCTCACACTCACAATGTTACATTTACACATGGAAGCTGGCCAGTGCAACCGCAGCCTAATCTGTTGGCTACCAAGCAGCTCGACTGTAGTAACTTTCCCCACCAAAATGTATCCTGCCAGTCTGGGGATAATATGAAACAAATACCAGGTCATGACTAATTTACTGGTGGTGTCTATGTTTTTGTTATTGTTGCAAATACCATGAAAAGACCAAAAATAACAATGTCAGTTTGTCTCTTAATACTTTCCTACTTCCCTACCTTGTCTGTGGCACTCAGACCCAAGCTTATCATTTCCTATGAAAGGCATAAATCTGGAAAAACTGATCACAAATATAGTTTCCTTTTTTAAGAAAAGACTCAGTGGTTAAAAACGCTGGGTACAAACTGGAGTAAATAGATCAAATGTTGTAGGGGTCTATTTTCAGCTGCGGATTAATACACATTTAGTGCACTATTCTAGTATTAGCAGTTTTTTCAGCGCCTTGACTGTGTATTTGGCACTTACTCAAAATAAACTACAATGGCCATGTTCATGGTAATTATCTTTGTGGATTTAATCTTTTTTATGGGATTTGTTGACAATAAGAAGCATATAGAACATATATCCTGTAATGTCTCAAACCTACGTGACTTTCACTTAGAGAAAAGCTACGAGAGCTGCAAATGTTACAAACCAGGATTTAAACTCAGGAATTTTTCCCAGTGCAGCTAAACACCAAGCAAACATCTGCCAAATGCAACAAACAGTATTTATGGACGCCAGTGAAACACTCACCCTACATACGAAGCACTGTGGGTGCCAGAGAGAGTTGAGCGCTGAGATGTAGTTTTCCAGAATGGGCTGGCTGCAGCCTTGACAGCGGGAGGCAAACAGAGTCAAGAAGCACTGCTGGCAGTACTGCTGGCCATCACGGTCGTGGAAACCTGTGGAAGATATTGTCACAGATTTACACAGTTCGTTTGACTGGATGATGCAAATTGATGAAAACACTGTCTGAACCAGTTCCATGTGACTCAAACAAATTTAATCAGTTTATAACGGTTTAAGGTTTCACTGGTCTGAACTTTTAAAGGCTAACAGTTTCTTTTATCTTGGAGCTTGTTTAAATTTGGCCATTTTCATGCCAAGAAAATACAAAGATTCAGTGTTTCTCCCAAATTCTTGGCAATGTGGAACAGCCTTTATAACAGATTTTAGGCGACAAAACATTTAACTCTCCTTTGAAACTGATACAAATCAAACGTTATTAGGGGGGTTAGCAGCTACTTATAGCAATGTTACTCATATAGAAATCTATTAGGACTATAAACGAAGAATTCTTGTGTAAAAGAAAAACAATACATCTACATCATTTAATGGTTAAGTCGATGATTAAATTAATTATTAGTGATTGAATATGTGTCTATGTTTGATTAGAATGAGGTGTGTTTATGAGGTCTGCTGCAGTCTCCTGTTGCCTGTTCACTGTTTTGTTCTAGAGCCAGACAGGATATGTGCCACCCATTACCTTCCTCTCCAAACGCCCGGCTGCATTTCACGCAGCAGAAACACTCTGGGTGCCAGTTCTTGTCCAGAGCAGTGACCATTTTCTAAATGAAAAGAGGAATAAAAAGTCAAATGGCTTCAAGAGGGATGAGATATTTCATCGAGAATACGCTCAGTGTTACGTAACAGACACACATGAACATCCAAGTCTCGTACGTTTAGTATGGGCTTGTTGCAGTGTGCACAGTGGGGGGAGAAGAGGGTGAAGTAGTCTGACTCGCAGTACGGCCGTCCGTCCTTCTCAAAGAAGTTGCGACTGCCCAGCTCTGTCTCACACTCAGTGCATACAAAGTGCTCTGGGTGCCACACCTTCCCCAGAGCCGTCACCACCTGAATGAGGAAACAGACAGAAATTGCTTAATGGACAGATTCCTCCGCATGAAAGATGTTACACTTCTCATCCAAATACTGCTGAATATTAAACTAGAAGTTGCGATAGGAAACTTAAGTCTGTCTCGCAATACTTTCTGACCTCTGAAGTTGTAAATCTTTAACAACGGGTCACTAACATGTCACTAAAATACATTTTAACTTTTAAATAGGCTAAATACTTTCCTTTAACAGCAGTTTTTTATCAAAGGTCACTGTTGGGGAGTATTTTCAGCCACAGATTTGGTGCGCTAGTGAGTATTTATGACCCAGGATGGTGTATGGGTTTGACTCAAAATGAAATACAGTTCATCATAATGAAATGTTACCCAGCGCCTCTGCATGGCTCACTGATGTGTTTTTGGACAACAGTGGAGCTCTATGGCACAGAGGAATAAGCTATTAGCAGGCTTTGACTGCTTCTTGTTAATGTATTGTTGGTTTGGGTTTTTTTCATTGGATTTGCTGACAATAGCAAAAAATAGAAAATCACCAGCTTTATCCTTTAAGTTTCAATTTGTCTTCTCCTCTGTGCTAAGAGGATATGCTGCCAGTGAACACAATTTAATCAAACAAGGTCTTTGCACAATAGGACGCTGTTCTATATATACAATTTATAATTGTGGTTGGTAAAACTGTTGAATTTTAAACATTTTGTCATATTGAATAGACTTCAAATTTATTTCACTTTTAATTACCATATATTGTGAAATGTGCTGCAAAAGCCATTGCAGGCACTGTACTGTACATTCCAAACTTTTATCAAATGAACATTATTTATCAGTCCTATTCCTCTGGTTATTAATATCAATATAACCAATATAGAAAGGTACAACTGATTCTGATAACTCACCTGTCCTACAACTGGCTTCTGACAGGCTGAACAGTTTCCCTTAGAGGATGTCTGAACTCCTTGTCTGCTCAGGTCTGATTGGAGGAGCCCCAGCATGCTGTCCAATGAGCCGCCGGATGAGGGTTGTGGTGGGGTGACGGGCTGCTGCTGCTGCTGCTGCGGTGCTGTGACCACTGGAGTGACAGGTGCAGCTGGCTGGGAGAGGGCAAAGAAAAATGAGGCATTGCACATCTGTCTTTGGGATTTCAATTTGAAACTAAATACCATAAAAGACTGGCTGTAACGCTTTTGACATTTAGATAGTCTGGCTGTGTAGATTAGTGTATATTATGTAGTGTATAACAATATAAGTGAGTTGAAGTTCAGAGGCTGGAAAGGCAACATTTTTTCATATTAAGTAAAATGGCTGTTCTGGTAACCTAGTGGTTAAGACAAATCCCATATAATTACGACATCCCTTGTATTAGATCCTGGCTAGACACCTTGGTTCTCTGGCCATCTTTCCTGTATTTCTCTTCTATCTGCTGTCAATAAAGCTACACAATAGTGTGATATATTGTGTATTTCTGGGCTTCTGTTGTCTGCAAGTGTTCAGATTCTTGTGGATAACTGGCCAAAAATAGGAAATGTCAGATTGTAATTGAGAAATTTCCATAACAGCTAGGATAAGAGTTTGATGGGAGAAAAATGTTTATCATTCCAAAAACATTACAGCAGTGAGAGTCAGTCTGCAAGGGCAAATGGCAGAAATACTTATTTGTCCCCTAAGAGTAGCTGATATACTGTGTAATGGAATATATCGCAACCACAACTTGTTCATTTTGTGAAAGATGTCACCTGGATATTACACACAAACCCAAACTATCAGGAACTAAATGGCTGGCTTTATACAAGCTCATACTGCCGTTCTCTGCTGTCTCACTGAAGTAATTCTGGGAAATGTAGGAACTCACTCAAGTAAAATCCGATAAGACAGTTTTAATGAAAGTGGGTAAATATCACTTTGGAGCGTACTGAACATTACAACTTGATCGTGATCATTGTAAAGAGAATCCTATGGTGAAATGTCACTTTTAAAACTCTGTTCCCATAACTTCTCAGGCTTGTTTATAATCCACAGCTGGACTACATACTGGAACCAAACAAACTTATAATGATGGAACCACTTCCTTTGCTCACATGCTTGTCATTGACTCAGTGAAAAGGAGATCTATACACCGAATGTAGATTTATAACACCGACTTCCAACTATCCGAAGCTATTTCTGTAGTTGGAAAATATCTCCACCAAGACTAATTTCTATCTTCAGGCCATATCTGGTGACTGATTTATACCAGGAAGCATGTGCTGCTGCTGTGGCCGGGCCACACAGCAACAGTGTAGTCAACATGAGGTCAAATGAATGTCTTCATGAATTCACCATGAATTGGTGTGAGCTGCGTTAAATTCTGGAACAACTGGGAGCGAATGGTGGAAAAAAAAACACAGCGCTCACATCTTGAGCACAATTGTGGATTTATAGTTGAAAAGTTAACAGGTAAAAGCTCTTTGTGTCATTTTTCATACGGTTTTGTGGACTTACTGTGCTTTGGACTCTGAAGTCAGACAGAGAAGCCATCAGTTTGTCCAATTCCAGTGTGGCTGATGTTGCTGAAGGCTTTGCAGAGCTAGAATACAAAAGACAGTTCTTTGTTTAACATGCCCACAAAATACACAATTTCATCTGATCTACCTTAAAATACAATCCAAAATAAGACAGAATGGAATCAGTGAATTAGCCAGTGAATACTGGATATTGTTAATGGGGGCATATTCTGAACATTTCCAGGTCTATATTTATATTCTGGGGCTCCACTGGAATACATTTGTACGATTTACAGTCAAAAAACTCCTTACTTATCTTATATTGGCTCTTTATGCAGCCCCTCAGTTCAGCTTCTGTCCGAAACAGGCAGTTTTAGCTCCTGTCTCTTTAAGGCCCCCCCTCCCGAAGAGCCCGCTCTGTTCTGATTGGTTAGCTCCCGGAAGCTGCCCCTTGGCAAACTTCCATCAGTTCCTGAGGTTACGTAAATAAACTATAGTACTTGGATTTCATTTTTTTCTCGTTCTTTACTCAAAATATTAACGTCTCAAATAGATCTGTGCATGTTTGAGCCAAAATCTGAAATATGCGAGTGGACAATGTGAACAACCCATGGAACAACCTTAGAAACCAAGGCCACAGAACGGATGTCTGTTTGTGGGCATGTGTGAACAATCTGATGTCCGTTCAATGGGGAAGTAGTGGTAACTTTGCAAATGGAGCGTTCAGAGCCCTGGCTTTTGACTTGCAGGGAGCATTTTACATACATTCACCTCATGTTTTGGAACTTTGACCATATTTAACATCATCCAACGCTATAACAGCATATAACTGAAAGAGAGTCACAAAAAGCATATGATGTCCCCTTTAACAAAATGTATGTTGATGTCTCTTCTTGTGCAACTATTTCAACAAGCCATCTATCTTTGAAAAAGTAAAACCTGCACAAAACAGAGCAGCATGCAGAGTTAATGAGAACATTTTCTCTCTCATATAGACTGCAAATTAGTTTTGAGATGCTAAACTTGACCTGAAATAAGTCACAACAACTTAATCTGTGCAAAGCTGCCATGGCTAAGAACTGATTTCAAACCCTTCAGAAAACCTTTCTCTGTTGACATAGCAAGAGTTAGATGATTAAAATGTTTAACTATCTTAGTAGCTCTACTTCTAAAAGCTAGTGTAGTAGTTTGCGGTGTAGGAGGCTCATTTGCAGTACACTCTACAGATTCTTAAGATATGATTAAATTGATTAGTTTTATTACTTGGAAGATGATGTTGTTGCCTTATCCTTGATCTTGTCTCTCTCATCTTTCTTAGAAGAAGGGAACTGGGCCAGGATCTCATCTGACAACAAAAACAAAGTCATAAGAAAATATTCACCTCAGAGTTAGAAACATATGACGCATGTGAACACACACAAACTAACCTGTGATGTTGAACTGGGTCGCATTCAGCTCCTGTAACAGATGGTCCAGTTCACTCAGACCTCCTCCCAACAGCGAGGAGGAGGAGAAGGCTGGAGGAGGATCTGCTGCGCGTGGAGATCGCGGTTTGCACACTGTGCTGTAAGAAAGATAGACAGGCGGAGTGAGGAGACATTTAGGAGTGTATTAATGTGCAGGATGGTAGCCAAGTAGCAGGGTCCATTCAGACAGATTAAGAAAAACCTTGCTCAAGACAGTCAGGTCAGCCAAAGCAGTATTTACAAAAAAAATTCTGATTTTAAATCATTAAAATATTTGGTTTAATCTTTGGTCATCAATCTTTAGCTTTGTTAGTCCCTGTCCATTACTCACATACATTAGTTGTCCATAACATTGGTTTAAGATCTAAAAACACTTTCTCACTGGCATTTGTGAAATATAATTTAAAATGCAAAAGCTGTCAATTGACAATAATTGAAAAAAAATGACAAAGATTAAAAAAACAAGCTGTTGATCATTTCTTTTGGTTCTAATCTGATATCAGCTCCAAGTGGTTTCTACAGTAACTAGATATGAATGCATATATCCTCATGCAGACACAATGAGAGGCTCTGTCTTGAGGCAATTTCTCTCTAATCTAAAAGCAAAAGAAAACTTTCATATTGGCAGAAATGTACTCCATACTTTACTCTTATATAATTCTTGTAGGGAAAACTGTGCACTACATGTTTAAAAGGTTAAACCTGAGAGGGGGTTACCTGTATAATTTGTCTGGGTTGGAGTTCTGGGAGGTCTTCATTGCTGAAGAAACAGTCTGAGAGACAAAACAGACAGACGATCGATCAAGCTAAGCAGTACAGGAATTCTCAGAGATTACATATGTATGAGCAGAAAGCTCAGAGTTATGATGATCCAAAGGAGAGTGCAGTCAGAAACAGCATTTTATGCATGCATCCCTGGCAGCTGCTTGTCTACCTGCTGTGGGGTGTAGGCGGGTGGCGGCGGCCGGGCCTGGGCGGGGTCCTGGCTGGGAGGATCAGCATTCTGTGGGGGGTCAGAGGTGAGAAGGACAGGGCACCGAGCTAGAGGAGAGCCGGTGTTCTCCAAATCAGCAAGGAGGGCATCTGGAGGGGAGAGACAGGGAAAAGAAACTGAATTAGAGAAAGAAAAATTATAAAACACGCAATGAAAGGCAGTTTACTAGCCCATAATATATCTCTACATTTGTGATGTCCCTGATGGTGTTATCAGTTTGTTTATGAAGCTTTAAAGGCAAATTGAAAGAGATAAAAGTTGGAATAGATTTTAAAAACATGCAATGAAACATATTGGATGACAGACAGAACAGATGAGGTTAAGTCAAGGACAAACGAGTACATGACGTAGTGGCAGACGAGATGAAACACATACAAACACATGCACAGACAGTTACGTACCAAACACAACAATACGAGGACTGAGAGGGTAGTTAGGTGGTTCAGGCACTCCTAAAGAGAGACAGACAGCCTGTGTGACCAACACAGCACCAGCAAAATCAGCCCACACGTCAGACAAGACATGGAGGACAATGAGCGTCCTCAAAACACTAATCAGTCAGGGGACAGGACAGTCAGAGATAACCCGTCAACATGGTTATTAGAGCACACAAACATTTCTGCATTTATATCCAAGACATGCCAGTATAGATGGAAAGGAAGCAGAGGAGGAAGAGTGTTTGGCAACTGATATCTATGTCCACTCCAACCCTCTTCCGACCCCCCCCCCCCCCCCCCCCAACCCCCTGCACGATCCCTCCATGCTGAAGTGGAAGCTGCCCAGAAACTGAGCTCGCTCAAGCCTTTTAGGCTTTCCAGCTGTATGACATCATTCAGCGCTGAGAAGTCCCTGTATGAGTGACTAAAGGCCAGAGCCACAGTTTGTAAGAAGTGAGCTAAACATGAGTAATTACAAAGTCTAAAGGCCGATCCCATTTCTTTATTTTCCCACCCCTCTTTTTTCGAGTGCCCCTTGCCCCTTGGAACAGAGTTACAAGGGGTGGTGGTTGATATATGCCCCTATGAAATAAGACAACCCTTAAGTTGTAGCAGACTGCTGCTGCTTTGGTTGAATTTCATTATTTTTACCAGGGAAATATTCACTTTGCTTTTGACATTGCCAATACTATATTAATTGAATTAGTTGTCAAGCCATTAGATAAAAATATCAGTGATATAACCTCTCCTTTATAGAGATTAGTGGTCCTTCTTGTCTGATGTGCCCCAACAGCCGTCTCAGATGAGCTCAACTACCCCTTCAACGACACCACCCACCATGTTTCAAATGTGTTTATTTGAACTGATTTTAATCTGGATGTTAGTGAACACTAGCATTTAGATAAAAGTGGATAATGTTGCAGTATTTTTTCAAACAAAACATGGTGAATATGGAATTGCTGATGTTTAGGTTTGGTCTCAGTAGGTTTGGTAATGTTTGCCTTCATAGTGCCACCTCACTCGGAGAGGCAAAAACTGGATGTTTCAACCATTTATCCATCACTTTTAAGCCATGCTGGTGGCATGGCCACAAGTCTGTTAGCTGGTCAGTCCGACACTTTGGCCCAGACTCAAATATCTCAGCAACTATTGGATGGATTGGTATGAAACGTTATACAGACATTCATTGTCCTAAGAGGATGAAACTTTAGTGTTCCCATAATTTTACTAGTGCCACCAATAGGTCAAAATTTCCACATATCCAGTGAAATATCACAACAACTGTTGGATGAATTGCCATGAAATCTGGTATAGACATTCCTGTCTGCCCTCAGGATGAATGGTCATAACTTTCAACTTCATGTAACGCCATCATTAGGTCAAAATTTTAACTTGTCCATTACTTCTGGATTACAACCAAATAACTGCCAAACAAATAACCTTCCCATCAGCCTCAGCTGTAAGTTGTGTTGATAAGGTTATAATTAGAGCTTTTTGATACGGTGAAGTACCTTTAGCGCTGCAACTAACAATTATTTTCATTATCTATTAATCTACCGATTTTTTTCTCGCTTAATCAATTGATCATTTGGTCTATAAAATGTCAGAAAATAGTGAAAAATGACTGTTACAATTTCCCAGTCAAAGATGAGTCAAATCTTCAGATGTCTTGTTTTGCATTAAATCATCACATTTAAGAAGTTGGAAACAGGAAACATTTGGCATTTTTGCCTAAAAAAATACTTTTGCCTATCAAATGATTATTTGATTTTCAAAAGTAGTTTAGTTTGCTGTTGATTAAACAACTTATTGCTACAGCGGTGAGTATTGTGTATTAAAAAGATCTTACTATAACTGTGTGCTCAAATCCTCAAACTTCAAATAAAAGCCCTTAACAGTAACACTTCACTGCAAGTCCCCCATCCGCTATTTTTATAACACATTATCATGTAGTTGTAAACAGATATAAGTGTTTAATAATGTACTTGTCTACCATAAGTCCTCCCGTGGACACCCATACATGGAGGCTCATGTATATAATTTGTTATTATTTATTAAATGTTAATATGGTTCTTATGAATGCTAAATAAGTTGTGTGTTATTGTTATATTTGTTCCATTTAGAAAAAAATTACGAAATAGACTTTGTGACAAGCATGGATGTATTATAAGAGCTGGATACGGCGCCGCTGCTCAGCCTTGCAGCCAATTTTTCCCAGTGGTCACTTGCAGTATTGCAGCAAAAAATCACCCTGCCGCCCAAAAAGAACTTTAATCATAGACCATCATTGTAAAAGAGACGTCTGTAAAACTGTTGACAAGGTCAATTATGACTGTATATTATGAATTTTTGATCCATGGAAGTTTTATACTTGTAAAACTTTTCTCAAGGAAAGTTAAAAATCTTAAACTTAAAAATCTGTGACATCATCAAAATGTAAAGTCTATGGGCCGAGTGGGAACTCACGGGTGGCGCCAGCAGGGGAAACACTACAGCGAATATTCAGTGGGCCGTATACCCCGGAAGTAAACCCGGAAGCTAGAAACTTTTTTGGCATATGCGCCAGGGGAGCGATTCTTACTGGACTGAATAGGCGCCATTTCGCATCCGGTATCCAGCTCTTATAATATGGTGGCAAAACTGTGAAAAAATTAACTTTCAGCTTCTCAGATTCTGGTACCCTTTAAGAATGATGTCATGGATGTTTGATAAATGTTTGAACTAAATGATTAGACTTATTCCTTCTGGTTAAATACTGTTTTAAACATCTGTGGTGCCATGTTGAATCTAAACATAACCAGTTCATCATGCCTTAGCTCATCTCTGTGGTCACTTCTGACCCAGATGATTCACACTTCTGCTACGACCATGCGGTGAGAAATCTTGTACATTTACAACTTGCCCTCCTCCTCCCTGCTGTGTCTCTGTCTAAAACACACACACACACACACACACACACACACACACACACACACACACACTCCTACAGACTCAACTGCTCATATAAGGAGCTGAACTTCTCTCAATGGGAATTATGACCATATTTAGAGCTGCCTGTCGACTTGTTTGTCTTGGCTAAAGGCCTCTCTAACGAGTGGTCTGTCTCACCGAAAAGCCTCGCCAGATCCAATACATAAACTTACAACGCTGTCGGACAACTGCATAAACTGAGTGTCCCAAACATGGCCACTGGCTGACTAACACTCAGTCAGTCACCCAGTAAGTCGGTCTCACTGTGCACAATCCGATCCAGATGTGCCCAGATGTGCTTGGCTACATCTTGCCATTCCTCCTTGTATCGCTCGAAAAGCACAAATCTCTCCCTCACCCCCCTCACCCCCCCAATCTCAAGTGGACTTCAAGAAAAAAAAAAAAAAAGAAAAGTTCTTGGGCAGCTGAGGCAAAAAGGCCTTTCTATATATTCATTGTGGCTTTTTGAAATAGCAGTGTGGCCCTGAGCTATTTCAGGGCCTTTCTGACACAGTTATTCCCAAACACGAAGACTCAGCTTCTCATAATGTTGTTCTTAGAAAGAGAAGAATCAACATCTTTTATCAACAGAAAAAAAAACAATCACGCTCCCTGATGCTCATCCACTCCACTCTTTCATTTCATGTCGTCCAAGCCTTCAAAATGGAAGACACTCTGTTAAACATTATGTGGCTTTCTCGCTTTCTCTCTCTCCCTCTCTCTCTCTCTCTCCTGACTTGTTGATATTAATGGATGAGGAGACCCGCCGTGGACCGCCTTTAAACCTAATTTGCAAAGAATTTATTAAATTTGCAGGGACATGCTTGAAAACACCACCGGGCTAGACATAGAGAAGTGGAGATCTTGTATTACCTGTAGGCTATGTGTGCATGTTGAAAAGGTAAAAGAAAATGCTGCCAAAAACAATAAAAAAAGATAACAAAACCATCCAACATCTCAAGAGGAGCATTACATCAAGAGGTATTGCTGTGGACCAGGATGATGTCATATAGAGAAAGCCCAGTTCCTGACAGAGAAGTTGTAACAGTCACATTTAAGGATTGGCTACTCATTTTTACCCGTTTACACCAATAAAACTCCCTTTATATTACAGGCATGTATGTGTCCTCATTGGAAACGGAAAGCAAACTGCACTCCACTGATTGCCAGAATAAACAGAGACCCTATTTCCTCTGTTTGGGCAAACCACCCCTTCCCAAAGATCCCCTCCAGATATCTGAACATGTACGCTTCAGACGAAGAACAGCAGTAATACTCACCCAAATCGTCCATGATATATATATGTATAATTTCAGCGTTTCAGCGTTTTCCTCCTTGTGCGCAACAACACGCACAGCATTAATAAGTTGTGCCGGACAGTGTCGGTGCCGCTGCTATTGTCTGCGTCCGTCTTGAAGGACTTCTTGGAGACCGTTATCCGCCAAGAGAGGTGGAGGAGGAGGAGGAGAAGGAGGAGGAAGACGAGGAGGGCGTCCCGTTTTTTCTTTTCTTTTTTCCTACACGACTCTCTTCCTGTGTAATGCCTACCAGGACCTCAGACCGGAGAAGGCGTAGTTAAATATATGTGGTTACAAACCCCGCATTCCCCGGACACACGACGTCATCCCAGACATTCCTAGTCCATATTTGGGAGAGAAAATTAAGGATTTAGTGGCGCGCAAACTGCATTTGAACGCGCCGCTGCGACTAAACTTAATATAAATTGATGTGAGAAAATATCGGAACATGTAATTTGATGATGTTTCATTCACAGGAAGTACAGAACATCTGTAGGATAAACACTGACAGGCCGACACCCATTTTTGAAAAAGACGTTTGTAATGAGGACAATTGGATGTAATAATAGAAGTCAATTTAGTAAAAATGACAGGACTCATTAATAACAACAACAATAATAATAATGTAATAATAATAATGATAATAAACAATACTATATACAGGGCTGGATTAAAAAGTAATCTCTGATAATTTTGGCCTGAAAAACGCCCACATTTTTCTATCAATCTTGTATTTTTTCATAATTAATTCAATAATTAATTAATTCATCTGTTCTGTTATAATTTTTTAATTCAATGTTTTCTGTTTGTCTTTTATTTAAAATTCTTCCAGAAATGTCCCCACATGATTGTACAGAAGCTACTAATCTATGGCTTTATTAAGCAGTTAATGGTCCTTGTTTCCACCCACACTCTGGCAGCTTTGTTGTATTTTTACAGTGTCAGAAACCAACCAATAGTCCTGTATTGGTATACTCTCTACTCTCTGGACCTTGTTTTGTTTTTTCGTAATTTGATGAAACACAACTTATTTAGGAAAATGCACCATGTGAAAAAAACAAGAATAATAGATATTAGAACTAGATTTACACACTGGGCCATAATGTTACCTGATAATGAAGGACTGAGTTGATAATAACTACTTTAATATTAGTGGTACAAATTCCTAAACAAACTTGCAAGTAATGTAATGAGCAAAAAGAAACTGACACAAAGTAAACCTGGTACTTCTGGGGGTTTTGGAGGTCTGGAGTCCTGGCGCTGACTTTGTCGAGTTGGAAATTCAATCCAAAATTTTTAATCTGGTGATTTATTTTCTTGCATGTATTCATTTATAAAATCCTTCATTTTTCTTGGCCTGAAAATATATTAATGGCACTAAAATATGTTATCTTAAAAACCCAGTATGTGACTCAAGGTCCCAAAGTACCAGTGAAAAATACCAATCGTTCTAAACATACCGTACTTCACTTATAATATTCTAACCTTAACAGGACTTAGGAGTTTTGCCCTACTCAGTGATGGTCTGAAGATCTGAGGGTGAAAGATGCTTCAGTTGTTTCTTCATCTTTTTCTCTCTATACGCTGTACTCTTGGTCCTGGCTTGTTTGAATTTATGGTGTCTTATAAGCTCATGTGGGCTGGGCCCGCTATCGTGTGCACAACACAAGAATAAAATTTAATTTGTTCATGTCACAGTGGTGTAAATAATAAACTTAACAATGGTTGAATTTCATTTGTTGCTTCCATATAAGGGTCTTATTCATGCCGGCTCACTGTCAGTTTATTGGGACACTTGAATAGAGTGAAGCCGTCATTAGTGTTATTAGTAACAATTGTGTTTTTCCTCCAATGACGTCAAAATCCCCACTATGGAAAAAAATATTATATGGTAGCCTCAGCCCTGTCTGTGTATTAGACCAAGAGTAGACTAACTTTTTTTTAAACACACAACCTTTGAATTTTGTAGTCTTCATTTAAAAAGTTGACACAAACCTATGTTTAAAATAAAAAAATCCAGCACAATCAGCAGTGTAAAAAACAAAACAGGAAAAACTTTTAATTAAGCAAGCTCACAGTTACAGGCTATGTTTATGTGATTAGGGGAAGGTGCGACATTGATGTTGATGACGTGCGGTGACAAATGCATTTTCAAAACTAAAAAGTTAAACACATCTTCTTAAGTATATTGTATGACACAGACAAAATGTCCTCTGACCAAAAATATTCCTCTGGTGTCCAAGAGGTACCTGCCTTTGGTCTCAGTGCATGAAACATACAAAGAACGGACAAGTAAAACATACAGAAGAAAAAAAAAAAAATGACAACAACAATGACTTGAACATAATTATTATAAAGACTTTTTTTTTTTCCTGGTATGAAATTGAAATCAGAAATGTACAACAAAATTGGGAGAATCGGGCAGAGGAAACTATCAGTTAAAGGTTTATCTATTTGTGTGAAAATAAAGCCTTTGCTTTGATTTGTTCATGCAGTTTGCCGATTCAGACACCGGACTCCTTACCCATGCATGTTACTTCTAGAGCACTGTGACACACAACTACACCTTCACCTGTTTCCAAAATATTAATGATAATAATTATAATAAGTCACACACATACACGCACACACACACACTCATACTTTCCGAACCAACTTCTTCACTCAAGAAATTTGAGCCAGTTGGTGCTTAAGAGCGAAGTCAAGGAGCAGAACCGCATGTGATGTGGAAATCATAGAGAGTTAAAAAAAAAATGACTTGTGAAGCAAATTAAAGGAGGGAGGGGGGTTGGGGGGGGGGGATGCTGGGATGACAGCATGAAGGTCACATGGATAGGCTTGGTTACCTATAATGTCCCCATCCATCAACTGAAATTATATTACATATCCTCCACCCCGCTACTTCTTCACTGCAGTTAATCCACACACACCCACTTCCATCCTTCCCTCCATTGCTCGTTTCCTCTCTCTCTCTCTCTCCCCCCGCTATCACTGCACTGCCTGTTCGTTGGCAGTGCTACCGGAGTCCTGAGGCTTCATCACATCGGGGAGTTCTGGGGGGCTGGAGAAGGCCTCGACGTGCAGCTGCTCGAACATCTCATCTGGAGGGCGGAGGAGACAGGAAATGGTTAGTTGAATTTGTGACGGCGAGGTTGCATGTGGCTAAATCGGTCTCAGTCGCTGCTGTGAACATGTACGGCGGCGGATCAGCTCAAGCTCAAATAAAAAAATGACTCTGGTATTCTTAAAAAGGTAAAAAAGGAAATAAGTCTTGAGAGTTAGGTAATATAAGCCACAACTATTAGTCACAGGGAAGCTATGTATTAGTTTAACTGTTCGCTGGAACCAGTTACGACCTTCTGGGCATGTTCAGACTGGCAGCTCAAATATGATGTTTGGTTCAGGATGGTGTCAAGATTGATTTTATAAAAAGGTGTGGAGCACAAAGGAAAATCCAAATTTGATCCAGTTATTGTGAATCAAATCAAATCTACATTCATAGACATTTTGCAATCTCCTCCGAGAGATGTATCAAATTTAAAAAAAAACTCTCCTTTTCATCCCTCACAATGCATCATGGTCAACCAACTCTGACCTCTGTACGAACCAGGCAGGACATATTCACCTTCTCTGTCAGTTATCTTGTCTTGTGTATGGTAAACTTGTTGACATTGAGTGTAGCAGTTGAAATAGTTTTGCTATCAAAGAGCCAGAGCTTCAGGCCACACTCAACATTTGACACCAAAGTTCAAAATACATACAGGGGTGATTCTGCTGTAGGAGAGGCAGCGATAGATGCAGCAAGTGAGAGTAAGAGGCACAATGCCAATTTCTGCAAAGTGGGCAAACTCATTCAGCTGCACTTAAAACCGCTATCTCGGGTTCTATTACTATAGCACTCGACTGAAACGTTGCACAGTTGGAAGTTGTCTGTACCGGAGACATTTGAAACTCACTGCCTAAAGTAGACAAGGCAGACTGAAGCAAAATCACTATAACACAGAACACATTTTATTATTTCATCACAATATAACTCCTAGATGGCACTGAACACCATAGATTCATATTTAAAAGTGCAAGAGAATGGATGACGAGCAGGAGCATCCTTTTCAGACTAGAATTTGTTAATGACCATTTTATCTACCAATACATGGCAGCAGCATGACTGCAAACCTTAATCTAACCTAAATCAAACAAGTTCAATCACTACACTAAAGCAGAATTTCCAACCCAGGAAAAAATTCAACACCCCCGATCCTGACAGGCATACAACATAACATGGACTGAACATACCATTGATGCGGAAAGCCAGACCAACTGTAGCTGGGGCCTGAGGTCTGGCAGTCTGGTTGGTGAATCCGCTGTCACCAAGAGTTTTGCTGTCCTCTAGCAGCTGGTCATCCTGTGGAACAACAGTTGAAAATGTCACAAAAGCCTCCCCAATGGTCTCAAAAATGTATAAACTTGCTTCCATAAACATAGAGACACTGTGTCAGACATTTCAAGCAAATGTTTCAGTCAACCTTAGGAAGGAGAACCACCATCAGTAAGGATGCTGAGATAAAACTTTTGTGTGACAGGACTATAATAGGTGTCACTGGCATAACTGGCCCCAAAACTCACTTTGTAGAGCCGCTGGTCCTCAGGTGGTCTCTTCAGAATACCTTCAACAATACGCTTCAGCTCATAGACGGTGGTGGACTCCTTGGCATCTGTGAAGATTGTGGTCTTGTGACGCCGGATCATTAAGAACACGTCCTGAAGGAAAGAAACATGGGCATAGATTGATTTATATGTCAAAAGGCAACTGGATTTGATCCTTAAGATGAGAGCTTACAAGTGTTACTCTACATTTACGATGAGGTCAAACAGGATGGCTGAATCTACATATAAGGTAATAATTCACAACCAGGTTAACTGGCAGTAACTCCTGTTTATCTGCCCAAACACTCCGTAGGCCATGCAAGTTTATAGTAAGTGTCCCCTTTACAACTATTTATAACCCCTCCCTCACTAGATTGAATGCGTCTTCTAAGCAATGACATATGAAGGGAGCTTAAGTTTTTAGTTGGCTGTTTAAATACTGAGTGTGTCAGGGTAAGTATTTCCCGGATACAGCAGAATTAACGTTACTGGCAATTCATTGAACGTTGTTAGCTCTCCAGGCTAACGCGAATTAGCCAATACAAAACAGCCTTGAGAGTTTTGAGGGTATAAATTTGACAGATAAGTGGGCAGACATTGTAGTACAATGGCAGAATACGTGCAGCCGACCTGACTAATCTAAGTCCAAGGTTAGCCGAGCTAAGATAAGTTACCTCGCTGCAGTCTCTCGTTATAGCTGGTGAGGCGAAGCTAACATAGCAAACAGAAACTGACACTAACACTCCTTTAACCGACAGTACCGTTTGTTATTATCGCGTTAATACAAGGCGTTGAACGTTAATCCAGTGTATGTATCTAGGCACCAATCTCACAAGATTACTGGTAGTAATAATAATAATAAAGTTACCATTTCAAGTAGTCAGCTAGCTCGTCAGTAGCGCCAGCCCTGTGTTGTCCACACTGCACCGCTTGCGGCTCTTGCGCAAATTCAGATAAGCATGTTGTATTCACGAAACACAGCTGCGCAGGACAGCGTAACGTTTTCAGAATTTGGCGCCAGCTAGTTTAATGCTTGAAGGCTGTAGGCGCAGTTTGGTTTGGATTGACCGAGACTGTCTGTTGTTGATATTGGATTATGGTGAGTGTGATACTTACTTCTACCTACTTAACGCTGAACTGTCAATTACAGAACGTTGTTTGACGGTTAGTTAACCAGCTAGCTAACGTTAGATAAGGTTATCTTATGCTGTTGACTGGTTACGCCTTAAATTAATGGTAGCCAGCATTTGTTTTGTGGGGATGACATGGGTCAGTCATTGTAAACAGTGAGCCACAACTTACCGAAAGCTAATTCAGTAGCTGACATAATTTAAATTCTAACTGACTGTGATGTAAATTCATATTACAGTTGAAAACTGAGGTTGTCAAACTTGTAAAGTGTTTGCTTGGTTAAGCAGGTCTGTCCTGCTTCTTAACGCCAGCACCCATCTCCAGGCCACAGAGAGCTGTTGTTCTACAAATGAGCTGAATATCAAAGGATCAGAGTGATACTGGTATCAGAAAACCGGTCTAAGCAGGATGTTTAAGATGCCATATCTCTCTTTTTGAGTCAAATGAGGGAACATACCGTATCTCTGTCTAAACTGTGCTGTACAGTATTAGTTAAAGGAGGAGCTCGACCATTTTTTGGTTCATTTTACTTGTTAGTGAGTTAGTAACACAGATAATTTGGTACCTGAACAAATGTTAGTCAATATTTGTAGATCGTATTTTATAGCAAATGTGCCTGAGTTTAAATGAATACGTTTTATGGGGATATTTATATTTGTTTTTTTTTGTATCAGTACACTGTATGAGCATGAGCAGTGCAAAAGTGGCATTTGTACATTCATATTAACTGTCAGCCAAGACTGTTTGTGTTTAACAGGTTTCTCTTGACTGTTGCAGCTCAATATCTTCAAAGGAAGGAACTGAAAAAGTTCCTACAACAATGTCGGTGGCGGTGGAAACCACAGTTTCCAGGGTGCCTCTCCCTCTTCCGACTCACTTCTCCCATGCAGAGCAGTCCTTTTCCCTCAAGAAGCGCCGTCTCCCTTTCTCCTCGTCTTCTACGTCCAACTCATCCTGCTCCTCCCCAGCTCGGCTCTCACACTCTCTGCCCCCCCTGCCACCGTCCAAGGGATGTCCCCCTTTGAGCCGGATGTTCCCCCAGCATCCATCCCCCTGGACACCCCTATCACGTTCTCTTACTAAGTCTCCCCCTCCAAATTCGGTATATGATCCCAGTAAGCAGCAGTCCTATTTCAGTCAGTGCTTCACTAATTTGGGCCTGCTGGGGAGGGGCTCATTCGGAGAGGTCTACAAGGTGAGCAAGACAAAAATGTCAGTGTGTGTGTCTGCGTATATATATATGTGTGTGTGTGTGTGAAAGCAATATAACATGCAAACTATATTATATATTGCTGCCTTTTATCAAGATACATGTTCACTTCTTTAAGGCAAATACATTAACAATATATCACTGTAACTCTTGATTCAAATTTTATAGTGGTCCATATTCAGTGTGATGATACAATGACTTTGAGTTAAAGTTAGTTGGTCAGGAGTCAGACTAGTATTAATCGCATCATAAGCACTTTGAGCAAAGGTGAACTCCTCTCAAAGGTAAAACTCAGTTCAGTCAAGTGTCCAATGTTACCTTGATTAATCAGAATTTTTTTTTCTTAAGAACTACTATTCTGTGAGAAAGTTTCTAAATAATAAGGCATGTAAAACAAACACAAAATAGTTTTCTAAAGTGAGACTCTAATAGTCTTAAAGCCAACTTGTGAACTCGAGAGGAAGTTGTGGTTTTAGAACAAAGTATCTGAAGGGACGAGATCCTGAATACATGACTGTATCTCTTAGTATGTTTCTGATTTCACATCTTTACCAAACCTGGAAATTGCCTGATGTTAAAAAAAAAAAGAGGACTCGTTACATAACAGTATTTATAAAATCTTGTTTGAACATCTGTGCCGTGGTTTTGTAAAGGGAAAACTCACAACACGAATTGAAATTTCCTTGTAAGTCTATTTTCACACTATAACCAAAATCATAACTGGGAGATCTCCAAACCGAAGACGAGACCTCAGCACGCTCTGTGTTTTTCTAGGTGCAAAGCAGCAAGGACGGCCGCCAGTATGCAGTCAAGCGCTCTACTCATCGCTTCAGGGGCAACAGTGAGAGGAACCGGAGTGTGAGGGAGGCCAGAAACCACGAGCGCCTCTGTCCCCATCCTCACATCTTGAACTTTGTGGCAGCCTGGGAGGAGTGTGGCCGACTGTTCATTCAGACAGAGCTGTGTAGCACCAGCTTGCTGCTTCATGCTGAAAACCAGCCTCCTGGCCCAGGTCTGTCTGAAAGAGACAATCATATATCCTGATATTGCTTTGGCTATGATATCATGATACTGTGCCTCTTGCTCTTTTGCTCTTATTTAATCTCAATTCCCCAGACATACTTATCGACTTTGTTGTGACACTTTCCAATCCAGATGAGCGTGCAGCTTGGGGTTACCTGTGCGACCTTCTCTCAGCACTGCAGCACTTGCACTCTCACGGTTTTGTGCATCTAGACCTCAAGCCTGCCAACGTCCTTATCACTGACTCTGGGTGTCTCAAGCTGGGGGACTTCGGGCTGCTGCTTGAGCTCAAACAGAACAGCACAGATCCTGTAGAGGGGAAAGTGAAAGAGGATATCCAGGAGGGAGATCCCAGATACATGGCTCCTGAGCTGCTGCGTGGGGAGTACGGGCCTGCTGCAGATGTTTTCAGGTACAAATACCATACATGAAAAATCAATTATATTCTAAATATGTAACTGATTGATCTGATTAACTAATGTCGAATCATTTTCATTTAGTTTGGGCGTTTCTATTCTGGAGCTTGCCTGTAATATCGAGGTTCCCAATGGTGGAGAGGGCTGGCAACAGCTCAGACAAGGCTACCTCCCCTCACAGTTTACCAGTGGTAAGATCTAAATCTTGTGAAATTATCCCATGGTCTTCATTCAAGGAGACTTATTTTATTAATATTTCTGTATTTGCAGGCCTATCAGCTGAGCTTCAGACAGTACTGCGGATGATGTTGGCCCCGGAACCGTCAGACAGACCGACAGTCTCTGAACTTCTTGCCCTCCCCTCTGTTAGGAAACACAGGTGGAAGAGGCGCATCTGCCTTTTGCTCGCTGAGACCATGCTGACCTTTGCCTCCCTCTGCCAGGTAATGTGTCTAATCAACCTTTTGTAGGAAGAACTTAAAGAGTTTATACTTTTTCTCAACATTAAATATTTTAATTCTATTTTTTTTTCCTCACAGTCGGTCATGTGCTTTGGATGTAGACTCCTCTCTTCTCTTCAATTGCCGTTCCTCCCTCGTTGGACCAAGCCAGTACCCTGCACTCCTCCTAAGGACAGCTGGGACAAGGAGTTAACCCTGCCTCTCAGCGCCATGCATGCTGACTCAGGCAGCCCAGAGGATGATGCAGTGTTTGTGCTGGGTCCCTTGGACCCGGAGCTTTCCCCTACCTTCTCACACAGGTAGAAAATCCCCGTGTGTGTGTGATGATGAGAGGTGTGGTGTCGAAATGTCTTTGACAAGCTTGCTCCTTAATGGCAAAAGAAGATAATGTCCTACTTTGGATTACTTTTTAAATTCCATACTAAAATTTATATTCTCTCGTTCAACAGGGTCAAATCCAGACTATGTGTAGAGAGTACGTCCACTCCTCTCCCAGGCTCCCCAGCGCACAGTCATCGCAGTCCTGCCCACACGCCCACTCACTCAATTCTGTATGATTGGTCCTCCTGTGACTTAGCGCCGACCCCCTCCAGCATCCACTCAAATGGTTCCTGCCGCACGCTGACGCCCAGCACAAGCCCCATACACGCAGAGCTTCACACCGACAGCATGTATGAAAGCTCCACGCAGAGCCGACACACTTCATCCACCAAGTCCTCGCAGCGGCGTGGTCGTAACTGGGTCCGAACAGAGGAGGCTGTACCCCGGCCCAACTTTGAACCAAAGAACCTGCTCAGTCTGTTCGAAGACACCGCTATAGAGGGATAGCCACAAGTACAAGACTGCCAGTTTACATTCAGGGACGTTCTCTCACTTTAAAGTGTCTGGTGAAGAGGACCTAATTGTATGAATGTTCACTTCTTTGTTTGTATGAACTGTTTTTTGCCATTTTGTACAGTAAAAGCCAGTAACAGCTTCTTTTAACATGTATTTGAACAAAAAAAAAAAGAATTTGTGGAAGGTTGAATATGTAATCAGAAGCTTAAAGCACTTTTTATGTTTATGTAAATGCAAACAGTTGCTGAAAAGGACAAGTCATGATTTATTGTTATAGTAAGTTATCATTAGCTTTGTGCACACTTGAGTCATGTATCCCACCAGCTCCAAAAAAAAAAAAAGAAATAAACAGAGGAGAGAATCTAAACTTGTCAGATATGTTTTGAATATCAGAAACATCCAAAATAAACAATCCTGTGTGACTGGTGGCTGCTGTCAAGCTTCGTGACTTGACAAATGAAACATCATTTATTGGCAGAGAAATTAATATTTTTAAAATGTTTTCACCAGAGGTTACATAAATCAAACTGTAAGGAATACAAATCAGAAAGATGCACCACATGATAAGCAGTGGATGAGTAAATGTATCCTTTATAAAGAGATGAAGATTATTTCAGGTCCCGTTGGCATGTGGCATGTGCACCAGTAGATGGCAGCAACGCCTATAACGCAGGATGGCAGCCGCCTTGAAGACACAGGAAGGGGATGGTGTGTTAGTGGTAATGTTTCTGTCGTGCACATAATAACACTCACATCTACCGGGCTATTAAATAATCCGCCAAACCGATTTTAGACTCCTGAACCCGTGTATCGTGCAAAACCGCTTTACCTTCAGGTGCCAAATGAACACCTGGTCTGACATGTTCTGAGAAACGATTCTGCAACATAATCGCGAATATCTGCATAAACATCGTGACAATGAGCGTTTCTACAGGGAATACCATTACGTAATCTGGGATTCATCAAAAACCGCGACACTTAATTGAAGGTTTAAGGTATGCTGCTTCTCCTTTTATGAAGAATTGAAATATATTAGTAATAATCTGGTAGAACCTCTTAGTCTAGTTAAAAGTGAGATGCTGATCTTGATTTTTCTAATTTGCTTGCTATGTTACGGCAGTAGTTTGTTAAACTAAATGTATTTTTGCAGTTATATCTGTAGGTAATAATATCATCAATGATCAGCAATAGTGTAGATCTGCAAGTTAATAATATTTGTAGAAACCATGATGCCTCTGCACAAAGTCTATGAAATATGCTCACACTGATCTGGACTATTACACTGACTATTTTGTATAATCGATCAATCATTTCAGTTAGTTTTCAAGCAAAAACATTAAATATTGTCAGGCTCCAGCTTCTCAATTGTGACGATTTGCTGTTTTTCTTTTTTCATATATGACAGTAAATTGAATGTCTGAAGGTTTTGAACTGTTAGTTCAAGCAAATTGAAGAATGAATCATGGACTATGAGAAATCTTGAGAAATTTTTCACAATTTTTTAACATTTCATAGACTAAATGATTGATTGAGAAAATCAATAATGAAAATAATCGTTTGTTGCAGCCCTACACTGATCTAAACCAAGACTCTGTTTTGTCTTTTTAGTGCACAAAGATGTCCAAAATTGAGCGTCTGAATGCTCGAGTGGAAAAACTGCTGTTTAAAGCAGTGCAGGAGGTTCTGGAGGTGGTGAAGGAGACGGTGTCAGAGTACCAGGAGAAAACTGCCCGAACCCAGAGGGAGAACCA
This sequence comes from Thunnus thynnus, assembly GCF_963924715.1. Classification (NCBI taxonomy): domain Eukaryota; kingdom Metazoa; phylum Chordata; class Actinopteri; order Scombriformes; family Scombridae; genus Thunnus; species Thunnus thynnus. Next base: position 15,285,405 of record NC_089536.1, on the reverse strand, counting down.
GAGTCTGAAGAGGAGACTGCAGGAGCTCCAGGAGAAGTTACAATTGGAGAGCAATGGTAAGACAATACAACTAGTATTTGTCTCCAGAGAACTCTTGTTTGTTTTCTACCAGATTGATGCAACAGTTGATTCTATTTGTCTCTTTGTTGTCTTTCAGGAATTGTGCCTCAGATTTGCCCTCCATCCCAGCCGGCCAAGGTGGACCTACATCCCATGAAGCAGAAACAGAAAGAGGAGCTGGAAGAGGACATTGAACTCATCCCCTCTGATAAGGACATTTCAGTAATCTGTCCCTCAAATCCATATGAAGACCTGGACTGTGAGGCATCCATCCTACCATTAGCACCCCCCTGTCTCTCCCCTAAATGTACAACAAGACTACTAGTGGATGAGGATTATTTACACGACTCAAAAACTCTCAAAACCGAGGCTGACAACAGACTGTCAACACCAATTTCAAACCAAGAAAACCCCATAATTGAACTTACAATCACTGAAAGTGATAATAAAATGAAAGAAGAGCCTACATCAGATGAAGACGCTGTGCACACCACAAGTTATTTTTATGATGACGCTCGTAGAGGCATTACATCCTTCAGCAGGCTAAACCTAGAACCCCCTGAAGCCAATACAGGACCACACCCCATTGAGTCAGGAGATGTTTTCAGTCTGGACCAAAATGGCACAGAAGAGCTTCTGTCTCAAAGATACAACAGTGCTGGAGCAGTAGAACAACACGCCACTCAAACAAACACAAAAGTGTGTGGTTCAGGCTCGAAAGCATTCGAGAGAAACACCAGAAAACACTACTGCTGCTCTCTGTGCGGTCGCACCTTCAGGCACGCAGGCGACTACAAGAAACACAACAGAGTCCACACGGGGGAGAAGCCGTACTGCTGCTCCGTGTGTGGAAAGCGCTTCAGCCAGTCGGGCTACCTGACTGTACATCTGCGCTACCACACAGGAGAGAAGCCGTTCGGCTGCAGTCATTGTGGCAAAAGTTTTAGTCACTCAAGTAACATGAAGAAACACCAGCAGACTCATCTGTGAGGCAGCTGTGTTTTCGGCAGCTGATGTATCCAGAATTTTTCATTACGTATCGTGTTATTTATATTAAGGGATGAACACTGGAAAAGGCTGCCTGTCTGCAAGCTACAAACTGAAAGTGTTGGATTCTCAAAATTCGATGTCAAGTTATCCTCTGTGAGCGTCAGTTGAGCATATTGCAATCCTGTCCAGAAAATGATGTATCTGTAAGAGTGTCACATGGAAAAGTAAATGTGCCTTCTTTTCATCACAACAGGAAGCTTAGAGTAGAGCACATGTCAGCTTTCAAGTGTCAAGCGCAATCTGACGCACAATCTGTTCCAGCCTTACTGTTGCCTGTCAGTTGTTTTGAGATTGTGGTTACTGTGTTACGCATCTAGTGTGGACCTGCACATGCAAATTTACAAATTGAATAAATGTATTTGGTACTTCTTTATGGTAAATTGTTCTTCTTTGCCTGTAAGATTACTTTATATTGATCCTATATAAGTTGATTCCCCAAAGCAAAACCAACTATTGTGTTGTCAAAAAGTCAGCAAAGTTGTGGCTTGCTGGGTAGAACTTCACAGCATTGGAAGTGGATTGAAAGGTGCTATGCTAATTGTCCTGCTGTGATCTCACAGTTGATCTGTCTCAGGACAAATTGGTTGTTGGTGATGAAATGACTTTAAGAAGCATCTGTAATGTTTGGTCTGGTCCGACATGTCAGGTGGCAGCGTAATTAACAGTCAATTCTGCTTATGTGGGATATTGATCGGTAGAGTAGCAGGCAACCACATCTGCATAGAATGTGCAAACATTATTACAATAAATATTTACTATTTCAAATCAGAAACAGGTTTATTGCCAAGTAGGTTTGCACATACAAGAACTTTGCCTTGTGGTTGTAGTGCAATACAATAAGAATATACAAACATATTAATTATAAGTATATTAATATAAGTTAAGAGAAAATACAAGTACTTATACAAAGCAAGAGAAAAAATAATGAATAACAAGATTTTCCATAAATGTAACATGTAGTGTCAGTGGACGGGACAGATTCTGTGTCAGCGGGACTCTTGTTGATGAGGCCAGCTGTAGTCGGGAAGAAACACTGGACATATATAATAAATAGATCCTGTACAAAAATGCAGGTCTAAATTGGTAGCTTGACAAGATGTGAAATTCCCCCTCTGGTTTAATGAGAACTCAACTCCCAAGATTAGATTGGCCTTTGAAACTGCAAAATTGCAGCAGTGGTGTGCAGTAGTATAGTTAACAGTTTTCTATTTTTGACCTGCTAGTACAGTGCCTCCCTGTGGGCAGTCAACGTATGTTTTAAAACTACCACCATCCCTCAATATTGGGTTACATAACTAGTGTATAAGATATCACATTAGAGTGAAGAACTAGAGATATGAGATTATCACTCCACCATCTTTGAGCAATAACTGCTCCTAGCCTTGTCAGACAAGTTGAATAACGTTGCAGCACCTCATTACATCACTTAGAAAGGATGACAAAACGTCTCTTGCGACATTTTGAGAGTTCTGTGTTTCCCAATTCCAGACATCTACTTCCCTTTCCTTCTCGACCGGCTGTGACTTGTTAAAGCTTGATGCAGTCTCCAAAGCACCACCTACATACCTGTGTGTTTTAGTCTTGTATCTCATTTAAACAGTATGTCAGCTATGGCACACCATCATGAGATTGAGATATAACAGACCTGAGAGGTAAGTTAGAATTTTTCCATTTATTCTATTTATTGATGTCTGTTTCCATTATTTAGCTGATAATACAGTATGTTTTGAGAGGAAATAGAATCTTCATCTGCCTATTTTTTAAATTCAGTTTAGATTTTTTTTTTATTTGAGTCTGAAAAAACTGATAAGGGTCAAACCATTATCTGGAATGGATATAGAGTACACAGTATATACAGTTTTGTAATGTGCTGTGAAATGGGGTCAGATGTTAAAAAGCAAGAACAAAATCCACTGCATCCAAAACATCAGTGTTATTGTTACTCATAAAGTTTTTTTGCTTGTGTTTCAGGAATTTCTAGAAGTGAAGACGTAACAATGCAGAGCGTGAAGTGTGTGGTGGTGGGTGACAGTGCGGTAGGAAAGACGTATCTGCTCTTCACCTACATCAAGAAGATCTTTCCCAAGGACTACATACCAGGTTTCTCTGACAAATACAGTACCCAGGTCAGCGTAGACGGCCAGACTGTCGACCTTAACCTTTGGGACACCGCTGGCAGGGCAGAATATGACCGTTTACGCCACCTCTGCTACAATCAAGTCAATGTCATCATCATCTGCTTCTCCATTGCTAGCCCATCATCCTACGAGAATGTCAAGCACAAGTGGCACCCAGAGGTTAAACACCTTTGCCCTAATGTGCCTATTCTCCTTCTGGGAACTAAGAGTGACCTGCGTGATGATCAGGAGGTCCTGGAAAAACTGAGGGAGCAGAATCAGACCACAGTCACTCAGCAGCAGGGGACAACCATGGCCAGACAGATAAAGGCTGTTAAATATCTTGAGTGTGCTTCGATCAACCAGGATGGACTAGATGAGGTGTTTGATGAGGCTGTGCGTGCTTCCATCAGTCATTCAACCGCCAGCAAGAAACCATGTGTACTCCTGTAAATTAATGTTGCATATACATATCTTACTTTTAATTTAACTTAATCTTTGCATGTGCATTTCTGTACATCAGTGATTCTTCATGTGCATGTGTAAGGTACAAGCATGCACTTTGGGTTTCTTACAAGCAAATGCCACAGAAGTAAATTATCCAACTTTATATTAATATGTAACAGACGTCACCATGTTACAGTTACATTTTGAAAAATATATACATATTTTACAAGCCATTTTAGTTTGCTCATCACTACTTTTTGTGCTGTGTTGTTTTGACTTGGCTACATGAATAAATCAATTTGATCTCATAACATTTTATTGGCTATATATTTATTGGCTAGATTCAGACTGGACGGTATGCAGAACAAAGAATGTAGGGCTCAGCAGCTGCACACAAAGGCAGTGTTACAACCAATCATTGAAATGTTTAAAACCAATCCAATTTGATAAAGAAAGAAAATTAGTTTTATAAGGTGTAGTGGATTTTTTTGTTGTTGTTGTTTGTTTTTCTTTTGATGTCATTGGTCCTATTGTGATTTTGTTTGTTTTGTTTTGTATGAATGATGTAAGGTATGAAAGTAGGTATGTTTGGGAGAGACATGTTCTATGATGCAGTAATGGTGAGCCCAAGAAAATTCCCTAACATTAAAGTATATCTTATCTTATCTTATATACACACACAAAAATTTAAATATGATTTTATGCAACAGAAGAGGAGATGTAGTAAACTGCTCGAGATCAGATGTCAAATTAAAAAAATAATCATTAACATTTTAAAATCATCTGCAAATCTTTTTATTCATGAAGGCTTTTTCATCTGAACTCTTGTTATTTTCTTTATGTTTTTAACGCTGTTGCACTTTGAGATTCACTGGGAATAAAAAAGTGCAGTACAAATTAAAGGCATTATTGTTTGTTATTAACATAGACTGTAAAAACTAAAAACTTAATTTATTAATAGTTAAGCCAATTTATTAATTTATTCATAATTTATTTATTAATGTATTGATTTATTCATAATTTATTTATTAATGTATTAATTCATTATATTAAAAATATTAATAGATGCAATAAACCGGGGCTTTTATTGTGAAAACCATTTCACAGCGGAAGTGAATCAGATTCTGTTTCCGGTTGCCAGTTGCTATGTTGCATTATCATTTACGCTTTGTGACGATTTTGTTTTTTCAAATGTTTTGGTTGTATGTACAAGTTAGGTTTCCTCAGAATTTACAGAAAATAAACATTTTGCTGACACAGTAACCGCACGGCAGGTTTGTTGGACCTCGGAGATGTTTAAAGGAAAAACGATAACGTACGGAGATAGTTAACGTAGCTTTTGGCTAACGTTAGCTAGCCACGTTACAGCGCAGCCGCTTACTTCCCGACCAGTTTGCAGGTACTGCAGCACAAAACATGCTTATAACTGACACTGCTTTAACTGTGGGGATTAAGGATGTGTTTTAAATATGTTTTATTTGAAATTAATGTTGAATATAACATTACATTACAGTGGGAATGCTGACTGGGGTTTGAACGTAGAAGATATTTCACTGTGATTAATGTACTGTCACATTGCAGATAAACTGTTAAAATGACAGCTTGGTGTGTCCACGACTTGTAAAATATAAAACCAGCATCTATGTTAAGTTTTTTAAAACATTCGGGCTAAGATGGGATGAATACATAAACCAGTTTCATGCGATGTAAGGGAACAGCTGACAAGTAGACAGCATAACATCACAGGTTTTCAAACTTTTTGTTTTTTGGAGAAAATCATTCTTTTCAAATGTTATTGCTTTATTGTCTTTGTCCAGACAATCATCATTTTCATTTGTTGTTCCTCCATCAAAATTATTTTTCAAGCTATCAAAATGGCCTTTATCCTTTGGGTGAATGATATCAAAATATATTGTTATTATATAATCACACAGCAAAGTAATCAGATATTACCAGATAATTCCTGTTATTGATTTACTGTACTGCAGATATGTATCCAAGGAGGGTTGAATCGAGGACAACTGGACTTGCCCTCGATTCAACCCTTCTTGGATAACCATGACCTAGATGACTGAGAATCTTCACAGACATTTGTATATATGCACTGACAGATGTAAACACTACGACTACTTTGGCAGAGGGTTATACATGAGCAGTCCACAGTCATTTCTTACCATGAGTTTCATTTCAGGATGTCTAAACTTGAACGTCTGAATACCCGTGTGGCCAAGCTTCTGACTGAGGCGGTGCAGGAGGTTCTGGAGATGGTGAAGGAGACGGTGTCAGAGTACCAGGAGAAAACTGCCAGAACACAGAGAGAGAATGAGAGTCTGAAGAGGAGACTGCAGGAGCTCCAGGATAAGATATCAAGAGAGAGCACACGTGGGTACAAGTGTTATTATCTTGGGGCATTTATCATGACAGATGATGTGACTGTCCCATACTGGTTGAAGTGTTTACGGTAATTTATAATTATTTACTAAATAGAGGTATAAGACTCATTGCTTTTGGTCTTAATTTCACAGCAGCTCTACCTTCATGTGGTCAATTGCCTGAAGAAAAAGAAGAGGATCAAGAGCAGGATTTTGGCCTCTCTCTGCAGCAGAACTCAGAGCTTTCTCTCACAGAGCAAAAACATATGAGCGACCACAACCCTGACCATGATGTGACGCAGAAATCTGAAGAACAGGAGAGCTACATTAACACTGAATCACAAGCTGAGTGCAACTTGGCACACACATCAGCAGAACATTGCAAAGAACAACCAAAAGAGGAGGTGCACATTACTGAGGAAGCAATGACTGTCCACACATCTCAGGGTGCAAATAATGTGTGCACCTCTCACTCTAGCTCCCCGCTTGGGGTAAATCTGGCTGTTGTCAAAAGAGAAACAGAACCAACAGACTGCACAACATCAGAACCACCATCTCTACAAGAACATTATAGTGGCTGTGTTGATTTAAGCTGCAACTCCTCTCGTCACAACTCTGCTGGAAGCCATAAACCGCAAGTTAGTGCTGAACCTTACGAACTTGTCTTTGTCCGCTCAAATCACACCATGTCTAGGAGGCATGGCTTTGCCAAAACCAACAGGACTGCTTTCGATGGGAGAAAAATCAGGATGGAGCACTTCAGGAGAGAGGACTCACACTTGTGTCTTGTGTGTGGAAAGACATTCAGCAGGGTCGGGAACTTGAGAATCCACCAGCGATGTCACACGGGAGAAAAGCCGTATGGCTGCGTACAGTGCGGGAGGCGTTTCAGTCAGGCTGGAGATCTGAAAAAACATAAGAGGGTCCACACAGGGGAAAAACCGTACTACTGCAACCAATGTGGAAAGAACTTCAGTCGGGGGGAGAATCTGAAAAGACACCAGAAGGTCCACATCGGAGAGACGCTACAGTTGCAGCAGGTTTGGAGGGAACAGCAGTAGTGATCGCTATAGTAGACTCAGTGCAAATAAGTCAAATCAGCACACTGAGGTTGTGATGACACTGTGAAGTTTAAAAAGTAGTTGCAGGGTATTTAAGTTATAAGCTACAGAATATATTGAGAGGCTGGTCTCTTGTAACTCATCGAGAATTGTTACAAGGAGTTTCTTATTATTCTGTTTGTGTGCTAATCATGCTTGTCCTTTTGCCCTTGCAACCATAATAAAACTGTAGTAGGTTATCTCTTACCAAATAGGCTAGCGCTGTGCAGATAGAGATGCACTGATACAAAGGCATACTGTCAGTATCAGAATGGTATCTTTTCAGTATTATTTTTGCTGACAGAATTTCGGCTTATTGTGGGATTTGTGTAATTTCACTTAATAGAACAGTTAAATTAGCCAAAGAGTTAGAGGACCATATGCTTGGCTTTTGAAAAAAAAATCATCTTACTAGTCACAGAAGCAACACTCAGCCTTGAAAACAGTCAAACAGACTACAATGTCTTCTGTGGATCTGGCGGAGCTTTCAAATGACATCACACGACATGGCTATCTCAGCTTAAGGTGCGGTCACATGACATTTGCTCCATTCCCCATTAACTTCAAGTGAAGGCCATCCGATGGACAACTTCAAACGTCTGTTTCCTGTATTGGTGCGGTGTCCAGCAGGCTTCAGTGGGTTCGCAGGTCAGAGTTCACCTTTGTTCAACTTTGACACGGCGGATGTGCTCTTTCAGTCAATAGAAACTCTGCTGCGCTGTGTTTGGAAATTTAGAAGTTATTATTCTTGTATGATTCATCACCAATTTTAGTAAATTATTACACTACCAGACTACAAACTGTTGCGTCACTCCCACACACTGTTTGCTATTTCCGATCACTCCTATCAATATTTATTTATTACCCGCATCACAGAGGTGACATCACATCCTTTTGTGGGGAACTTTCAAAGAACGGAAACGTCATGTAACTGCACCTTTAGGATTAGAGATATGGAGGTTTCTCTGCCACAGAGTCTAAAAAAATAAGCAATTGAGTTGAATTGTGGAAAAGCATTTTGGAGCTTGACTCATACTTTATTTGGGACTGAAATTCAGAATATCTGAGCCTCTCTCACAAGTACCTGAACCAGTGTAATACTAATGTAATACAGTGTGTAATACAGTTATGTATCAACAATATGGAAGAGTAAATATTGGATATTGACATCCGCTTTAAAAAGCCATATTGGTGCATCTCTACTTTACAGTAGCCGGTGTACTGTGACTGTGTGTTTCACCTCTTGTAAATAAGTGACTGCTAAAGACAATGATTGAAACTCATTTCTGAAATCTCAATAGCATGATTGTCATTAAAATTGCAGATTTTTTGTGAATGACTGAAACTTGCTTTATGCTGGATGTATTTATTGCAGCATTTTAAGATATTTTGTGGCACAAAAGCAATAAATCTAATTTATTATCAACACAAATGACTTGAGTGAGTGGCTTTTCAAGCAAACTGTTCTTCAGCAGACCTGTTAACATCCCGTTAAGCTTTGTTGAAGTTGTCACAGGTGTTTTGTCTCATCTCTTAATTAATTAGACAGGAATCAAAGACAAGCATCCTCTTACACCTCCTGTCGCTGCGTGTGATCTTTACCCCAAGACTTACTTGGGTTTAGTAATATTATACAGCTAGAATGTGTAAGTTATTAACACATGCACTCAAGAGATGCTTGACTTAACACACAACATGCTAAGGATTTTCACAGAGTGACCAACACACATCTACAGACTGCAGTACACTTAAACACATCCGCAGCCAAAAAACTGCATGTCAACAATATTTTTACTGAGACAGTAGTTCACATGGTAGCCTCTGAGAAACCATGAGTGCTTCTATTCATGGGAGTAATACATGGAAGACATTTTGACATGTCACAGTAGGAAAAGCACAGGTGTAAAAAAAAAAAAAAAGAGGGCTGCTTAAGTTTCAGGGTCCTGGTACTGTGCATGCTGTAGTAGCTAGTACAACAGAGCCACTGTTAAAAGTATTAGTGACATCTGTGTTTTTATTGCTATGACAAGTCAAGATGTCTGCTGTGCAAAAGGCCTGTTTTCACTGAAATTGGGTTGGGAACAAAATACGATTTTTAGTAGGGATAGTGAGTTATTGTGACAAGCATGATAACCTAGTTGAATTTCATTCTAATGTAAATCACCACAATAGAAGATATAGTCATTTTGGGCAAAGTCAGTGGTATATTTGAAAAGATTTATGTATGAGAAACATAATTTATACACTATTTTTAGATTTTATTATTAGTACTTAGTGTATTGAAACTGTTCAATCAGTCAACGAAAAACAAGCTAACACTGATAAGCATGTACATTTACTCAAGTATTGTACTTAAGTATAGTTTGAGGCACTTACTTATTTCCATTTTATGCTACTTTATACTTCCACTCTACTACATTTCAGAGGAAAATTATGTACTTTTTACTCCACTACATTCATTTCACAGCTATAGTTACTTTTTAGATCAATATTTTACACATAAAACAGATGATGTATTTTATATTTGTGATTCATTTAGATCACTCGTCTGTCTTCATCTTGACATTAAGGGGCCTTTTCGGTTGATCAGTGGGAAAAAAATCCACATTAAATTCCTCTTTGATTCAATGTTTTAAGACAACAAAACATGACAAATTTCACAAGTGGTGAATACTTTTTACAGGCACTATTTATCTGTATACAGTATGTATAATATATATAAAACTGAGTGGGAACATTTTGCATAATGAGTACTGTAAGTAAATTGAGTAACTAATACTTTTATATGTTTACCTAAGTTATAGTTTAATCGAGGATTTCTAGTTGCAATGGAGTATTTTTATGCTGTGGTACTCAGTCGTATAAGTAGTACTCAGATCTTTAAGTAAAAGTACCGATGCAGCAGTGTCAAAATAATCCATTACAGGTAAAACTCCTGCATGTAAAATCCTACTTAAGTAAAAGTACATAAGTATTATCAGCTTGATGTAGTTAAAGTATTGCAGTAAAAGTATTGGTTTGGTCCCTCTGACTGATATATTATTATATTATTAATACTGAAGCATCAGTGTGTAAGCAGCATGTTACTGTTGTAGCTGCTGGAGGTGGAGCTAGTTCGAACTACTTTATATACAATTAGCTAGCTTAGCCCAGTGGTTCCCAACATAGGGGTCAGGCCCCTCCAAAAGGTCACCAGATAAATCTGAGGGGTCGTGAGATGATTAATGGGAGAGGAAAGAAGAAAAAACAAAGTTCTGATACACAAATCTGTTTTCAGTTTTTGGACTTTTTTTGGACTCTTTAATCTCTGATTTTGGTGAAATATTGGATCATTTGAACATTTATTGAAATGAAACCATGTGAGAAGTTTAGAGGGAAAAATTACTATTTAGTGGAGCTGTTAACAACTCGTAGACATCTGAAATGTGACCCCGACTACACACTGCTTTTTGTAAGACGTCAAAAGCCAAAAAGTTGGAAACCACTGGTTTCATCTTTAACAATGTGTTGTATTTTAAAAGCTTGTTATATTATCCATTGTGTCAAATCTTCATCTGTAAAGTAACTAAAGCTGTCAAATAAATGTAGTGGGGTAGAAAGTACAATATTTCCCTCTGAAATGTAGTAGAATGGAAGTATAAAGTAACACAAAATGGAAATACTCAAGTCAAGTTCCTCAAAATTGTATTTAAATACAATACTCGAGTACAAAATTGCCATTTTTACTCAAATAAAAGATCTCCATACTTCTTCCACCACTGCTTATCAGGTACATTTACATATTAATTACCCTACAGCTGAAGTTGTGTGTACAGAGCTGTTGACGTGGAGCTGCCCTCACCTTAACTACCAGGAAGTGATTGGCACACACACGCAGACGGAGGAAACTGAAACACACTTACACACTTTGGAAAGGTGAGTAAACAGCAACCATGTGGATGTGAGGTCCTCAAACTGTCTGGTCTCTCACAATTAGTCGTGTTAAAGTAAACGTGTTACTCATGGAAATCGAAACGCGTCTGTCACCACAGACAGATCGATAGTGAGACATTACCGCCTTTAAAACCAGCTGTTGAGATATTAATGGCGGTGAGTTTGGCAGGTTTCCAGCTACAAAACAGAAAATGATAGTAAATGTGTAACTCCCTGTTGTAGAAAAGAAGCAATTTTAAAAGTACTAAATGCGCAATATGGAGCATTTCCTTGTTACAACGCGGAAAAGCGCTTATTTAACCCGCAGGCACACAACGAGCTGTGTTTAACATTAAACCCGTATTAATATAACACTTTACAATAAGCTACACAAAATTTTACGTAGTTACTGGGGAACTAACTGCTAGTAAACCATTAGTTAACGGCCAGTTCCATAATCAAATTTAACAGAGTAATCATTTGTTAATAATTACTTAATTGAGAAACGAATGAGGAACGACCTGATAATTGATGAATCATTGACAAGTATCTCCCTACTAATCCTAATGGAGGACTAAATAGTAGATACTGATGAGTTAATAGAGAACATCAGACTGGAAGTTATTTACCCAGTAGGTAATGATTAGTTCATGAATATCTGTGAATGGATCATACTGACCACTTTCTCTAAAATGATGATGACGTAATGAGATACTACTCCGTATTATGTACCACTTTATTTGAGGGGGCACAAAAAGGGTAAGTAATTGTAAGATAATGTTGAAATAATGAGGGACTACACAGTAACTCCTCAGTATTATGTACCACCTTACTTGGGACATACAAAAACGTAACCAATGTTTAAGTAATTAGTAACCAATGAGTTACTAGTTACTAGTTTTGTGCCACTCAGCACAAGAAAGTGTCAGTATGATGGGTTCACCAATATTCATTAGCAGTTGTTTCCTCATTTGTTCCTCATGTGTTCCTCTTTTGTTCCCTGGTAAATTTATGTAGCTTATTGTAAAGTTACCATATAACTTCTCCATAAACACACAAGCATCTGTTTTGACTGTGTTTGTTCGCTTGTGTGTGTGTGTGTGTGTGTGTGCGTGTGTGTGTGTGTGCGTGTGGCAGGTTCAGTGCTGCAGCCTGTGATGTTGAAATGAAGATTCATGCAAAGGTTGTCTCCTACTTTGAATCTTGTAACTCACCTGTGGACAAAGAAGGATACCTCTACAAGAAGGTAAGACAACATAATTAAAGCAATATTCACAGTTTAGAAGAAGTAGAACAGATGTTTTTGCCTTTTGAGCAATTAACATAATACATGTAAATAACCAGCTGTGATATATATATGATTGCAACACTATTTTGAATGCTGTAGTCACCTTGGAAAAAGAAGCAAAAAAGTCATACTATAGATTGTCCAGAGCTTTCAGCAACATATCAGCAAAATTTCCAACAAGTGAACTTGTGGCAAGATTTCTTTTGTCAAATGCTCAATGTTTTATTTAACAGTTTTAAGGTGCAATTTAATTTCATCTAACACTCAGTTATGGCTGCAACTAAAGATTATTTTCAGTATCGATTAATTGATTAGTTGTTTGGGCTATAAAATGTCCGCAATGGTGAAAAATGTCAATGACTGTTTCCCAAAGCTCAAGGTGACGTCTTCACATGTCATCTTTTGTCCTGAGCAACAGTCCACAACCCAAATATATTCAGTTTACTATCATAGAGGATTAAATAAACTAAAAATATTCACATTTGAAAAGCTGAAATCAGAGAATGCGTACATTTTTTTCTTAAAAAAAATGACTCAAAATCATTAATCAACTATCAAAATAGTTGACCTCCCAGTAAACTGTTTATTTCACCAAACCCGTTGTGTAAGGAATTGAGTAAAAGAGCCGTTTGTAAACGAGCCAGTAAACCACAGATGACACAACTGTCACACAGGGGGAGATAAAGACTTCTTATCAGAAGCGCTGGTGCTTGCTGAAGGGGAACCTCCTCTTCTACAAGGACCGGCCAGCTGACCGGGACGTGATAGGAGTGATTGTTCTGGAGGGCTGCACCGTCCAGTTGTGCGAGTCCGAGGAGCAGTTTGCCTTCTCGCTGGTGTGGAGCGAGCCGGGACTGCGAACGTACAAGTTTGCCGCCGAGGACCAGGCCAGTCAGGAGAGCTGGATCAAAGCACTGCTGTCGGCCAACCACAACTACCTTGCTCTGCTAGTGATGGACCTGGAGAAGAAGTACAGAGGTGAGAGACAGAAAGGCTGAGAGGCTTTTTAAATCTTTGGGTGAAAGAGAGAGCAGCCTTTGTTCAAGAGAGCAGCTGCATTGCATCACTGTTTACAGCCCCCACATCATCCACCATGTACATGATGGTACATGGTATGCTGGTATGCTCTGTCAGTATGTACTAACTTAAGTTTATAACAATCCATTTTTAGACTTTATCAAAGAGGGGTTGATTCATCTCTGCAGTTGTTTTTGAAGATGTGGTTTGTGGTTTTGTTGTGTTAGATTGTAAGGTGTAAGATTTTCAAGGTATTTTGTCCTCTTCTGCGTCATGTACCTGGGAAAGTATGAAAATCCGGTTTAACAACAACACGAACTGCAGCCTCAAAATAGAATAAAGTATTTATTTACCATACATGTATTTGTTTTTATTAATCTCCTCATATCTACACATGTTTATTAGTAATAGATGTGTAATTAAATGAATTAAATATCTTATCATGTTTTGTTTTTTTTAGTTTTAATTTTATTTCTGTGTCATGCCAAACATTTGGCCCATCCCAAATGGGATTACAAGACACGACTATTTTACAAAACACGCATCTTCCAGTAATACATATAAAAAACTTATACAGAAGCATGTGGAAAAAGAAAAGAAACACAAATAAAAAAAATGAAACAATACAAAGCAAAAATCCCAAATGACCTGTTCACAGAAAAGAACTGTTAAACATTTGATGGTGATATTGCCTTTAGGACAGTGGCTTAAACTCCCTGAGCGTCATGGAGCAGTTACAATAAACACCCCCATAAACAAAGACCTCTCTTAAAGCGGTCTGTTCTCCAGGTAAACCTTTCTTTTAGGTTTAGAAAGAGACATTTTGGTGCCAGATGTGCCAAAATCAAATCAGAGTGCTGTAGGTCAACAAGTTGTGCAGTTAGACACAGCTCGCTAAATGTTAAATGTGACGTAGAAAAGATCATTTTTATCCTCCAACTTTCACTAGAATATTAATTGGTTACTGAAATAAAAAGAATGGGAAATAGGTAAAACCAGGAAGTTAATATGTGGATTTAAAAATAAATTTAAAATATACATTTGTCTCACAGACCAGATTGGTGGCCCCTGAGAGGTCTGTTTTAGGGTGTTAAACAGTTATTGGCGTCCATCATTATGAATTCTATGAGAAATTAAAGAAGATATGTTATATGAGACGATAGATATGTATGTAGGCTGGGTCGGCCATTAATTTTAGTGTTGGTGATTTGATCCTTGGTCACTCCTGTCCATGTGAAAAAGTGTCCTTGACCCATACACTGAACCCCAAATTTCTCCTGATGTGTGTGCAAAAGAAAAAATGAAAATTGCTTTGTGTAAAAATAATCTTCCAAATTAATTTTCTAGTCTTTCTGTTCTATTTCTGTTTCTCTGTCTGTCTTTGCTCTTGTCTTCAGATACAGTAGGTGAGCTCGGTGGCCCAATCAAGACTTTCACCATGCCAAATTTCAACACACCAGAATTGGGATATCCTGCAGCCGGTCTGAGCGCACAAACTTCAACATTAACTCCGTACGCAGCACCGGGTGTGGGAGCAGGATCCAGTCTGAGCTCCAATCCAACGCTTCAAGCTCCGACCATTTCATCCAGATCAACCAGCAAGAGATCCCCCAAACTCTGGTCCAAGAGGAATGCAAATGTGGTGCCCATTAACACTCCTGCTCCACCCATGGGGGAGTGGTCAGGGGTATGTTTAGGCACCAAGGAGGATTTCAGTAAATTGCATGAGGACTTTGGAAAGGAAGTAAAGGAACTGATTGCTGATTGGTCAAAAAGGGGACAAGGCGGTGAAGTTGTCCAGGAAGAGAACCTGATAGATTTTGGCTGATGAATGAGTTGTGTTCACAGTGTCTAAACCTTAATTTGAATAACCGCAGTTGCAGTAAAGCTGTAATGTAAATAGGAATTAGAATGAGAGTACAGTGCCACACTATTTGTTAAGATATATTTGTATATATGATAAGAACATACTGTTTCTGCTTTTGCTTATCATGCCATAGAGTAAATAAATGATTTATTATCTCCCACTCTGTTGACCTTTGATCCTTATTACAGTCCAGTGATTTTACACATGAAACTTTGAAAACAGGTCATAAGACTTTTCAAAGACACCGACACCAACTGCAAATATGGCCTCTATTTAATTTATCTAATCTAGGTTAAAAACTATATTTTCTATTGATGTTTACATTGATCATCGGCACAATTGACCAAGTAATCAGCAGGGCTGCCTGGTATCATTTGAAACTTAACTAAAACTTAATTTTAATCTGATTAAATATGAATTAGATAAGATCACAAATCTGATCAGAAATCAACGCTGACTCAGATTTTGACAGTTTTCAATCAGCAACTAATCGATTGGTCAATTGACAGAAAATGAATCAGCAACTATTCTGATATTTGATCAATCCTTTTGAGTCATTTTCTTCTAGCAAACATTCATTGTTTCAAGCTCCTTAATTGTGAGCATTTACCGCTTTACTTTGTCATATGTGACAGTAAGCTTAATATCTTTGCATTTTAGACTGTTGGTTGGGACAAAACAAGACAATATTCACTAATTTCTGATATTTTATGTACCAAATGATTTATCAATTCATCCAGAAAGTAATTGACAGAATAAGCCAACCTATTTTCAGTACGTGGTGCAACAGACATATTTTTATCAGTACCAAAAAGTCTTGTTGTTGGATACCAATACCTATTAATCAGAAATCAAATATTATTGATCACTTAAATGTCCATTTATTCAATATATGGCTGCCTTAAATTTAAAAATCACTTTAAAAGCAGGTTGGTGGCTGTGTGGGTAAAAAAGGATCGGCAGATGTATGGGGGGCAAAGCAGGCCAAGAAGGGTGAAGTATGTCAAATTTTAGAAGAGAGTCAAAATGGCTGAGAAAGAGAATGGTGGGGGGAGGCAGGGCTATTTCAGTCTGTCCAGCTGTCTTGTTTTTATGGTCTTAGACAGAGCTTCGTCTCTTTCTGTGTCTCTCTTTTCACCTTCAAGCCCATACTTGAAGTGACTGCTCTCCTGCCAGTGACCTTCTTCACATAGGATTGAACTTTTGCTTACCTTTTTTTGCAAATAACTGTGTCGGGTATCGGATCAGATAAAATCAGCCCTCGAAATATTTATAAAAAGTCAGAGACACATTGGCCCCTTTAGAAATATTAGGTCATATTCTGCTATGTGAAACACTAGGCCTACAACTCAGTCGCAGAGACGCAGTATCAGTTCGCACTGGTGCTCCTTCCGAATACATACCTTAGCTGTACATTTGTGTGATTGATGGCAGCCAATGGAGCTCATATATGGAGTTTGGTGGGTGGACCTCTGTCCTGCTGTTCTACAGCAACTATACTGGGCACATCCAGGAGCAACCCAAATTAGTGCATCCGTGGTGGGAAAGCTGCTCATTTAGTCCAATCATCATTTGCTGTTTTCCATCACAGATGCAGATATTAAGAAATCCTGCAATCAATGACAGAAATCAACTAGTCAGAAATGTAAAATGAAACATAATATGTGTTAATACTAAAAGTATTACACACAACATTTGCACCTGTGTCAGTATTCAGGGACTGTTTACACTGCTCATTGATGCAAAGCCACTGTTTCCACGCCTAACAGTTGTTAGTCATTACTGGATCAGAACCAGTGTTCATCAGCCAACTGTTTTCAGGTTTCATGACTGTTTATAAAAGCTGTTGGCCACTAACATATCTGGGCACAAATAACAGACCGAACCTATCATTAAGATAGGTGATGACTTCTAGATATTTTAACTGCAATTACACGTTGGCACATTGAGCAGCTTGAGGCAATTAAATAATAGAAAGCATGAGTTGACTGCCCCAGACTTGTGTATCAAGGGAATAAAGTGGCAACAGCCTCCCATCACACACCAGATTCTGCTCTCTCATGGTGGATATAAAAGAAAGAGAAATAGCCACAACAAAGACTCTCAGTGTGTCAAGAAGAAGAAGATGAGTACGGGGGTTGTTCAGTTGTCCGTCAGCAGGCTCTGTCTGTCAGTTTGGCCATATTAGTCCACAGATGACACCAAAGTCATGCCTGTGTGTTGGCATTGAATTCACCTCATTCCAAGACTCCTGGGACCTATTTTGGAGCATCAGTAAGCTGATACGCCCTGCCATCTCCTTGCTCCTCCCTCTTTCTGTTACTTTCCCTCAGCTTGGTTTTCCTGCCTAAGCTGATCGTGTGGCTAAAGTTAGCCCCCAAGGGGCTAGTATATAAGGCCCCAAAGGTCCAAAGCATACATGTCAGTCACATCGGCTTGGCGTAGGCTTCTCTTCTTCACCAACAACAACCCCACAAAACTTGAGAGATGGTGAGTGTGGCCATGTTCCTTGGAAGAACAGTCTCTAGGATGTAGGATCTTCTCTGCACTAAAGTGATGAGATGAAAGCATCACTGATACATTTGCTATCTGGATTACCGACAAGTGAAGCAAAATTGTCTATAGGAAATAGACAAATTGAACTGAGCCTACCAAACTTTGGATCTGGACCCAGTCTTAACTTTTATCTACTGGCTTGAGCTAAAGTCTGGCCAACATCTTAAACCATAACCAAGATAAAATACTGGGATATAATATTTTTGGGGATCATTCCCTTGTTATTATAGTCCCCAAAGCCATTACAAAATACTTTACCCTAAATTTGGCAATACATTCAAAATGTACAGTGAAAAAAAAACACATTCGCACAAGAATGTGCGACTCTGTGCCACCAGATTTAATTTATAGCTATGTTTTATAGATTTTTGAAATATTCTTCTCTTAATCTTAGTCAGAATATTGATGTAGAGGTGAACGTTGGTGTCCTTTTGTTAGTCAGGATCTTTTTGATTGTCTGTTTGGTTAACGAACTGTGTGTTTGAATAGTATTTTACCTTTCACCTTTTTCCAGGCACCCAAGAAGGCCAAGAGGAGGCAGCAGCAGGGTGAGGGTGGATCCTCCAACGTGTTCTCCATGTTTGAGCAGAGCCAGATCCAGGAGTACAAGGAGGTAAAATTTTCTTCATTTGATCTTGTATCACAAAGCTTTTCCAGTGGTGTAAATTGGGGTTCTTCTTAGCTATGTTTGTGGTGCTCATGTAACTGATGACTCCATGCATCATTTGACATCTGAGGTAATTTGACCCTGAAAGATATATGGTTAGACCTGATCGGTTTGCCTGCATGACTGCAAAAAATGTCCTTATCAGCATGACAGCACAGTAAATTTAAGCTTCACCAGTGATAGCAGCTACCTCTTCCCTGAAGCAGCTCAGTAATCCTCCTTCTGTGACCGCACTGGAATGCTGCCCAACAGCTGGTGGAAGCTTATATTAACCAAAGCGCGAAAGAGTGACTTGAAGTAGAAAGATCAAGAGCTTATCTGAGTTCAGTGTACCTGATCTTGAGTGTACACAAGAAGAGAAAGGGGGAGAAAACATTACTTTACTACCACCAGAAGGTTTTTTGTGACATTTGAGGATGTAGAACTTTTCTCAAGTAGGAAATTATTGTTGTTGATGTAAGATTGCAAAAACCCGATCAGGCATCATCCTGGGGATTGTCCCCAAAGGAAAGAGAATACAATAGCTGCAGTAGCTCAGCTGATGCATTGGAGGCCTCAAAGGTGAGAGAACGTTGGTGACAGAAGAAAAATTTGTCACAAGGCAAAAAAAGAGGAGGAGGAGTGGGGGGAGTGACAGCTGTAATCAATACCTCCTCCCTAAATGTCGCAAGGGGCTTGTCTTGCATTCCGAGACCATTTTAACACCTTAGAAAGACAAGTGGCCTACCAGCTGCCAAACCCCAAAAGGTTTGCAATGCCATCTTTGGTTTCACTGGGGCTACTCTCAGTGATGTGCAAAGAGAGGTGGGGAACAGCTCCGCATTTACACGTTTACGTTGCCACACTACCTCGCTCAAGTGATCATCACAAGAAAGTCTTGTGACAAGGACATATGAGAAATGTAGGGATCACCCCTCACCCTTTTACTCAACTGTCCCTGGCAGGCTTTCACAATCATTGACCAGAACAGAGATGGCATCATCAGCAAGGACGACCTCAGGGACGTGCTGGCCACTATGGGCCAACTGAATGTGAAGAATGAGGAGCTTGAGGCCATGGTGAAGGAGGCCAGCGGCCCCATCAACTTCACTGTCTTCCTGACCATGTTCGGCGAGAAGCTGAAGGGTGTGTTGACAGTTCACTTCTTCCTTGCTTGTTGCTTTCATAAATAATTTTCTTTTGTTCGTTTTGTTTTTGTCTTTTGTAATTGAGGGCAATTCAGTTAAGTGGTCTGATTTTCCCCTTTAGGCGCTGATCCCGAGGACGTTATCGTGAGCGCTTTCAAGGTCCTGGACCCCGAGGGCACTGGCGCAATCAAGAAGGAATTGTAAGAGCTTTTCATCGTCAGCTTACCTTCCATCACACCAATTTTCCTGAATCAAGATATCTCATATATATTTTCACCCATTTTCTCCCTCCAGCCTTGAGGAGCTCCTGACCACCCAGTGCGACAGGTTCACCGCTGAGGAGGTGAGCTAATCAATTTTTGTCCCACTCTGTATTCACATTCTGTTGTTACTGGTTGTGAGACATTTCTTTAATCCCTTCTCTGCAGATGACCAACCTGTGGGCTGCTTTCCCCCCTGATGTGGCTGGCAATGTTGACTACAAGAACATCTGCTACGTCATCACACACGGAGAGGACAAGGAGGAGTAAATTCGCCTCTCTCCAGATCTCTACCTCCGTTCAAACCTATACACGCCCCACCATCTACTCACCCCCTCCTCTCCAAAGCCGTGCTTCCTTGCACACGCTCGCGCCCCGGCCCACTCTTTCCACTTGCCAAACCACTACGAAAAGACTTGTCTCCTTTATTGAGATGCTCAGTGAGAGGACTGAAGGCCGTGGGGGTGTTTGTGTGTGAGTACCAACGGGGGAACATGGGATTATTTTCAATAAAAATAATCTTGTGATACTGAAACACTCTCTCTATCTCTGTCCCTGCCTCTTGTTCCTTCTGCTTTTCCTCCCCATCACTCATTCTGTCCTCTTGTGTTTAGGCCAACAGTGCATGCATCATACCTACGTACATCTTATGTCAGTGTGTCAGTCATGACGTCTCTTGGGTGCTGTGGTGCATGCACAGTCAATTACTTGAAACAAGTAAGCAGCCTGACCCAACTGGTCTGTTAGTCTAAACCGGACACAGAGTGTTTAATGGTTTTGTACCTTTGCATTGTATTGCAGAGGAGTGTACTGTAAAAGAGCGGGAGTACTGTACTATAATAGTTTGCCTACCCCTCTCTTTTTAATCTGTCCTCCTCTCTTATGCACAGGTATGAAAGGAAAAGTTGCAGTGAAAGGAGGAAAGCTTGATTTTTATTAAAATCTTGTAAATAGAGAAAGAGATGGCGAAAGATGGTGAGCGGGAGGAAGCGAAGAAATAAACTAAAGTAAAACGTCTTTGTTTTGATTCTTCCCCCTCCCTCTCACTACTGTTTCTCTCCTGTTGTTGTGACTGTGTCTGTGTCTCCACTGTAACGAATAAAGAAGTACAAATAAAATCCACTATCTTTCGTACGACACTGTGTCTGCTGGTTTAAGTGGGGACGTGGGTGACAGCGCTGCTGGTTGACGGTTGACAGCCCTGTAGAGCACTGACTGCACACTGACTGTAATATGTATATGGTGAAGAATTATCAAGATTTAGATTACTCTAATTTACTCTTAAATGGTAATTGCAATTGAGGATATGAATTGGTCAAATCCACTAAATTGCATGGAAAACTGATCACCTCTTTAAACTCAAGACACAAAATATGCATATCAGAGGGACAAAATAATGGAAACACCCAATAACACAAGAATAACACATATCTAGCGTAACACTGGTTACTCTTAGTGCTACTGCATTACAACTACTTTCAAGACATGGATTAAGTAAAAGCAATTTTACAGTTGGACAACATAATCAATACATCACTTCCCTGTCTTACTTGCAGTGTGTCACTCCACCAACCTAAACAATTACTAACACAACATTATGCAGTCCCCATCTACAAAAAATGACATTTTATACTATAAAATATAATTATTATCAATTAAATTATGTAAATCATCAGTAAAAATAATAAACGTATAGATAAACGCATAAGCACATAGATAAAAAATAAACTTAAAAAAATAAATAATATCTTATATTAGTAAGGACATTATTGTCATAAAAAGTTCCCGACCTTCACTGAACCATTAATAAGTATGTTGCAACATAAAGGTGATAAATACTGGCTGATGACAGTCTTGCTGTCCATTTTGTTTCCATAACTCTCATCCAACATCATTTCTGTTTTTTGTCCACTAAAATGAAAAATTAGATGAAAACATCCACAGTAAGACACATCCAGTGAAAATCTGTTTTTTCCACTCAGTGAACAGAGGTATGGTATGTCATGCGATCTTTAGCATTAATTCTTTTTTCTTCACTGATTTTACATTAAAAGTAATGAAAATCTAGATAATGATGATGATGATGGTGTGGCTTGTCAAGTTTTGATGCTCACTGCCACACCTATATTATTCAAATCCATGACTTAATCAAACACAGTAGGTCATATTGTCACTTTACTAACTAGCGAGGAGTCGGCTCAGTATGTTCAGCTGCTGTAGGTGTTTTGACTGTGACTGTTGCTCATGGATGCTATTTTGCTACCAGAAATGTTGACATTCCGATTGACCTCAACCCAATCTTGTTTTTAGCTTTGACACTCCCCTGTTATTGGGTTTTGTGACTTCTTTATCCTCAGGACTCTGAAGAGATCAAACTGCGGAGGAGGAGAGGTTCATCCTCAGAAGAAGATGGCTAAACAGAGAATCATCAACAACCTTGTCATTACCTTTATTTCCTATCTTCCTCCAATAATCATTGTATTTGTGTCCCAGTTTCTGAGCTTGGATGACATTACCATCTGCTGCCTAGATGTGATTCCAGTAATGTCATTATCACTGCAGTAGGAAATATAGCCTCGCCCATCCTGCATTTGAAGAATCTAGGAAAAGTGGACTGGTTAAAATGTTGGAAGCAGAAATGAACATAATACAATCTCTGTTTTTATCATTTCAGTTTCTATTAACAGAATTTGCCACAAATTTCAGTTTGTGTGCAGTTTCCTCTATATAGTGTTCTAATCAGTTGGGCTCGAAACTATTTCCTCATAGTATGAATATGAACATGAGTTTATTAAGCTTTGTTTCCAACTATATGCTACTCTTGAGACACTGCAAAGGATTTAATGGGTGAAAAAAGTGAATTTTTGTTCATTTATATTCATGTATTTGATAGATAGCGTGTTATTCTGCATATATACCTGCTACCAATTTTAAATTATGTTTTTTTAATATCTACCATATTTAACTTAGCTACATTTATTCATATAGTGCCATAGAGACAGACATTTCTGAGGCTCATAATCAGATGACAAATACATTAATTGTAAATTTGCTCTTTGTATTGTAAGTGAATGAGTTGGATTAAACGAAATCCATGCTGTTATATTCCTCTTTTAGTGGTGGTGAGGTTATTTAGAATTTTCAATACTTTATTCATTCATTTCTTCAGTCATTTTGTTTGTTTCCATGTATACAGCTTTGAGGATGTCCTAATGTAACCATAAAATACACACCCCGAAAGTATTTCAGTGCACTTTTCTGGCACCCTGAATCATATAATACTGAGTGAGATGTTGCATCTCATTGACCAGGTGTTGTCTGGTGCAATCTGTGGTCTGTAAACAACATAAGAAGCAATTTATGTCACTGCATGTTTGTTTGGCATCTGTCAGTAGCCACCACCTCGTTTACATTGAAACCTCACTTACCATTTACAAAACACTGATGGTGACAGGCAGTGGAAAGTGACTGGTCATGAATGAGTGTGACAAATTAGACCTATAGAGAAAGACTTGCATATTCAAAGCAAGATACATTTTTCACAATTAGACAGGGGAGGCATCATGCTAGTTGTTTATCAGCCATGTGTATCACACATGGTTAAGGTTTTAGTGCTCCTAGATATCTTTAATAAACTTGATATACAGTATCAGTCAAAAGTTTGGACACACTTTCTCATTCAAGTGAAGTGGAAGGTGTGTCCAAACTTTTGACTGGTACTGTAACTTGATGATACATGATATTTAAACTTAATAAATGATTATTTGCGCATTATGATGTCATTGTTGGTTATTATTTGAATTTTTCATTCAAAACTTAGTAAAAATCGCTTTTTAAACATAAAAATAACAATTCATATCATTATTAATTATATTATTATTTCAGGTAAACAATTTTTTTCGATACTGCGTCTATCTATCTTAAAATCTATGTATACACACAGTACAGAGCTATAACAATCAATATATCATGACTGCGTGACGTTGACATCAAACTCAGGAAGTAAATGTATCATCAACGAAACAAAAGTCTCTATTCAAAATGAAAGCGCAAATTATGTCGCTGTTAAAACACTGAGTTTAGTAAGTGAGTAGGACTACAGAACAACAAGAATAATCCCTTGATGCAGGAGTTTCAGACTCAATATGGATGCCTACTTTAACTGGACTTGATTTATCTCTCAAAACAAACGCTTCCAAAAAGGCTCTTCCTAATAAGTATTTTGTTTTGGAAATACCGGCAGGAAACGGCGTGTGACGTTTGACCCCGAGCAGTGTTATTATTTATCCCACCCGTATTCCGCGAAGACCCGCCCTTCTCTGCCTCTGATTGGTTTTGACAGTGATATTCTTAACCCAACCCAATCATCTCCCTCCTCATGCTTAAATCTGACCAATCTTATCAACGAAGGCAAAGAACACTAGCCAATCAGAGGCATGAAATGGCAGAGAAGGGCGGGTCTTTGCGGAATGCGGGTGTTGAGGAAAAATAAGGCCCCTGATCAGAGTGCAGGGCAACAGTGCAGACTGCCTGTAACTGTAAATCATTTCAGGTCCGCTTTCTCGCCACAAACTAGGAATAGTAATGTGGTAATGTGGACCTTCGGCTGCGGAAGCCATCGACACCGCTGTCGCCCCGCCGTGCCTTTGTGAGTGCTAACGGGCCGAGAGACCCACCATGGCCTCACCGTTACCCCGCTGCACAGCTGTCAGACTCCCCGCTCTGGCCGCCGCCGTCCTGCTCTTGGTGTCGGTGCCCAGTGTACAGTCCTCTCAAGGCGACAAGGAGCCGGTTTACCGAGACTGTGTGAAGCAATGTGTCCGTACCAACTGCACCGGAGCTCGGCTACGGGGCTTTCAGTCCGCCCAGCCGCAGTACATGATGCTGACAGGTGAGTTGTTGTTGTTGTTGTTGTTGGCAGGTAAATGAAGCTAACTTAGTCTGCTAGCAGTCTGTAACCTCTTCCTACACGTAGCAATCAAGGTACAATATCAATAACACTTGTTCACAGTGAGAGTCAATCACTGTGTAGTTTCTTGTCCATGTAGCTGCTCTCTGCTGGCTGCTGTGTGACTTTTAATCTCGTATATTTTCTCATCTTTGACGGTTCATGAAACATGTGAGTTTCTGTGTCATAAACCTGAAAACAGCCTTGAAAGTTGAAAGCCAGTTTTTCTGGCTGAGCAAGGTGTCACAAAAGGCCTATTGTAACTCCACCCAAGATCCATATCATTAGCAATTGTATGGTTTGTTTGTGTGAGCTTTAAAAACTCAATTTTGCATTAAAATTTGAAAAATGTGAAAAGAATAACTAATTAATAAAGGGCAAGACAAGGAGAGAATAGAGATCGAGAGGTAGTCATTTCTTCTCTGCTGCTGCAATAATTGGAAGAGGACATTTTCAGTAAAAAAAGGTTTCTAGATGTATTCTATTGTTGATAGTTTGTAGTTAAGTAGTCAGAGGTTTTTCCAACTAGAGCCCATTCAGTTCATCAGATGGGCCAGTAATAGCTTCAGAACTGCAATGATTAGTTGATTAATCGATTAGTTGCCAACTATTAAATTAATCAAGTCAAGTCAATTTTACTTTATTTATATAGCACCAAATCAGAACAGAAGTTATCTCAGGGCACTTTTCATGTAGAGCAGGTCAAGACTGTACTCTTTAATTTACAGTCACCAACTATTTTCGATTCATTGTTTTGAGTATTTTTTTAAGAAAAAAATGTCCAAATGTTTTGGGAAAGAGTGATCAATATTTTTCACCATTTTCTGACATTTTATGGACCAAACAACTAATCGATTAATGGAGAGAAAAACTGACAAATTAGTCGATAATGAAAATAATTGTTGGTTGCAGCCCTACTAGTATACACAGAACACTGATAAATTTATTTCTCAAATGTATAATATCACATTCTGTACATATCTTAGTCACAGTTTATTAATAACAAAATTTAAAAGATTCTAATCAAAAATATTTGTTCCACTTATGTGTTTATGTTAAACATGAATCAGCTGAAACTCTCAAATATCAGTATTGGTATTTATCTACATCAAAAATCTGAGATCAGTTTGGCTGTAGTTTCAGCACCTTGTTATGACCTCAACTGCTCTCTCTGTTCCTGTCGTCCAGGCTGGACATGTCGTGACGACTGTCGCTACCAGTGCATGTGGACCACGGTGGGCCTTTACCAGGCCGAGGGGTACAGAGTCCCACAGTTCCATGGCAAGGTTGGTGCTTCTTATTCATACAGAGGCCAATATGACATCGAAGTTATACAGGTTTCATCACAAACTTTACCTCAAGTTACTCAGTATTGCAGAGGATGCTGGATTCTGTCCTCGAGAGTCTTTTCCAAGTTCTCCAGTGTTGATTTTATTTAACCTATTCGAGTCCAATGTTGTGAAATGATGAGTGATATCTTTTGACTTCTCCTAGTGGCCATTTGCACGCTTCCTGTGTTTTGAGGAGCCGGCGTCAGCCCTGGCCTCTCTGCTTAACGGCCTGGCTTGCCTACTCATGTTGATGCGCTATCGGAGCACAGTGCCACGCCAGAGCCCCATGTACCACACCATCAACGCCTTCTCTCTGGTCAGTCCAGTGCTGTAGTTAGTCGAGTCAGACAGAGGACATGAAATGACTTAAAACACTAAAATACACAAGTACCAGCAGGTCTTTACATTTCTGTCATGACTGAATTACACTGCATATCTAACAAGAGCCTGCATGTGTGTCTCTAGGTATCTCTTAACGCCTGGTTCTGGTCCACAGTGTTCCACACCCGGGACACCTATCTCACTGAGGTAATGGTGGTTGTTAAGTGTCTAGAGTCTTTATTATTGTAAAGCTGAAATAAAAAAAAATAAAAAGTAGAAAATATATTTCTTGATCTAGTTTTTTTGAAAAACCTGTTAAAGAGTTTTGTTTGTCTCCATCTAACTCACATAAAATGAATAATCTCTCACCTTTCAGAGCAGCTAGAAGGAACCTTTTCACATCACCAGCAGTCAATGATTCAGTGTTGATTAAGAAAAACACTATAGGTGTAGCTTTATTATTTGGTGAATTGCGACAATATCTTTCCAAGCAGTGCAGTATATTTTCTATAAAATACAACAGGCACAAGTCTTTCTTTTCTTGATCTTGACGTTTCTTGTTTCTGTTGTTGGTAAACGGTCTGCATGTGTTGTTTTCTTTCAGAAAATGGACTATTTCTGTGCAACAGCAGTGATTCTTTACTCCATCTATCTATGCTGTGTCAGGTAAGCTCTAAAACATGTATTCTATTCCACATGCCCTGCAAACCTAAATCACATTCAGCTGGAGTAATCATTGACCCTGTATAACATTCCTGTCCAATGTTTCCTGAATGAAGATGTGATATTTCTGAAGAAGATGGCCAACTTTGAGAAAAAACCTGCTGAGACTGAGAATGTAAAATGTCTCAGTTATGACGCTTTCTATTATTAGATCATATCTGTTCACACCGTCTCTTCCTTCTCGTCGACAGAACTTTGGGTCTGAGGCGTCCAGGGGTTTCCAGCATGGTGGGAGTCTTGCTCATCTTGGCCTTTACCTCGCATGTATCCTACTTGACCTTTGTCAGTTTCGACTACGGCTACAACATGGCTGCTAACGCCACCATAGGTACAACAAAATGCTCAAAAGTCACATGAAAGCTCATATTTGCTTGCTCATAAAAGCGTATATTTGACAGTTGTGTTATTTTGAATACTTTCCTATAGCTGTACTTTATTATTAATATCTAATATCATCAACTGTTTTGCTGCTGCTGTCTCTTGTCCTGTTTTACGTTTTTCCTCTCTTTCTAGGCATGGTGAACCTGCTGTGGTGGCTGTGTTGGTGCTGGCAGAACCGGCGGACCCTGCCCTACTGGTGGAAGTGTGGCCTGGTGGTGCTGCTGCTTCACGGTCTGGCCCTGCTGGAGTTGCTGGACTTCCCCCCACTGCTCTGGGTCTTAGACGCTCACGCAGTGTGGCACCTCAGCACCGTCCCTGTGCACTTCCTTTTCTACAGGTTCGTCCGCTCACCCGCCTGAAGAAGATAAGCATTTCAGACGGCATCTGATAAAAAAGAATGATGTTTTTTTTAGAGGAAATGAGAGAGAAAATGTTTTTTTTCCTCTTTTACTACATAAATTTGTTCTTTCAAAAACATTTCAATCGTTTTCCTTTCTTTGCTCCCCCTCCAGTTTCCTGATAGATGACAGCCTCTACTTGCTAAACACAGAGAAGATGGGCGTAAAAGTCGAGTAGGAGGAGCTCACGGCCTCGTCGCCACGCCTACACCCTCGCACCTCTCCAATCAGGGCAGCCGCACACCCGAACGTGGCAGTAGCTCAGCCTCCCAGATGACATGCATGACACCTTTTGCGACTATGACTTCCATCAAAGTAGACTTTGTTTACACTCTCTCTCTCGTTTTTTTAATTTTCTTGTATTTATTTGATGTTGTTTCTCTTTTTTTTTTTATTTTCAACGAGAATTATCACGATTGATGCTTGCTCTACTTTGCCTTGTAATGACATGTGCACTACTTTTCTTTTTTGTCGTCTATCAAAACTACAAAACAGGACGAAGGAAAAAGTGTTTTCTACCACAGCAGACCCAGTTTTTGAGTTCCAAATGTGACTGGGGTACATATCCTAATCCTCCCCTCCTTCATTCCCTGAATCCCAACGATCTGACAGAAGCTCGCTCGCACCAGCTTCAGCCCCTCTGAAGTAACCTCGCTTTGCACAAATGCAGTTTGCCACAGCTGACAATAGATGGCACCAAATCCCTTGCCACGCCATCTTAACCTACACCGTGTTGTCAGGCTCCATCTATGCCAAAAGTGGACTGGCGGACACAGAGAGGTGCCCCTTGTGAAGGGGGGCTGCCAGCAGATTGTTCGAGAGAGGGGGGAGGTGGTTTATGTTTAGAGGCTATTCTAGCTGACTGTGTTTTTTTTTCTTCTTTTCTCACCATCACACCTTTTATTTTTGTGCCTCTGTTGTTTCCACTGCTGCTTTTGTTTCTTAACACTCTTCAGGATCATTTCAGGTTATTATTTTCTTTTTCATCAGCTGCCTTAGTTATTTTAATTCTGTTTTTTTTTTCTTTTTGTTGACCAGTCTGTGCTTTATTCTGTTGTTCTGTTTTACTTTGATGACTTGATTTTTTTTGAATTGGGTGGACGATCAGGAAATTATTTTTTATTCACCTGGATTGCCTTTTAGTGTGAGTAAAGCGAGGAAATGTTTAAAGTAGAAAGAAATAAGCAACAGGAAGCCTCAGTCAGTGGAGCTTTTTTTTACATATATGAGGGGCAAATCAAGAGATTCTAATAAATTCTGGGGTTAAGGTGGTGTGTGTGTGTGTGTGTGTGTGTGAATGAGTGTTAAGGTGTTTGATTGACGCCCAGTATTTGGATTTGGTTGTGTTTCTTGCTGCAATATTTCCCCAGAATGACACACACACATTCAACCAGCTGCTTTACAGATATCGCCCTGTCATGTAAAATACTCCATCTCCCTCCATGCCTGCCTTACCTACTGTATCATAACCATAAGTTTCTTCTTATATATATATATATATATATAACATTTCTTATTTTGTATCAAATCTTTTTTTTTCCCCTCTCAGAGTTGAGACCATGTATGTCTTCATCCCTCAGAGTTTCCCCTTCCATATGTGCACTTTACGGGTGTGTGTACATTTACGTGCGTTTCTTTTTTCTTTTTTTTTTTTTTTTCTTTGTTTGAAATTCTGCCCATGCCTTTTGTATTTCTGTGTGCGAATGTGAACAATGACTGGTACGTGAGTGTGTATGCGTACACGCTGCCTTGTGTTGTTTTTGCCATCACAAACTGAAACTGCGTGTGTGTGTGTGTGTGAGAGCTAGATAGTGCTCACTCTTTTGTAAAACTACTGACGTATGTGTGACTGTGTCTGTGTGTGCAAGTGTGAGTGTGTGTGTGTAAATATATATATATGTTCGAGGTTTGCTGTGTGAATGTGTGGCAGACGATGGGTAAATTTAGCTTTGCTGACAGACAGCCTGGGATGGGGGTGGGGGAAGACAGAGGACGAAAGACACGGAGAGGTTTGGGTGGCAAAAAGATTCCTGAAATTGTGGCAGAGATACCGACCTTATGAGATGAGAAACAATATATAGCACATATTCTAACTGCTACTGGCCAAAAATGCTTATATTATCAGATGTAATCATGTTTATTAACCAGCAACGTTCATGAAATGAAGTGTCTGGGCCCCAGTTATGACAAAATTGTAAAAACAAGAGCTGTCAGTTTCCTATTCAAAACAGACAGCACTTGTCTACAGGTAAGAAAATAACTGGCTAAATCATTTCATTGGTATCTATTTTGGTAAGGTTAGGAGTATTCATTAAACAAATTCCACTCCCCACTTTGCTCAGTGAATCATTTCATTGTTAATCTCCTTCCTTACTAGTAGCCACATCCGTCCTCTTCTCTCACTCATCTGCTGCCCTGTGCACCATCACCTCTCCCACTGAGTGCTCTTTCCTCCACCTCACATCTAATATTTGACCAAAAAAAAAAAAAAAAAATCTTTAAAAAAGTGGAACAAATAAAAGTGTTCTTTGTTGATAAGGGACGGGGGCTCGGTTGTGTGTTTTTCCTACATGAGACTATTTCTATTTCTCAATGATATGATCTTATGGAATGAGCTTTGTTGGCATTTGACCAAAAACCATTTTACACAAACATATAGTAAGACAAGAGGAGGAGAAGATGAGGAAAAGGGCAACTTTCTCTCATCACAGAATCTCTTTACTCTGAGACCTGGACCTGGATTTGTCAAACTTCCAAGAATTACACAACAGGAGTGCTGTGAAGAACCAAAGGAGTTACAAAATTATTTGCAGATTAATAATAAGACAGATATCAAGCAACTTACTCCTTTAAGAGCAGCTCTCAAGTGGTTACAAGATGAATAATATGTATACTCATATGAGGATTTATCCTACAGCTGACTTCTTAAATAGGAAAATCTTGAATTTTACTCACAAAAACTTCTATCTACAGTAGCAATTGACATGAAATTTACAATAATCTAATATTTATAATACATACTAACAATAGGACATTGGCTGAAATAAAATTAAACATGAGCAGGAAAGACAAGTAAGTCAGAGAATTCATATAATTAGGAGAATTTAGTACCACATTTACAAGATGAAGATGCATTGTACTGTTAGTGATTGCAAACAAAATCAGTAGGAGTTGTATTTGTGTTTGAATCCCTGATAAATGCAAAAAAGAAAGAAAAACGGGCAACCAATCTATCAAATATTCAAATGAAAAGTAAAAAGTACACTAAAACAACCATGAATTATACATATTGCTTCAACGTATTATCATCACGACCAATGATACTTTGTACAATCACTTCAGAACAGGAGGTGCTGGTCTCTGTTTCACTGCAGACATCAAGGATCTTCTCTTACATGTAAAACTGTTTTTATGATTTAGATAGTTTTTATATTTAAGTTTATGAGTAGGAGTAAAAGTGCAGGATTTTATGTTTAAATGTAACTTTTAGCGGCTTTATAAAAACGCTTCCTTATGGAGGTCAATTAAAACCACAACCGCCATTCATCTCAACTTCCTCATCTAACTACCACAATCTTTGTGCCACATCATCCAGACAAACTACTGAAACTGAAAGCCTTGTACTGCTTCTATTTATTATCAATGCATTTGATCATGGACCTATTCTTTATTGCACAGCCTTTTACTGCTGACATTGTATAGTTCTTTGCACTCTGGACATATTCCAGTAAGTGAGTCTGTGATTCATCTCTTGTGCCATTTGTGGGAATATTACACGTGCAGATTCTGTCAAAGCTGTTATTATGTCTCTTATATCATGAAGGCACATTCTTCAAGGCCTACATTAGTGATTCTGGGTTGATCTAAGTGAGCAGATGATATTGATTGTCCAAAATTTATTCTTAGAAACCCGTTTTTTGCAATCTTTGCTGTAGTTGTCCTTGGACTCTCTCACTTGCACACAGTATCTCTCACCCACTTGCTGGCCCCCTCACTTTTCACCCCATACAAGCCCCAACAAATACTGATGTTTTATGAGTCGCAGCCTCATTTTTGCAACCCCTTACATAATATTTTGTCACATTATAGGTGTAAATTTAAGCGTCAGTTTTGCATTTGACCTCTAAATGCATACTTTTTATAGATATTGCGAGGTTTTGCATGTTTCTACAGAGCCAGGAAACTTTATCCAAAACTTGATGCTTGAGAATTCTCTAATAAAACTTGGTTTATTCATTTCACAGAAGTTTACAACTGAGAAAATCGTCTAACCAGAGTGCTAAATTGGCTCCATCCCTTGAAGGCCTCAGTGGAACCCTGTGTCCTAGAAATTGCGTTTATACGGTGCTCTATGGCAGAAAAGTGACTTTTTTTGGTGGGAACCAAACATTTAAGTTTGGCTAGGAACAGTAAACCTTGTGAAATTTCCGGGACATGTGTTGTCTTTGGCTTTAGTGGGTAGCTTTTTGTTGTTTCCTGATAGCTCTGTGCAGTAGGTTGGACTCTGACCCTGGCTGCAGTGGGTGGGGAGAGTGGATAGGTTGGGATGAATAGAGTTTATTCTTCCTCCTTCAACTCCTGATTTGTGACTGTGAAGTGAAGGGCATGAGAAAAGTGAAAGAAATGTGAGGATGCTCCCAGTTCATGAATTGCAAAAAAATGTTTCCCCTCTATAAATTCAATAGCTCACAAAAACTAATTGGTATAAAAAGTTGACTTGGCATATGTATGATTATGCTTGAGGTTGGAATTACAAATAATGTGATACAGAGAGACATATTTGAGGGGCAAATGGAGATGAATTGGAGATGAAAGTTTGATGGCTTTTTGTAAAAAAACGAGTTGGCCTGGATGCTCTCAAGCATTTTTCCAGAAGGTCAAACAATTTTGATGTATTTGTACTTTTCTTGAGTATTTTCTTAGATTTTCTCTGGATGCATCCTCGTGTCACATTTCATATGTGTATAACTTGTTCAGCTCTAAACTTCTCAGATGGTTTCATTTTATAATTGTTCAACGATCAAAGAGGTGAAACTCTCCACTATTTCACAAAAAAGCAAAGATTCAGTCCAAAGTGCAAAACATGACTACAAATGTGCATCTTAAAACTTTGTTTTTATTTTCCTACCACATTAATTGTCTCACGACCCACAAGTTTTATCTTGTGACCCACTGGAAGGGTCTTAACCCCTTGGTTGGGAACCGCTGGACTAAACTAAACTGTGTATAAAGCAGGTAAAACTATAACTATCTCAACTAGTTGTGACAGTACATTGATGCATCAGTAATAACAAACTAATAATGTCATATAAAATCATGAAGAATAACTGCAGAACGAGCACTTTAAATTTTGATGATTCAAGATACATTTTACTGATAATACTTGTCTACTTTTACTTGTGAGTATGATTTTGAGTAATATTTGTAATGAATTTAGTATTTTTACATTGTTGTATTTGTACTTCTATTTACCTAACAGACATTTTATATACAGAAATATGATCATCTTATATCATATAGACCAAACTACCCAACTGTAACATAATAAATGGTTAAAATTTGTTCCACCTCAACTGGCTGCAACATATAAGTGCTGCTTACATGTGAATACATCAATGATTAATGATTAGCCAATTCAATTACAATATACTGTATGTATAGACCGTGAGTCTGTGGCCACTTTGCTTTTGATACTTAAAGTCCTCCTGCTCTCAGAAAATGTTTTGCCTGTTATTACTTCAGTTGGATGTTTGAGCTTCACTGTGCAGGATGACGTGTGTGCAGACTTTGACACTAGAAGACTGTTTTCACTTTCATTTGCTGAACACGGAAAGTTTCTCTGAGCTCGTCGAAAATCTGAGTTTAAGGAGTGAACCTACGAGCATGATTTGACGCATATGATGCAGAAACTAGAGTTGAAACAAGTAAGCGATTAACCGATAGGTTGATCCACAGAAAATTAATTGGAAACTATCATAATGGATTTATTATTTATTTATATTTATTGATTGATTTTTTTCTAGCAAACATTCATTGTTTGCAGCTTCTTTGGTTTGAAGATTTTGCTGCTTTTCTTTGTCAAACTGTACATGGTAGTAAACTGAATGTAGAGCTGCAACGATTAGCAAATTAATCAATTAGTTGCCAAATACTGAATTAATTGCCAACTATTTTGAAAATCGATTAATCGTTTGGAGTCATTCTTTAAGAAATTAATGTCCAACAACAAACAAATATTTTCTTTAGTTTTCTATATAGTAAACTAAATATCTTTGGGTTGTGGATTGTTGACATTTGAAGACGTCACCTTGGGTTTTGGGAAACAGTAATCGTGACTTTTTATGGACCAAACAATTAATTGATTAATCAATAAAATAATTGCCAGATTAATCAATAATGAAAGTAATTGTTAGTTGCAGCCCTGTATCTTTGAGTTTCTGACTGTTGATTGGACAACAATCTTTAAGTATGGATTCCTCCGTGTCAATAGTCCGTTTATTGTTGGTACGGAATTATTACGCATGCGTATTGGTATTGATTGTACAAGATCAGGTCAAATTGTTTCAAAATGGAGGAACGTTTTTGTTTGCAGGTGATACGCCAATTGTTCCCATGGTTTGGGTTAAAATGGTTTAGGCACAAAAACCACTTGATTAGGGTTAAGGAAAGATCATGGTTTGGGTTAGAACAGTAAAATGTGGTAAAAAAAAAAAGTCCCACTTAACGGTACTAAATTGCCTGATGTGACAGTAAAAAAAAAGTCTGGTTACTGGTCTACAAGAGGACTGGCAATAAATTCTGGGAACCCATTCTGTACCAATAGAACAAACTACTATCTGCACAGAAAACCAGTCTGGACCAACAGCCTGTAGACGATCCCGTTCCTTGTCAATAGTTGTAAATTATTGCACTGGTTCCGTAGCCTTAGCCGGTGCCTTTTATATCATGCTGGATAGTTTAATCAATAATAATGCATCATATTTTAATTGTTATATGTTTATGAGTAAAATCTGAATCTGCAACATAACCAGTAACATTTATCTGTAAATGTAGTAGTACAATGTTTTCATTCATAATCATCATAATAAATCTGTAGCTGTTTTTGGGGGCCTTTTAGTTGGGGGCCCCAAAAAGTTGAATACCTTTTCCGATGGTAAAGTCACTGCCGCCCCTGACAGCCAGTTTGAAGTGAGGGCGGGCTGACTCAACCTGCCACTCCCCGCTCAGGCCTTCACGGGAGCGCGCCTCTACTCCTGCGCGCACTCACGCTTTACTACCAACAGGCACTTAATTCCAGGGAGGAAGTCACTGAGATTGGGAAACGAGCAACGACTCCAAACGTGCCAAAAAAAAAAAAAAAAAAGAAAAAGTAAAAACCCAACCAAGGGACGGGAAGAGGTGTGAACGCAGCATTCCCTCACTGGGAACAGTAAAAACACCAAACTTTAATATGGACTAGAGGCGCTCGGTCGCGGCAGATGGAGGCGGCGAGAAGTTTGCTGTTTGTCGGGGCCGTGCTGCTCGGAGTGACGGGCGCGTTGGGCAGAGAAGGTGGGTAACTTTCGCAGCCTTTCTCGTCTTTTAACGGCCCGGTTGTCACCAAAACAGACACCCTGCCTGTTTAGAATATAAGAGTATAGTGTGTAGGTTATATTTAAGTAAATATTCGAGGTTCAGCTCGGCACAAAGAGCTTGATATCTCTGCCTTGAGACCACATTCCTCCGTGAGTCCGCAGCCCTCTCTCTCGCGCAGACAGTCGCGGTTGTGGTGGCTCGTGGGATTTATGAAGCGCTGATAAGGTGGAAAAATCACACCTGTCACAAAGTAGCGTCAAATGAGATTTACTGTTTGGACAAAACACGCTCGTTGACACTTTAGGCATGTTTTGTTGCACACATAAACATCGCTAGCATTGACATTGGGACAGGTAAAGAAATATGAGAACCTGCTTTGCGGCTTGTGGACAAACAGGAGACACTGACTGACTGACTTGCGCGTGCAGGAGGACGTTAGGCTAGTTTTGCTCTGCGCGTAAACAAAAACAAATCCCAGCAACAACAACAACAACAGTCCGTGCATTGTGTGCCAAGGATCATGACGATGTCAATTATTCACTTCTGGCTCCAAAGAGGACATTGTCTGATAGAGGGCCACTTGTCACACTTGGTGCTTGAGTGCATGCCAGTAAAACAAGAGCTAACTGAAAGTGCAAACAAGTTCACCACATATGCAAGATAGTCCCATAAATACTATTTCTTCCTGTTTTATATTTATATTTATATTTGGGGTCTCATTTGGAAAAATGACACTTTTTGACTTAATCGTTTCTTCAGATTATCAGAACTGAAATGATTTCGAGCTGCAACGATTAGTCGATTAATTGTCAACTATTTTGATGACTATTAAATAGTTTTGAGTATGTTTTTAAGAAAAAAAGTCTAAATTATCTGATTCCAGCTTCTCAAATGTGAATATTTTCTGGTTTCTTTACTCTTCTATGACAGTAAACTGAATATCTTTGGGTTGTGGACAAAACAAGACATTTGGGGACGTCATCTTGGCCTCACAACAACTAATTGATTAGAAAATAATCAACAGATTAATTGATCAAGAAAATATAATTGTTAGTTGCAGCCATAAAATGATTGGTTGATTAATCAATCAGAAGTAAATTATTTCGCTGATGTTCTATTTAAGGCTCTAGCCAGGTCTAAAGATTATCATCATTATCAAGTGTCAATTTACTGTCATAGATGACTAAATAACACCAGAAATTATTCACATTTAAGAAGCAGGAACCAGAGAATTTTTTTTTCTAAAAAAAAGTGATGCTCAAAATGATTAGTTGACTTAATTTTTGATTAATTTTCTGTTGATCAATTAATTGACTGATTGTTGCAGCTCTAGATTGATTATTTGCTTTAGTCTTATGGTTCCAGCTTCTCAGAAGTGAGGATGTGCAGCTTTTATTTGTCGTACATTACAATAAACTGAATATATTTGGGTTTTGCTCTGTTGTTCAGATGAAATAACTCAGAACTAATATAATATATAAAAGGAAAAAAAGCAAATGGGGTTTGGGCTGCAGCAAAATTCTGACTCGTTCCTGACATTTTATAAGCATTAGTTTAACAACTTATCATGAAAATAAGCATTATTTGCAACCCTACTTCATGTCAGTGGTTGTATAGACTTCAGTATTGACAGAGATCAATAATAAGCCTGGTCAGCTGATTTTAAAAGCTTCAAGTTAATGGCAAAAATATTGACATCAGTAATTCTGAGAATTCCTCTTACAATACAATTTTTATTGACATGCAGTTGCTAAAAAACAAAAACCTGCAGAGGAAGTAGGTCAGTACATAGCTTTTAAAAAAT
This sequence comes from Thunnus thynnus, assembly GCF_963924715.1. Taxonomy (NCBI): domain Eukaryota; kingdom Metazoa; phylum Chordata; class Actinopteri; order Scombriformes; family Scombridae; genus Thunnus; species Thunnus thynnus. The sequence continues at coordinate 15,248,084 of NC_089536.1, read as the reverse complement.
TAATAACATGAAATATGTGTTTTAGTTGTGGGTGAAATCTCTAAATAGGAATAATATATAAAGAACTAATAATCCATATAGCCACAGTTGTTTTATTAGCTGCCAGCAACAGCAGCAGCAGCAGCAGCAGCAGCACTACTACACACACTCTCTAACAAAGCTGATAGTCACAGGTGAAGTGATTTCTAAATAAAACTGCATTGTTGGTGGGAACAGGTTGGTGCACTTCTCTCACAGTGTTGATCTCTGTAGCATCGGTTCACTCTGAGCACCGTGATTGGTTCATCAGTCAGTTCTGTCTCTGAGTTTAGCGATGCATCATGCACAAGTGGACAAATCTCAACTGTGTTTACTTTCAGTTATGAAGTCATCTTATGCCAGTATTTCTGTCCACTAACACACATAAACATGTCCTGTGGCCAACATGACTCTCAATGTCAGTGGTTGTAGTTGCAGCTGTGTTTGTGTTTTTCCTTTTTAGTGGTAAGAAGAAATCCTTTCAAAACTAAACTTCTTCAGCAACCTGTTCAGTAGCCTCAATATTCACAGGGTTCATGTCCTTGTCACACTCCAGTGCACCCATTTAGCTGAACTTACTGTGAAATGATTAAGTCCTACTGAATTGGCCTCAGTGGCAGGTTAACTCAGCCAGCCGTGACTCACCAGTCTAGACTGCGTGTTAGTGATCTAACTCACTGAGGACGGGGGGCCACCGTTGGGCTTCATTACCAGCCTTGTGGGGAAACTTTCGACACCTTCTTGTGTGCTTTTCTTGGTTTACACCTTCAGGCTGCATTTACAGTAAAACAAATCCACACAAGGAAACCAGTTTCACAATGAATCATTGTCTTTCAGCAGCCTTCTTAAGAATAAGCTATTATTTCACTGATTGATCATTGATTTTCAGCACACGTCTTCTGTAGATACCAATTTTCTACTGAGGATTTTTTTTTCCGTTGTCAATTATTTATAGTTGGTTGGCAATGTTCGTGGTTTGAGTTTGGCAGGAGACTTTCGTCGCACGTCATCTCTCTTCCCTCCTTTCCTGTCACCTCTCTACTGTCGCTGTCAAAAAATAAGGCACAAATGGCTTAAAAAAATACCCTAAAAAGGAGATGAAAATGTCAATTCAGTATTGTCTATCCAGTGGAATTACATCTTGATGAAATATTTTGCTATTCAAATTTTCCCTTTTTTTACATCTTGATGAAATAAGTAAATAAAATTAAATAAGTCCTACATAAAGTTAAATCTTGACCAAATTTGGAAACATTATTTGAAAACAACCTTTTTATCACAATACAGTCCAGTGCAGTTAACATCAGTTCATCTATATACATCTGCGTGTATAGCAGATAATAAGCTACTGATATGGAAATAGTTCCTAATGAATGTTATGATAGGTGATGTTGTCCAACCTAGCTGTGAGCAATATACCAGTATTTATTGTTTCTTGTCCATCACTGTAATCATGTTATAGTATTTCTCTATTTAATCAATTGCAACACTAAATTTGGTCGTCCAAGTTAACACTACAAAACAATTACACTGTCAGATTTCTCCCCCCCAATAATTATTGACACTTGAGATTACAGGTTGAAAATGATAAATTCAGTTTGACCTCCATCATCATACAATGTGATGATTTCCATACCTTAAAACTGGTGATATTACAGCTGCAGTGGTTAATTTAACATTCATCAAAAGAAAATTAAGGGGCAACTATTTTGATAATCAGTTTATCATTTCAGTCATTTTTCAAGAAAAAAATGCTTAGTGGTAGTATCTTCTCAAATGAGAGGGTTTGCAGCTTTTTTGTCATACTTTATAGTCAATGAAACATCTTTGGATATTGTGATGAGCATTTTTCACATTTTTTTCACATTTGGACTAAATGATTAATCAATTAATCCCATTAATACTTGACATCAGAAAACAGACAGTATTTTCCCTTCATGTCCTAGTCCTAATCCAGTTTTGCATTCATTATGTTTTAAACATTAATCTGTTCTTTGTCTGCACGCACGCAATCCTTCCCCTTTGAAGTCAAATCTGCATTTGAATGCAGCTGCAGGTGTTTTCAAACTGTGGTAAACATGTCAGAAAGTATGCAGCAGGTTGTCTTATGCAGCAGTGTGTTTGTGATTGTGATTGTAGTCTGTGAATGACAGAGGGCATGAGCGAGGAGTACGTGTCTGTAGCTCCAGCACATAACAGATCCTGTTCTGCTTGTCTGTTGAGCAATACCTGTTTTTTCTTCCTCGGTCTTAGAGTGAAGGATAAGAAAGAATGTGTTCAGGGAGGTTGGGAGAAATTTGAATTTTATGCAGGACACGTTGCTGGGATTAGCTCTGCATTGGAAGCAGGACTGCATGTTTCCTTCTTTTTTCTATAATTCATGGTGACAGTGTAGGATATATGGATCATGTGCTGTGTTGTATATTGTATTTGTTTTTGGACTACTATCTGTAAAGTAAATTTCCACTTGGACACATTTAAGTTTTTTGAATCTCGAATGTTAAATCTTAGGGCTAATAAGAGAGAGAGAGAAAGTCCTGTTGGATCAGCTTGTTCTGTTTGTGTTGAGCTTTGATGGGATCTAATCCGTTAGAGCAGAGTGGAGGCTAGATGATCTTGTTGACTGTTCTGGTGTGTCACACTGCAAGCTTTTCCACCTTGATTCAGACTTAACTCCTTCAGCAGAATCGATGCCATCATGTTTATGTCACTTCTTGGCGTACTCACACTGGTAAACACACATGCACACTCCCTGTGTTAACTGGCGCGCTGCCACACACAGGTGTGGCTTCAAGCTGGCTTCATTTTACAGACCATTTCAAGATGCACACCGATACAAGACACAGTCAGATTGGAGTTGTTAAATCCTCTCTTGCAGGAAACCAGATTAAAGATTCATTTTTTCAAGTCTGTCTTAAAACTATTATGAACACTGACAGAGGTTTTGCTTGCTGTAATCATTCCTCCTGTCCATACTAGTCAATATAAGATCCCTTCCAAATGTGCTTTCAATGTAATTCTGTGCAAAAATGTATTCAAGTTTATCTGAAGGTAATATGAGGCTTCAGCTGCCTTATATGGGAAAAGAAATTGGATATCTTCCAAAATTAGTCTTTTCAGTTCAAAATTCCCTCTTTGTTTAACACAAAGATAAAATTTTGTACTAAAAAGACATGCATTTAGGAAGATATCCACTTGATTTGCCCCCATAAGACTGCCTCATCTTGTTGACTGTTCTGCACTGTCACACTGCATGCTTCTCCACCTTTATTCAGTCATGCACCAGCATTGCTTCCATCATGAAAAGTTCAATCAAAGCAAGCGTAAGTGCGGGGGCATGTTCAAAAAGGACAAACCCATACAGCTTGTTGTCCGACCATGTCTGAAAGCAAAAGTGTTCATAGCTGTTTCGAACGGCCACACATATACATGCACATGCCGGGGTGAAAAGCTGGCCATCACAGAGAGGTGCAGGACATTTAAATACCAGGAAAATAGCACACATTTTCAGGTAGTCTCTCCTGGAAGGTGTTCACATTGCTGAGCTCGGTTGTTGACACAAAAAGTGACAGAAATAGTTGTGTAAAGAATGAAAAAACAGCGCTTCAGAGAGAAGTTTAAATGCTGCTTACTTCCTCAACTTCACACACCTGACCAATCACTGGGTGAAGCAGGCACGATTGTTGGATTGTCCGTTTTGGAAAGTTACAGAAAAGGTGTCAGTAAATTTTTGGGAGGGATAATGCAACAAGCACACCCACTCAACACAACAATTGGTCAGGTGTGTGGAGGTGAGTAATCACAGTTTGTACTTCTTTCTCAAGCTATTTCTGTCACTATGAATGCCTTCCAGTATACATTGTCCAAAAATGAGCGCGCCGTCTTCCCCATATTGAAATGTTTAGCATGTCAGACAGCCAGCTTTTCAGCTTTTCATTCCATCTTTGAGTTTAGTCAGACAGACAAAACGCTGTATAAACTAGGTTGTTTCAAGCACACCCCAGCCAAGATTCTCATACACAGTCCCCACCAATACTTTGGTTGGAGCGTACCGATGCCTTAAGAATTCTTCAGCCTGATTTTAAACACTGATGAAGACATAAAACACGTCCAATACAGTCAGTTGTTTCATGTTTAAAACAAGCAAAGGTCTTGTCACTTGTAGGTGACTGAAACTCAAACAAATGTGAAATAGATAGCATAATCAATCAAATCAAGCTGAATCACGTTCCTGTTAAGCATTAACCCCGCATCGTCTTTACACCAGAACACTGAATGTGATCACAATGAATGCTCACTTGTTCTGTATGCAAAGAAGCGCAAACCGACACTGTCACTGACACTGACTGAAATGAACAGAAGTCCGTTAAAAGATTGCATGTCTGAAGTCAAACATCTCACTGAACACAGAAGGATCCGACCACAAAACCACCTGACTAGCAAGTTGCCTGTGTGCAGAGGCCATATCCCAGACAGCATGAACACGCTCAATCTTGTGTGCGTGTGTGTGTGTGTGTCTGTTTGGATGTCCATGGCAGTGGCATTAGTTTATGTGTGTGTGTTGGGGTGACCTGTCAGACGCAAGGATCATCTTGTGACCTGGAGAGTCACAGGTCGCTGACGTGTCTGAACAAGACACTGAACTGCAGCCTAGTCTCAGTTCCCCGACTCGCTGGTGAAATACATGCAAGTGTGTCATCTTCAAGATATGCAAAGACACACATTCCTGTGAAATGACACTTTCCAGAATCCAAAAAGAGGTGGGCAATGGCCAGTGGACTCTGAGAGGAACTGACAGGAAGAAATTATTGGGGGGGGAACAAAGGGGAAGTTTGTAGATAACGAAAACAACTAAAGATATAGTGACTGAAATTAGACGAGGAAGGCAGGGATAGTAACATGACAGTGCAGAGATAAAGCAAAGGAAGGGATAAAAGAACAAGATCGGGAGAGAATATTTCAAGCCATGGAGATGGAAAAGTGGGCAGCTCCTCACAAGGCCCCACATACACACACAGGCGTTGCTGAGAGACTTTTTGGAGAGCAAACAATGAGGGAATAAAAGGAGAGGAAGCTGAGAACTGGCTTTACACACACTTTTTAGAAATGGAAAATCTGCTCTGTTGTGCTTTCTGTTACGGCACATTTACCTAATCCCTAGAGCTGGAGCTGTCCATGTTTGTGTGTGTTTGTGTGTCACAGAGTTTCTGTTTCTGTTTGGATATTCTGTCTTAATAAAAAAGGATTTAAAATGCTGGAGAATAAAAGCATGACTCCCCTTTTGGCTCGACGTGTAAAGCTATTTTCCATGATGACATCACTGAAGGAGGCAGTGATTAGGCATTTGATTTGATATCTGACACAAGCTGCAACGACTGGGTGTGTATTTTCGGCAGCCACACTATTAATCATAGACGCATTTGCTGCATTGAGGATTTCAGTAGCATGCTGTCAGATTTTTAATGCAGACCTTATTTACTCTTTATGACCCAATACTTTGTTGCTGTGTTTGGTGAGCTGCAGCAGCTGTAATACGAGTCAAGTTCTGAGCACTCAAGCATCACTAAGAGACTTTACACGTGGCAGATGCACATACTTGATAAGAACACAACTTGAGCACATACAGTGTCTCCTGAACCTTGATGAGCCCCAGTCTATCATGAAAATCACCCTCCTCCTGCACTCCTGTTCCCCAGATGATGCATCCGAGTCCATCCGGCCATGTCTCCAAAAGGAGGGACAGAGATAGCACAAGGGGAGGGTGGCCTCAATCAGGAAAAGTGGGTTGACTATTGAAGGGCTGTTGGAAGGAAGCCAAAGGAAGTCATTTATAACCTCAGAAGAGGAGGGACTGTCCACTGTGTGACTGCCTGTTAAAGCATGGGAGCTATGTGTCTGCGAGTCATGAATTGTAATGCTGTATGGCCCACCGTGGGGAATCTCTGCTCACTGTGGCCTGTGGAAAATATATCATACACAGTAAGACACAGACAGAGGCAGTGCATGTGGTTTGTATTTCAAAGTATGCATTCAAGGCTGCTCATAAACAGTGACACCGTCGAACTATGTAGAAGCCTCAATCCTTACAGTCATTTGGACTTTGAATATCTAACACAAGAGCTGCTGTCTGTAACCTAAAGTAAATCAATTAATCATGTAGTGGTTTGTAAATTTCTTCTTTTGTCTGACCATCAGTCCCAATTCCAAAGATATTCCATTTATGATGATATAACATTGGTAAAAGCACCATACATTCATACGTTCTCTGTGTTGCAGTGTGCCTGGGTACAGACATGAAGCTGGCCCTGCCCTCCAGCCTGGAAAACCACTACGAGACCCTGAAGCTGCTCTACACTGGCTGTCAGGTCGTCCACGGCAACCTGGAGATTACACACCTTCATGGACAGCCTGACCTCTCTTTCCTACAGGTATACACAAGTTTTATTTTTTTATTACCTGCATACGATTAGCCAGACAGAAAAAGGAGTTTAAATGGAAACCTGGTTTAATCTTGCCACAAAAGAAGCATAATAGTTGCAAACTGAATGAGAGGGAAACAAATAAAAACAAAAGTGTTATTCAGGAGGACAGGGTGGTTTTCTGTTCTGCTCCAGTTTTTTTCTCTTCATCTCTTGTTCTCCAGGGTATTGTGGAGGTGCAGGGCTATGTACTTGTAGCCCATGTTTCAGTGAGTTTGGTGCCTTTGGACAACCTTCGGATCATCCGAGGCAGCCAGCTGTACAACACCAGCTATGCCCTGGCAGTGCTGGATAATACTTTGAACGGACAGGGGCTCAGTACACTCCGGCTTCGTAGCCTCACAGGTCAGAAAACAGTAGAGCGTTAATGCCCAAACCTGGTATGGCCTGACTGGACTGAACAAGAACTATGCTCTCCTTTCATCTAATATCTACTGTAACAGTAAGTTGATGAGCTCCTCTTACACATCATCTCCCCTGCAGAGATCCTGTTGGGTGGGGTGTATATTTGGGGGAACCCCCAGCTGTGCTTCCCAGATCCCCAGAACATCACGTGGAGGGACACTTTGGATGAGCAGAACATCCACGCCAAGCAGCACCGACTGCAGCCTCGGGCCTCTAAATGTGAGCAGCAGATTGGCTTTGAAATATTCAACATCACACAGGCATATTTAAGACATAACAGCAAGCAAAAGCACATCAGCATGTGTATGAAAAGGAGATTTGCTTGCTTTACAACTTGTTGATGGCAGGTTTTTTCTTCTACAGGTCCAAGTTGTTCCCCTGCATGTGAGACAAGCTGCTGGGGAGAAACTGCACAGGACTGCCAAACCTGTGAGTTAACATCATGTGCACAGTATGACAGTAACGCTATTTGGTTCTTGCTGGAGAAAGTCCAGAGCTGGTGAAGTGAAGTTGACAACTGAAATTTTTTCACTTATGTTCAAAGTGACCCGAATCAACTGTGCGTCTGGCTGTCAGCGGTGTAAAGGACGTCTGTCCAATGACTGCTGTCACATGCAGTGTGCTGCTGGATGCACAGGACCCAAAGACTCAGACTGTCTGGTAAATGACACACACACACTTATCAGATTTTTTTTTGTTTTCTCTCATCTTCTGTGTAATCCCATTGTGTTGTCAGGCAGTCCTTTATCATTTGTGTAATAACACGTTTCCTCCTTCCTCTTCTCTCCAGGCGTGTCGTCATTTCAACGACAGTGGTGTGTGTAAGGACAACTGTCCTCCACCCACTATCTACGACCCCGTCACCTTTCAGACCAAACCAAACCCAAACAAGAAGTTCAGCTTTGGAGCCACCTGTGTCAAGACGTGTCCCTGTGAGAACTTATTTTGAATAAACCTAAGAAAGCTGCGACACATTGCTCAGCTAGAGGCCACTGTGCAGCTCCACTATTGCAGCTGATGATTAAGAGCCTTGCTTGATGATGGTAGATGGGAGGAGGAGATAAGATTATTTAGTCCTTTACTTGCCAAGATTTCCACACAAACAGCAGTGATTCAAAACCTGGCAATGTTACAATCACACTCCTGCTTCTCTAAGCCTTTAGGCTACCAGCTTCCCATTTCAACATACCCATTTCATTTTTTTTTTACTGCTGCAAAGATGCCCTTTGAACACTTTGTCTCCTGTCTATAGATAACTACCTGGCTATGGATGTGGCTTGCACTTTGGTTTGTCCCAAAGCCAACCAAGAAGTTATCATCACCAATCCTGATGGAAACGAGATGCAGAAATGTGAAAAGTGTGAAGGAGACTGTCCTAAAGGTGGGAGTCAGTGTGTTTGTTTTCGTTTATCTGTGTCAGTGACACGGTGTTCCTCTACAGGTGATTTGCACTGCATGTACTGATGTTCTGATGTGTCGCATGCTGACAATAGTGCAAAGTGAACCAACCTGTTTCTGCAGTAGGTTGTTGTTGTTGTTCTTGCATCTGGAGCTTGTCTCATGAATCAAGATTGGTAAATTTAGATAACTTTGATAATTTATGCCAATCTGCATTATTGAATTTTACCTCAGTTCCCGATTTCAGGGCAGGGGGGTCCAGACTAGAGACAGACCCCAGCTATCACATAACTGCAAATTATACTGCTGAGACTGTCTATTATCATTCCATACCCCCAGAAGTTTTATTTAACTTCCTTAACACAGCCATTTCAAAAAGTGCATTCACAACAACCATTAATACAGCTATTGTTTCTCTATTACATAAACAAGATAAAAGATACATAATCTTATACACCAAGAGCAGACAGGGTTTTTTAAGAAAAGGTTAACCATGGATAAAATCCATCAGTTAATGGACGCACAGAAAGCTTTTAATCTTGAATGGTGTTATCTATGGCAGGTCCCTCATTGTTTTGAACAGTTTACTAATATGATTGAAGCATAATACTCTTCCCCAGGTGGAATTGTTTTTACAGGTAAGGCATATCCTCCATATATGAACATTGCTAGAGGCAATGGGCAGGGCTTCCCTCTCTCCCCATTCCTTTTTGCTCTAGCTCTTGAACCACTAGCTATTTGTCAACCGCCTTGTACCCTTGTATACAATATACACAATACACCACAATGTGTTTCATTCTATGCTGATGATGTCCTGTTTTATTATTGATTATTCTGTCCCTGTTATGTTAGACATGTTTGGTAAATTAAATTTAATCTCTGGATTTGAGATGAACTGGTTAAAATCTGTTAATTTTCTGCAGTGTGTTATGGTCTGGGTATGGACAGCCATGGCGTCATGGACAACCATGTTGTCACCATGGTAACCTCTTCTAATGTGGAGCAGTTTAACTCTTGTAAGAAGATTTTTGGCAGTCTGGCCTTCCTCCCTCAGAGCTTTGAGAGGTAAGAGTTACACAAATATAAGTATGACCTAAGTACATTTTTATCTCACAAAAATACATGTATTTCTATATATTTTAAAAAAAAACCCAACTAAATAAAGTAGTTAATTCAGTTGAAGTTGAACTTGTTAAGCGACACTGTCCTACCTGTAGGATACTTTAGCCTTGGTGACATTATTTTCAGGATCTTTTCAAATATCCCTTCAAATATTTGAGTTTGCAGCAACGTTTGTGGAAGATTCTTTGTGCGAGTTGAACAGAAGGTTGCCACCCAAGCCAAACAGATTACTGGACTCAAATGTACTTCAAATCTAAACTTGGTTTGTTTTCTTAGGCATTTTTCACTTTTACAGTGACAACTTCGTCAGGTAGGGAGACAAAATGGGGGGAAAAAGCTGCTTTCATGTTTGTAAGGGGAGTGAAATCAATAGATATATTTGCACCTCATGCCAATACAGTGAAGAGTAAAGAGAAGAACTAATGTACAGTAATAACATATACAGTACATCAAACTAGTTTGCTGAGTCACTAGTTGCTCTGTGAAGGTTTTATAAAAGGTTTTTCGATCAGCCAATGTGACACCTATCTGAGATGTCAAAAATGGATTATCTTCATAAGTGTGTGCCAACTCTTCACAATGAAAGTGAATGTTTTGTTTTGTTTTGTGAAAGGTAAACACAAACCTGAGATAACATGCATCAGTGAATAGAGATTTTACAAGATAATAATTATTATATTATAATTATGCATGTAAAATTTGTACTCTAATCTCATGTGCTCATCCAGGGACCCTGTGACCAACACATCAGGCCTGACTCTCATGCAGCTGAGCGCCTTCAAGAACCTGGAGGAGATTACAGGTACTGAACACTGAGGAACAGTTTGTTTAGCCCTTTGTTAAGCTTTAACCAAGAAAAGAAAAGCAGGTTATTCATTTTCTAAAGTTGTGTTTTAGTTCTGAATTTGCAAATGCAAATTTTCCAGTTCAATCTAATGTTCTTTCTGAGCTCCACATAGAAGTCTTGTATACAGAGCATGTTATGGCTCCTCTGTTAGTGTTTTTAGCATCTTTGTCTGATTTGCTTTTGCAGGTTATTTGTACATTGATGCCTGGCCAGAGAACTGGACTGACTTAAGTGTGTTTGAGAACCTGAAGGTGATCAGAGGCAGGATGCTCTACAAGTAAGACTTTTAAACTGCCACATCTGTCTGTATGCTCACCTGTCCTTCTTTTGGTCGCCTATAAACCTCCCTGTCCCAGTTTCAAAACTAAAACCACTCACTCATCGTACTGATTTCAGTTGCCCTCACGTCCAGTATTTTATGAAATGCAAAAAAATATATATTACAAAGTGTTCTCATATCTCAAGTCAATGTACAGCATCAGTTTCTTTCTGTGTTACCACATGCCACTGCCTTTATGTTTTTGTGCTCTGCTTTTTTGACTTTATGTCTCTGGTTCAGTTGAGGCAGTTTGTTCATTTTCAGGGTTATAAAGGCTAATTATTAGCCAGCACAGCTGCATTAACCTGCAGCACACGCCAGCCTGGATAACAGTAAGAGTCTATGTGACGGTAAACTAGTGCAGCATGCTCAATCTAGGTCATAGAGACAAGTGTGAGATCTGCTTGTCTGGAACGGTTTTAGCATTTTACAACATGGTCTGACTTTATGGGCTGTTGTTTTGATAAATAGTGAAGTGCTGCAGTTTTTCCTGTGATTCGTGTTCAGTTACTTTATCTATATACAGTGTTATTTCTTCACTCATGACACACTTTTACTTTCTTTCAGTTTCTTTCCTCATTGTGCTTCATTAATACTATTTTGGGTTTGTTTTTTTAAAAAGTCTTTTAACTGCACAATCCCCTTCATCTTTCCTGTTTTATACTAGATTCTTGTTCATACCTTATTGTCACACTTGCTCACATGTAGACTTGTATGATAGGAAAGAATCTCAGATTGTGGTTCAACCACTTGTTGTGATCCCGATGCAAACCTACCAGACCTCATTGTTAAAAAGTGTTAAATCTGACTTTTACTGTACATGCAACGTTGATACAGCCTTCTTTGTGAGCTGTCTTGAATACATTTTTAGAAATTTAAAAGAAAACATTATAATTGGGCCCAACTTATACTTCTCTCTCTGTGTTCAGGGGTGTGTTTTCACTGGCCATCCAGAACTTACACATCCAGTCACTTGGGTTGCGTTCACTACGCAGCATCAGTGGAGGTTTAGTCCTGTTGCACAACAATTCCCAGCTGTGCTACACCAGTTCCCTGCCCTGGGGGACTCTCCTCCATCCCACCCAGGGACCGCACTACATCGTCAGCCACAACCAAGATCCCGAACTCTGTGGTAGGTAAACACACGTAATTAAAGTAGAACACAGCGATGCCGCGGCCTATTAAAGTTATTGTGGTTGCACTTTGATCGAGCTCTTGTCTCTTGGTTGCTGTCTTTATCTGGATTAAATACTTTGATCAGATACAAGATTCAGTTTATTGTTGCAACAGAAATGCAGCAATGACAGTGCGGAAACTACAGTGCTATGATTGCATTTTTAAAAACATTCATGAATGTTATTGCATGTTATCACTTTGAAATTGGTGATATGGGGGCAGCTTGTCTGCGCAATCCTTATCAAGAGTTTTAATGTGCATTTTTGTTATTTTTAAACATTTCTCATTGAGCAACAAAAGGAAACTTCGCCCACAAATTTGTAAAATACAGCAGAAAACACACTCATAACAGTGATGGTGAAACCTGATAACTGTTTGATGGGAAGAAGCCTCATCACGCTCTGCTGTGTCTGTCTCTGCATGTGTTTTCAGAGGCAGAGGGCCGTGTTTGTCACTCGCTGTGTGAGGGGGGCTGTTGGGGCCCAGGGCCCAGCCAGTGTGTGTCCTGTAAGGCTTTCCAACGAGGAACTGAGTGTGTAGAGCAGTGTGACATCTATCAGGGGTAAGAAAGTTTGTGTGTGTGTTTTCTGTGGGTGTGGCTGCACTAAATCAATAAAAAGCCAAGTGACAATGTTTCAAATATTACAGTATACTGGAAGTAATAATAATCCCCAAACAAGTAGGCTAAATAAAGCAAAATAAGCATCCAAGTATCCATCTGAAGTAAAAGGTGAACTAGTGGATGTATGCGGGGTCAAATGGATTGACAGTCAATACCAAATGCCAAACCAGTAACAGTAAATCAATCTGAAAGCTTTTAATTTAAATTGCGCCCTTAAGCAAATAAAGATCATGAACAAAGCAAATAGATTTGATAACACTCGGGACTTGACCTGCTCTTTGCACAGTAGCAGGACTAAAAGTGACATTAATTGATGTCATAGTAGAAAAAATACTCGATAGAGATCCATTTTGTTTCCAAGTTGTTAGTCTGTAATCAATAGAAATGGTGAACTAGTAGGTTTCTGTGCAGGTTTTTATTACCTTTCTGCTGATCTGGAGTTGACCTACAGTTTGATACAAAAAGTCAAAAATATCCTTCTGATGAAGTCACAAAAAAAGCATAAACATTATATATGTGTTATTATGTATATACATTATTATATGCATATATTATGTATTACATAGTGATTGGAATCATAAATTTGACACCATATTTCTTAAAAACACCAATAACATTAGATGATTAAAGTATAATTACACTGAAAGTTAAAGTCTAATACATAGAACTGTATATTTTATTGGTTTACCATCCTTGAGTCAGTGAACATGTGGTCCTGCTGCTCATCAGGTAGAGTCTGACAGTATCAGGGTTGGCGGTTATTTGCAGCGTGGGCCCCCCTTTCTAAAAATGTATGTCCTTATGACTCTGTCAGGTGCTTCAGATAAAAGCACCCAACAAATGCCAGACTATGTTATGGGATGTTCTGTTACATTCCCTCTGTGCTTGTGTTACAGGCCTGTGCGTGAATACACAGATGGATCCTTGTGTGTCGCCTGTCACACAGAGTGTCGGCCTCTCAACGGCTCTGCGTCCTGTCATGGCCCGGTAAGATGTTTCTGAGCGTACAGTGCTGAGTGGGGTTAAGTGGCAGGTTTCATTCTAAATTAAACCTACTCAATAGTAATGATTTCTGATATTAAATCAATCATTTAGCTTGCAAAAAAGTTTCAGGATGCAACTCAAGTCCTTGGAAAGCAGAAATCACTATGATTTTTTTTTTTTTTTTTTGACTTTGAGAAGACACAAAGATGTGTGCGTGTTTTGGGCATTGATTGCTTGAATATCACTCTTAAATAACATAAAAATGAAATTTAAAAAGTATGATAAAACAATTGAAACATTTATCTGCAATTTTGTACTTTTGTACTTTTACTTTGATTACCTTCTAGGTTTGGACGTTTGTTGTGACAAAACAAGAAACAATAACTCAATTAATCAAAAAAAGACAGATAATAAAAATAATTATTAGTTGTGTCCCTAAAAAATAATAATTACTCTGTAGATTTGAATATGCATTGAAATATGATTCTGAAACTTTTCAGTATATATCATAAAAGCAGTACAAGGACAATTATTCAGACTTTTACACTGCAATGAAAATTAAAAGTCAAGTCACAAATTACAATCTGGGGGGCATCCCTGTGGTCTAGTTGTCTAGAGCAATGGTTCCCAACCTGGGGGCCAGAACCCTCACAAAGGGCTGCAGGACAAACCTGAGGTGTCACAGGATGATTAAGGGGATTCAAAAAAAGAAAAAACATTTATAAAATGCCTTAAATGAAACAGTCTGAGAATGAAAAATCATCCACTCAAAGATCTTAACCTGTTAAGAGGTTTCATAAGTAAACACCACCTTGTTCATGGGATCTCTAGACAAAAAGGTTGGGAACCACCACTATGTGACACATGATTTCCTTCCTGTCTATACTGTAAAAACTATCAAATAAATGCAAAATTGCCCCAAAGTAATCTTAAAAATTAAATTCACCTTATTATACCTGTGTGGATATATCCAAATATGCCTTCCGTCTGTCTCCAGGGTGCAGACCAGTGCACAGAGTGTCAGAACTTCCAGGACGGTGAGTCTTGTGTGGATCATTGTCCAAGCGGTGTGAAGGAGGATCAGCATACTGTGTGGAAGTACAGCAATGCCACAAGACACTGTCTGCCCTGCAACACCAACTGTACACTGTCGTGAGTGGACACACACACACACACACCCAAACGCACTCTGTACACACAGGGAGAATTATTTCACACCCAAGTGTCTCTGTGTTTCAGCTGCACTCTGATGGATGAGAGAGGCTGCCCCATTCATACCAAGACAGGGTGAGGTCCTCTCACTGTTCAGACACTATAAAGGTGTCTCTATGTGCAACTTGTTTTGTTTACAAGTAATTTCGGTACAATTTCCTACCTGATTGAAGTTATTTTGGATAATTTTATTTAAAATTCAGCCTAGCTGAGTTTCTCGGACTATAATAGTCTTTTCCTTCACTGTAAAGCATTGTGTCTCTCTGTTTAGACCGGGTACGACCATAGCGGCTGCAGTGGGTGGTGTGGTGCTCTTCTTCATCCTGCTGGCTCTGCTTGTCTTCTACCTGAGGAGACAGAGAAAGCTTAAGAGGAAGGAGACCATGAGGAGGATCCTGCAGGAGCACGAGGTGGGCCGTTAGTAAATATTGATGTTTTATCATTTAAGTTGTACTTGGGTCAGAAGTGAAGTAATGAATGAATCTGCCTTCTGCTTTCTTCTTATGTGCAGCTGGTGGAGCCTCTAACACCCAGCGGTGCCTCACCCAATCAGGCTCAAATGCGTATCCTGAAAGAGACTGAGCTGAAAAAGCTCAGGGTTCTGGGTGCAGGGGCTTTTGGTACTGTTTACAAGGTATGTGTCTCAGTTCTTTAAAAAAGAAAACATCAAAACTGAAGCATATGTTGTTATTTTATATTTAGATTTAGATCTCTGGTGAACGGTTTTGATCACTGTTTCAGGGAGTGTGGGCTCCTGATGGGGAAAACGTGAAGATACCAGTGGCCATTAAGGTTTTACGAGAGAACACCTCACCAAAAGCCAATAAAGAAATCCTTGATGTAAGTACAAGCCTGATACATACACATGTACATTAACAGTCCACGTAAATACAATTTTCAACTCGCAGCATCTTTCCTCCGTCCGTTCCCAGGAGGCCTATGTGATGGCAGGGGTGGCCAGCCCCTACGTGTGTCGTCTGCTGGGGATTTGTCTGACCTCCACAGTGCAGCTGGTCACTCAGCTGATGCCGTACGGCTGCCTCCTCGACTACGTCAGGGAGAACAAGGACCGCATTGGCTCCCAGTTCCTCCTCAACTGGTGCGTCCAGATTGCCAAGGTACGTAAACAGGACACAAAATATCATCTGAAACGACTTTGTCTGAATCTTACTGTTGATTTCCCTCTCTGATATTTTATTTTTTCCTTTCAAATTTGATGTGGTATCAGTTTGTACATTTGTGGATCTGTGTGTGATGGATATGTGCGTGTGTGTTGGTGTAGGGGATGAGCTATCTAGAGGAGGTCCGGTTGGTCCACAGAGATTTGGCCGCTCGCAATGTTTTAGTGAAGAACCCAAATCACGTGAAGATCACTGACTTTGGCCTGGCCCGCTTGCTCGATATAGATGAGACTGAATATCACGCGGACGGAGGGAAGGTACATTACGGCTGTGATTGTAGGAGCACCTGCTTTTTAAAATTTTTGTTTTTTTTTTTAATTAATGTATCTGTGTTTCTAGGTGCCGATTAAATGGATGGCTCTGGAGTCAATTCTGCACAGAAAGTTCACTCATCAGAGTGATGTTTGGAGCTACGGTCAGTGTCACTCAGTGCTGGAAGTAACATTAACGACATAATGTCAAACAAATGTAGAGGCATGTATGGAAACTAGTTGGTTAATTCCTCAATTTTAATGATGTAACATGATGCTGATAAGTGTTTTATGTGTCCTTTTTCATGATAAATGTTTATTTTTTAGAATCACATTTGTTATGATGGGTAGAGACATCATGATTTGGAACAGTTGTGACTCATGCATGGGGTTGTTTTTTTGTGACACTAAATTCCACTTATTAATGCAAATCCACATGATTCAGTGAAGTAGTTAAGTTTAAAAAAGTGGTTTATCTTTAATCAGTAAATGCATCTGCAATGAAAGTGCTTCCAAACTGCTACAAATCTGTAGTAGAAAAAACTGTATCATTTTGGTAGATATCTCACTTTGGATTAAATGTTGTAACTGTTGTAACTTTGGATTAACTGTACATTTCTCTCTCAGGGGTGACGGTATGGGAGCTGATGACGTTTGGTGCTAAACCCTACGACATGATCCCAGCAAGGGAAATCCCAGATGTTTTGGAGGGAGGAGAGCGGCTTCCGCAGCCCCTCATCTGCACCATTGACGTCTACATGATCATGGTCAAATGTCAGTAGTCGTAGTTGTTACTGCACATTTGATTTTTACATTTTGTCTGTGTTTTAAGCAATTAACTAATTCAATGGGATAGTACATATGCAAATTTTATAAGAACATGGACTTAATTTGCAATGCATTTTATATCTGACCGAGTTCAATCAAAAAAGTCATGATTTCAGAGGCAGCTCGGATGTATTTCACTGTCACCTGTTCCTCATTAAACAGGGTTACAAAGTAGTAAATAATGATTTATTGAGATCTTGACTTTCTGTTTGAATGGCAGGTTGGATGATTGACCCAGACAGCAGACCAAGGTTCAAAGATCTGGTGAATGATTTTACTGCCATGGCCAGAGATCCACCTCGTTATGTAGTTATTCAGGTATGTGTATGTGTAAAGCCTCCAAAGTTGACCGTTATCATGTAATGCTCATGTACACTGTAGCATTTTATTTGTCATAGACATTCATGTGTGCTGCTTTTTTAGTTATGTTGTACATTTAGAGATTAAAAAAAACACAATCCTATACATCAACATTCTTTCATCATATTCCACTGAAGCTCCACATCCAATTTTTTTTTTTTTTACATGTTTTTCCTTCTCTGTTTGCAGAATGATGAGCAAATGAGCATGTCCAGCCCAGTGGACAGCCAGTTCTTCCGGATGCTTCTGGAAGAGGAGGGGAACAATATGAGGGAACTGCTGGATGCTGAGGAGTATCTGGTGCCACAACCAAACCTCTTTCCCAGGGCTCAGGGAGACGGGTCTCAAGCCAACGGGCCATCTAGACACCAATCATACAGGGTCAGTGGGACAGGACAGTAATTTTTTTTTCTTATTATGTCCTGAACCTAGTGACTAATTATCTGTGTTGGAAGAATCTGCGATTGGTCTTTGTTCTGGGCTTTTACTACTAATTTTTACTGAAAAGCTTACCATTGATCCAAGCAATAGATACAGTTGTTCTGTAATCATTGTTTTTAATTTTTATTGCTGTGGTCTAATTTGAAGGACAGACTGTCTGCACTCTTATTTGGTTATCAGGTTGGACTTTGTGTTTTAAGCATCATTAACCTACCAGCATTAATTGCTCTGGAAGTGAAGGAAGAATCTGTAAACACTTTCCAAGTATGTCTTATTAGGGATTTAGGGAGACACTAAAATATGTCAACAATAATGAGATGGATTGCCATGAAATTTTGTACATTTACAATCATCAGATGATGCATCCTAATTTCAATTTGTATTGTTCTTTGACCAAATACTTGCAAAACCAATGACATTTCCATCAGCTTCAGCTACACTTCAGCGTTAATTAGCAAATGTTGGCATGCTAACACGATAAACCAACATGGTTTACATTATACCTGCTGAACATCAGCATGTTGGCATCATTGTGAGCATGTTAACGTATAAATGTTAGCATTTAGCTCAAAGTGCTGCTGTGCTAAAGTAGCCTCACAGAGCTGCTAACATGGCTGTAGATTCTTTGTCTTGTTTTGATGTATTTTTTACTTCGTTTTATCATTTTTAATGCTGCATAATTTTTAGGTAATATAGTTGTCAAGGTAGATATAATTAAGTAGTGTGATTTTTGGATTGGATTTCAAACCAGCTGTAGTCTAATTTGCAAGAACTTTCTAAACAGCTTAACTTTTTGAACATATAGTAGACATGGAGTCCTGGGAACCCGTGACTGTCTGGATTCGCCTTCTTGTTTATTTTTCATTCATCATCTATGTCTCCTTTCTCTCCAGCAGAGTAGAGATCTGGGCTTAGATGTTGAGCCCTCCATTGCTGGTGGCCCTCGCAGCATGTACTCCTCCCTAAGCACTCTTGGCCGCAGTCAGTACCCCACCTTACCATTAGGAGGTAGCACCTCCAATGGCATGTGGACTCCCCAATACCCAACTCTGGCTCGAAGCCCCTCAGCCAGCGGGCAGTCTGACTCGGTCTTCCTGGATGGGCCTCCAGATGACTCGCTGCCCCCGGCCAGCCCCGGCCGTTACTGCAAAGACCCCACCTACCCCAACGGCAGCCAGGATGACCTGGAGACAGATGGGCCAAATGGCTTTCATCATCCTCATCACTTTCATCACTCACTGCCCAGACGAAGTCATGGGCATAATCATAATCATGCCTTGCCAGGTGAGCGGGAGAATCCTTCCTCTGTAGACTCTCTAAAATAAATACAAATGTATGATATTTAATTTGGTCTGACGTTTCTCCTTCTTCCAGAGTATGTCAACCAAGAAGTCCAGGATCTCAGGCTGGGGATCCCTGAGCGGCCCAGCACGCTGCCTCGTAAAGGCTCCAAAGTGGACCGACGCCTCCCCAATGGCCTGAGCTCTGGTCACAGTGTGGAGAACCCGGGATACTTGGTCCCCATGAGCTCTAGGGGTTCCACCTCCCCAGCCTTTGACAACCCGTACTACCTGGACCTTGTGGCCAAAGCCAAAGCTGTAGCAGGGGCTGCAGCAGTGGACGGCCCCGGGCAAGTGGAGCGAGACGAAGGAATGCCCAGGCAGGTGAACGGGTTTGTGACCTCCACGGCGGAGAATCCAGAGTATCTGGGACTAGCGGACACCTGGAGTGGATATACTTGAGATGGGGAATGGAAGTGATGTGAGGAACTCAAGAGGAGTCGCAGGTTGTGTTCATGGAGCGAGAGAACGGCAGAACTGAGCTTAGTGTGTAATAAGTGTGCTTAATATTGGGAATAGTGGGCACATGTGGAACTGAATCTACTCTGTAGAGAAGAGAAGCGTCCGAATAGAAAAAGTAGTTGACGGTGTTTGGCAGAAATCACCAAAACACCCAGTTGTGACACACCATGACTCAATACTCTGTAGCATTAATCTGGTGTCAATGGCATCATTCGTATTCCTGCCTTTTCTCAGCAATCTGCACTCTCTATGTGACTGTTAGGTGCCAAAAAAAAGAAGTTTACTCAGCCTCTGTAAATAATTCAGTACTTGATAAGCAAAGGAGTTCACATCTGTCAAAATCCATCATGGTACTCGAAGGAGAACAGGGGAAGTTTTTAATCTCAGAATCCAACATTTGACTGGATTAATGAATGCTGATTTTTCTTTTTTCTTTTTTTTTTTTAAATATTCGTTTTTTTTAAAGTTGGTGTCGTTTCTACAACATGTGAAGCATTATTTGTAATTCCTTCACTTCCCCTGTGCATCCTGATATGCTAGTCAGCCCAGCTAAACAGAGAAAAACATAGAGCACTTTGACAAAGTGAGCCATAATATGCATTGAAGATGATGTTTAGTATTCTGGTCACTTTCTCCTGACCTGATGGGGGTCTTCAATACACTCAAAAGCCATTTTGTTTTGGCCAGAGAGGGCCTTGCAGCCCATCTGGCCAGTAGACATGCTCCCTGAAAGAAAGGCATCCTGTATGTAGAAGACAGAGGCATTGTGCTGCACTGATGTATGTGGTTGTTAGTGTCGGTGGCTGCAGCTACTTTGTGGTGACAGATGAGGTATGAGGTAGCAGCAGACTTTATAGGCTACAAAAACCTCAAAAATTCAGTTTTTGTTTTACAGATGTGTACTGGTAATTAAGTTAACTTTTCAGGAATTTACTATTTTGCAAAGATGATTATTTGCATTTTAAATAATGCACAATGCACTACATGGTAGGATATTGCATATGCCCCCTCAGGCTTGTGTTATCACAATGAGCCTTTTGGTTTTGGTGGACGTTGACTGTGCAAGAAAGCACTACAAGCTATTGGTGAATATATTCCAAGAAAAGTGAAGAATTTGCATGTGTATATACATGTATTTGTTACCCTTTACGGAACAAAAAGCAGTTTTTCTGTTTGTATTTTTGTGTAAAAGTGAGCAACGCACTAGACACTGGAGCTGAATGTGATTCTGATGATGCAAAATTTGCTCTGCTCGGTTTGGATAATCAATGCATGACTCAAATTCCACTCGATGAGAACCCACTGGCATCCTAGTTAATAATCAACAGCATTTTTTTGAAGACTGATTTTCCTTTTTTTTCTTTTTTTTCATGTTAACTGGTGTTGGGCTGGGGGAGGTCAAACAGAGTCAATGGAGCCATTGTCTGACCCCATGTTCTTGTTGAAAAGTCAGCACTCTCCCAACTCGCTCATCCCAGCGACTGATGTTTTCACAGCGTTGGACAGGAAAAAAATTATTTTTTTCCTGCAGATTTTTCGGACTCTGCTGCAGAATGTGGGTCAGTGTTTGAGTCTCGTAATCCGGAAAAATTTCTAAGTCTTGAAACAGGATATTGGGTGATTTTTTCCCTCTCCTGTTGCATACTAAAACTGCATCTTGCCATCCAGCTACTACTGAGTGAGTTTCAACATTGATAATTTTTTACATATGAACCTCTCTGAGATGGATATTTTCTCAGCGATTCCCCACTCAATGAATTAAATGTGTCAGGTGAAGAGTGGCAAGGCTGAGAGTTTTGTTGAAATGTGTACAAGCCTCCACCATACCCCCATCATCACGTCTGTTTTACTCCAAAGTGTGTGGGAAATTATCTTTTATCTTGATGTTCTCATACGGGTTCAAAGAAAAGTTTGAAGAGGATACAATAAGATCTCTAAAATTGATACCTGATTTTATATAACAATTTCTTACATACTAGTAATATGTTTTATTAATCAAAACATATTTTAATACCTTCTGCTATTATATACTAACATTGTTCAGAATTAAATTTATTTTTTGAGTGATAAGATTAACATTACAGTTGTTTCATGTTTTTATATATACAGTGGATTTGAGTGTTTTGGAATGAAACCTTTCATATGTATTGTTGCTGGTGAGGCCCTCATATCTCCACAAAGTTTTTAAGAGAAAAGCAGCTTTAAAGGATGGATTCACAGTTTTCCAGTCTGTCTTAAAACAACAGTCAGGTGCTTAAATGAACATTGAGACATGTTTTTCTTGCTGTAATCATTCCTCCTGTTCACACTGACCATTAGATGATTCCCTCTAAAAGTGCTTTCAAAGGGGGACAAAATCCACAGTCCTTATTTTGTAAAAAAAAAAAATTTCAAAGTTTATCTGAAGCTAATACGAGGCTTCAGTCGACCACATGCATCAAATTAAGTAGAAATCTTCCACAGTTGAGTGTTTTTAATACAAAATTCCCTGTTTGTGTTTCCCTGGACAGTGTTTCTCTGCTGAGTGGCATTGAGAGGATAGTAACAAAAAGAGGGAAATTTGCAGTGAAAAGGTGGTAACTTTGGAAGATATCCTCTTGGTTTTACTAATTTGGACAAATGAAGCCTCATATTAGCTTCTGATAAGCTTAAATACATTTTTTGCACAAACAAAGGGTGTGGATTTTGCCCCCATCACTTATATTGAAAGCATATTAAGAATGGTTCTTCTAATGGTCAATATGAACAGCAGGAATAATTACAGCATTTGCTGTAATTATGTGCACCTGACAGACTTGAAAAAATTGTGAACATGTCCTTTAAGATTGACCATGCTTTTTTTGCATTGATCCTGTGGTATATAAAAAGTTTTTAAAAGATCATTTGATGTAGTATTTTCTCAACCCATAAGGAAAGTATTCAAAGCCCCTGCCCTTTACTTTGGGACAGCACCCATAGGTGCCATTAATCCCCCCAAATTTCCAAAAGTTGAATTTTAAACCATCAACCATAAGATGGGAGGAATCTTTTGGTAAAACAAAGTCAATGTGTACCTTCAAACGTGGACGTCACCTCTGCTGGAGATACAAGGTTTTCCCAGGATCATAACAATGTACTATTTTATAGCACAGCTCATAGACGTTCCCTCTTCCTTTTTGAGAATGTGATGCACACCTTTAAATACAATCAACTAATGTACTGGTGTTTACACTGTAGTGTCATTTTTGTATAAATTGTTCATTTTAGACGTCTCTGTTGGAATCTGACAGATGAGAAAAAACAAACATCTGCTTGCCGTCCTCATTAGAAAGGTTTTGCTCTTTTACAGATGGGTAGACATAAAACCATGGCAGTGCACTAAATAAATACAGGACTTTCAGGTTGGAATCTGCTAAATGTCAAGAATATTCATGTTTATTGGGTAATTTTAAACTGTATTGCAATGAGATTGAGCAGACGGGGCGTAAACCAAATGAAAAAAGGTGCCTGTGGCTGCTTTTATAGGTGTTACTATCTATAAAAGTGTGTTTTAAAGTCTGATGTGACTGAGAGGAATTAAGGAAAAAACTAACGGGAGTGTGCTGAAGGTTTTATAGAATTAAATATCTGTAATTTACATTTTGAAGAAAATGTATCTTTTGTACTTTTCATGTGAATGTTTTTTAATGCATCCTTTCTACCAGTTTGGTCAGTAAGTCCGATAATGTAAATGCGTAGTGTGTGTGTATATATAAATAAGTCAATCATTTTGGTAGCTAATTTGATTGGATACATTGTGACCGGTTGCTCTACTGTGGATAGAGAGGGGGGGGGGGGGGGAGTAAATACATAAGAGAATATTTTATGAAGAAATGGTCATTTTTATATGGAATTGTGTGCATACGCTGTGTGTTCTTCAAAGCATAAAAAATAATTAAACCTCCAACCTGTGCTCTGATCATTCCTTAACATAAACTGAAATCCCAAACTTCAGTTCTCTTTCCCCTCAGTTTGGATTAAATCAAACGACTGATCAATCATGGTATGAAAAATTGGACCATTACTCTGTGATGACTTCCTGTCCTGACCATTATGATTAAAAACTGACTTTAATTGTGAAGTATTGACTGAATGTATTAAAGGACAGGTTCACAATTTTTTAAGCCTGTCTAAAAACAGTAGTCAGGTGCCCATATGATGAGGCAGGTTGTGCTCGCTGTCATCATTCCTCCTTTTCATACAGACTGTACTAGAACATTAGACTCTAGTCTTTTTAGTAAAAAAAATTCCCTCTTTGTGTCTCGACAGTGTTTTCCTCTTCATCTGCAGTGGAAGTATTGTAACAAAAAGAGGGCATTTGGCACTTGAAAACAGTACCTTTGAAATATATTGTCTTGATTTGATTAATTTGGACAGCTGAAGCTTCATATTAGCTTCAGATAAACTTTAAAACACATTTTTGCACAGAAGGAGGACTTTGGATTTTGTCCCCCATCATTTACATTAAAAGTCTATTATGAAGGGATCTCTAAATGGTCAGTAAGAGCAGGAGGAATGGTTACAGCAAGAAAAATGTGTCAATGTTAATTTGGTTACATGACTTTTACCTGACTTGAAAAATTGTGAACCTGTCCTTTCAGTTTGGTCAGTTTAACAGACTACTTGGTTTTGCTTGCCCTATGTTACTGCAGGTTACTGTGCACAACAAGCTGCTACTGCCACCCAGTGATGGTAAGTAAAACTACAGCAATCGTGTATCAAGGAGGAGAGACCAACTGTTGTTTAGAAATTTTTAAAGCTAAATTACTTTTTCTTTTCACCTTCATCAAAGTAGGGAGTAATTCTGGTTGTGGTTATTTCTGGTCATGCATACTTTTAATCACCTCTTCCCACTGCTTTATACTGATTAGATACATGCTCCGTTTATGTGTGTATATAATACTCAAAAAGAAAGTTAGCTCAATCAGCTTCTACAACAGTTACACTACGCATGTCATAACGTCTCATGTGAATGTAGTAAATAACAGCAGGTTGTTCTGCTGGTTAAAGAAACTGGATCGAGGTCAACCCCTTGACCTTTGACCTCTAACTGTTCAGTGAGGCAGAAAAAACTTCATTTTAATGCAGCCTAAACAGTTTATATCACATTAACTCCTTATCCAGTACTTCTAAAAACACAGCTGGAGTCCACATGATTCCTTGTTTATAAAAACACTGGTACAGACCAAGATTGGAAAAATGATCCTCAGTGTCACTTGCATATTCAAGTCAGTATTTTCTGATTAGCATACATGCTAGATGGCTACATGTCCAAGGTTATACAGTGTGAGTTCATCCAAAATGCACAGTATGAAATGTAGTACAGAGAATAAAAACTGTGGTTTTTCTATGACAGTTGACACCAGTTCAGCAGCTTTATTATAAGTTTTACTTTGTGAGACAGATTACAGCTATTTATTCCTATTTTTAATATTAACATTCAATCAAATATACAGGGTCCAAAAACATATTTTAATATGTAATAACTGCAGTTATTTCAATTTAACTTTTTTTTAGCACAAAACAAAACATACATGTAAAGCATACAACACGCATATGTCATATGACAATAAATAAAAAAACATCATGCAAGAACAACAGAAAATTGAACATTTACAATGTTAAACATTATCACATAATAACAACATGAGTCAGGGATAAAGCTTTATCTGAGAATTGATTTGGGGTCATTTTAACATATCTGAGCTGATTGAAATTCCTGGAAAGTTAAAGAGCCCCTCCAGAAATGTTTTAGGAAATCCTCTGCTTGGAATAATAAATTGTGTCTGGCATGTTTTTTCTTTTTCTTTTTTTCGTAACGTGACAAAAAGAAGAGTGAATTTAAATAAAATAGACGTAATAGACAGACATACAAACAAAAACATGATGCAGTTATGATGTATGTGATGATATGATAAGAATCCAGGAGTTGAGATTAGATTAAGTAGGGTATGTGTGGGTGTGAAACAGTGATACCATTGCAGTAATATAATAATAAAATAATATGATAATAATATAATAACACTATCAACAATACAATATAATACAATTTAATAATTACGATATTAAATATATGGTGTAACAGCAATATTACAATAATAATAATAATAATAATATAATAAAATAATATGATAATAATATAATAACACTATCAACAATATAATATAATACAATTTAATAATTACGATATTAAATATATGGTGTAACAGCAATATTACAATAATAATAATAATAATATAATAATAATAAAATAATATGATGATAATATAATAACACTATCAACAATATAATATAATACAATTTAATAATTACGATATTAAATATATGGTGTAACAGCAATATTACAATAATAATAATAATAATATAATAATAAAATAATATGATGATAATATAATAACACTATCAACAATACAATATAATACAATTTAATAATTACGATATTAAATATATGGTGTAACAGCAATATTACAATAATAATTATAATAATATAATAATAAAATAATATGATAATAATATAATAACACTATCAACAATATAATATAATACAATTTAATAATTACGATATTAAATATATGGTGTAACAGCAATATTACAATAATAATAATAATAATATAATAATAAAATAATATGATGATAATATAAAAATACAATCATTATCATCATAATAGAATAGAATAGAATAGAACAGAATAACCAATGTAAAAATTAACATTAATTAACATTACATTACCTGGCATGTTTTATCCATATAAAACATGTTCAGTTACCTTGTCAAAAATCCTTGACTTATACTCCTTTTCCATTATTGAAAAATTCAGAATCCTTGAATATGCAAATATTTTTCATTTCAATTTTCAGTGACACAGATGATGCTCATAAGTAAACGCCTTGAACTCAGATACTCAGACACAGAGTATTTCCAACTTTGGCAGATGAATGTGAAAACAGCCTTCTGGTGTCAAACTCTGCACAGTGAAACTCAAACATCCAACTGAATTTGACCTTCTACAGCACCTGATTTCTCAAGAGGGAGAAGGAGAGATGAGTAGCGGAAACATGAATTAAGACTTTTTGCAGGGTCTGAAACGATCCAATTTCCCAAGATTATTTAGATAGAGTATTGGCATGACAGCAGATCCTAAAGTGGAAGTAATGGTTATCGGAATAACAATAGTGCACCTGGAGATAACTTCATTAGTCAACACATACCTCGCAAATGCACAGAGAAGTACTGGAGGAAGGTAGGAAATGGCTGCTATCACCAGGCTGTTGATAAGGATCTGAATGGCTCTTTGCTTCTGTGGGTGGACATTTTTTCTGCCTGGGTCAGACCTAATCAATGTATGGAGTATGAAGGAGTCACAGATTACAATTATTACAAGAGCTATAATAAATGGCACGATGGGCAACATGGTGTAGTACAAACTGTGAAAAAGAGTGTAAGCAATTCCAGTGGCAACCGTCAAAGTCCAAACAACGCCAGCCATCACGATCCTGGGAGTCAGACTTTTCTTCTTGTGGTAGATGACTGGATGAACCACCGCCAGATAGCAGTCCAGACAGATACAAGCCATCAGAAGGGGTCTCCCACACAAGTTCAAGGCATAAACACAGTTCCAAGTCGCTTCAATCACCCAAATGTGCCAGATGAGATGATTCAATACTCCAGGTGGGACAAAAACTAAGAAGACCATATCCATGGTAGAGAGGTTCAGCATGAAGATATCATTTGGTGTTAAGGGAGTTCCTCTCCTGTGTGTCTTCAGCAACTCCCACAGGATGGCAACAGATGCAGGAAAACCAAAGACAAAGCATACCATTGTAAAAGAAGCCCAAATATGTATGCCCACTTCATGATTGTTACACATCTTAAAATCAAATTCTTCCCAGACAAATCTGTCGGAGGCAGACTGGTTGGACAGGTGCTTGTAATGAGGCAGCATTATTGAGCTGAACTGATAACAAGAAACACAGAAGAACATCAGAACAGCACTCATAAATTAATAATAATAATTTTGTTATATACACTGCACATACACACACATAAACATTGGTTAATTAATAAATACAGACACATACTGTACCTTTTTATCAGATCTTGTTTGTACTGAGACGTCACTATATCTTGTAGCTGTAATGAAAGTGGCGAACCTCTGTGCGAGCTGCTGCACATATGACTGAATATATAACTGATGCTGAGGCATATTCATGACCAGTTTTGCAAATGACATATTTATGGAAAAGAGTGGAGCTACACAGTGCAGGAGCTCCACAAAAGCTCACAGCAAGAGACAATGATAAATATTCACACCAAGGTTTTGTCTTTTGACCTGTCAGCAGCATATCAGCAGCCACTGAAACTGCAGTTTCAGTTCAGTTTTGTAATATTATGCAGATTTAATGGAGTAACTGGAGCAAATTGTTTTTGTTATGACATAACAATTACATCAAATGAGACAGCAAGCCAGAGCTGACATGTGGATTAATGTTTTTCTACTCTAAGACTATAAGACTTTTGTCTTCACATGTGTGTCCCATCTTTGTTGCATTAATGACAAAGGAAAAAGAAAAGCCATAATCTCTGGTGCCCAATTAAAGTTGTTTTATTAGTTTTTTATTTTTAAGTTTATTTCCTTTTCACCTACTGAGTATTTACTTTTACTGTATGCCATTGGAGACTCATTGGTTATATTTCTTCTCCTTGTTTAAACTGCCCAAATGGGACTATGTATTCAATTGCCTCATTGTGTGCCATCATGTGATATGTCAAAAAACTTGATCACAAAAAAAGAAGAAGAAAAAACGCTTTTAGCAATGATACCATATACCATGATAGTTGTCACCAGAGAGCACAAAATTAAATCATAGGCCTACAATACATCTGTGTCAAACTCCAATGTTGAACTAAGTAAATGTTTAAATACTAATGAATTTGTGGCATAAAATGTCAGTTGACCTTTGTTAAT
The DNA here is from genome assembly GCF_963924715.1 of Thunnus thynnus. NCBI lineage: Eukaryota > Metazoa > Chordata > Actinopteri > Scombriformes > Scombridae > Thunnus > Thunnus thynnus. Next base: position 15,219,655 of record NC_089536.1, on the reverse strand, counting down.
CAAAAGTAATGCAAATATGATCAGAATGTGCAAACACACTGTGAGAGGACCGGACAAGCAAATGTTGTTTATAGCTGGTGACAAGACAATGGAAAAAAAACAAAGTATGTGGAAACATAGGTAAAGGCAAATTACACGTCAAGGCTCAGGCTTGTCATTGTCATTACCGATGAATTATCCTCCAAGCATTGCTGAGGTACATTGGTGGTCACAGGGCTAAATGAGTGATCACAGTCACAAATGGAAGCTTGAAACGAGGCCTAGTGTCAGGTAAAAAAAAAAAAGCAGGGGAGAGGTTTTGGCTTCCCATGACTGTTGGTGTTCATGGGCCATGCAAATATCATTGTCAACTTCAACTTCATTTAAGGAAATGTTCAACATTTCTGTATGCCCTTTGTTGAACTTTTCATGCAGCCTTTCAGGTGTGAAGCACATTCTTTGTAATGCTGCCTTTACTGTAAGTGCTTCTCATAAACTATCCTTTCTGAGGTCAAATAAAGGTCCGAACATTCAAATTGTAGGCAGAAAAAAATAACAAACAAATTATAACAAAATATGTTTGTGGTGGATTAAAGGATATATTTTATTGATGTGTTATTAGCCTGTTTGGTCCATCGAATGTCAGAAAATAATGAAAAATGTCGATCATCGTTTCCCAAAGTCCAAGGTGACATCAGTCCACAACCCAAAGAAGACTAAAGAAACCAGATAATATTCAGATTTGAGAAGCTGGATTCAGAGAATTTTGACTTTCCTTTTCTTAAAAAAACTGACCCAAAACAATTAATCAATTATCAAAATAGTTTATTCATATAAAAGTTGGCAACTAATTGATTAATTGACAACTTGTTGCAGCTCTGCAGACCAACAACAACTAAACGTTATGTGTACACAAAATGAGTCAGTATCACCTGTCTTTTGAGTGTCTGTCCCTTAAACCTCTCAGAGTTGGTTGTCAAATCAACTTTTTCCTCATAATAACTTCTTGTTGTACGACAAGCCATCAAGCTCATAGTGCATTAACATGTACACGTGCATGTTAACAGCTGCTGATCCTTGGAATCATCACCACCTGTCCCACCACTGACTGACTGTACCGTTTCCCTCCAGATAAGTAACACAACACTGACTCACTAAAGGTGAGTTGTTATTGCGTCTCCACAGGTTCAGATAGTTGGTCTAGAGGACGGGGTTTGTGTGTCGAAACACTTTCAACCATCCCCACCCCACCATGAAGATCACATGGATTCCCGACTCCAAAGGAGTGTATCCTGACCTGCTGGCCACCAGTGGAGACTGCCTGAGAATCTGGAGGGAAAGAGGACCAATCAAATCTCAGCTGAACCCAAAACCAGTAGTTTTGTCATGTCTTTTGCCTTCATTCTTTATCCTATCTCTTTAAATTTTAAAATGTGGATGTATTTTAAATATAAAAAAACAAACAAGTGGTGCATGAACTCACCAAAGTGAATAAATATTGAAAATAATGTGTCTTCCTATTGAAAGGTGAGTGATTCAGAGACCCATCTGGAGCGCCTGCTCAACAACAACAAGAACTCCAACTCCTGTGCAACACTGCAAGACGTTATTGCAACAACACACAGAAAACAGGATGAGCTTCACCAATGTAGTAGAATCAATACTTATGAGTGTAAAGTTTCTTTACATCTCCTGTGTTCTTTGCAGGTACCTTGAATATCAACACCACCTGTATGATCTGGGGGTTGGAGACTGGGGAGTTGGTGGGAAGGGTCAATCTGGTCAGCATGCATGCAGCTCATTGTCCATGACAAAGAAGTAAATGTTATGATGGATCAAAATTTCATATATTTTATTTAACATGTGTCTAATAAAGTAATACTTACAGACATACTCTCAGTGTAACATGCTCATCTTCCATGTGAAATGCTTTTCACTGGTTTGTTGTCTCAGCTGATTAGAACTCACCACTCACTGTGCACTGTAGATCTATGACATCTCTTTCAGCTGAGCGGTTGGAGGCAGAAATATGTTTGCCTCAGTGGGAGCAGACGGCTTGGTCTGCATACTTGACCTCCACTACCTTGAACACACCTTGCATCACCTGATACTCACGCTCTGCTGGAACAAACAGGACCCCAACAATCTGGCCACCATGGTGATGGACAGCTGGAGGTTAGTGCCACTCCCCCTGTGGATTCATGATGTAAACTGCAGCCTGATTACTTCCAGTTACTCTGTTTCATGCTTTTGTATGTTAAATGATAAATGTAACTTAATTTGAAACCTAAAAAATAAGGCTGTTTTTAGATGGACTTCATCTTAACACTTGACTTAGAAATGAAAAATCTAGAAAATCAGAGTGGAAATGATTACCTCCATTCTCCCATTTGCCTTCAGAATGAGCTGTCCTGTGTCCCTTTTTTCTTTGCTGCCAGTTTACACCTGTACATTTCTTCTTTCACAACCTCAGATAGTCATTTTAGATGGGTGTGTGCCCTGTACCCCAACAACCACAGGGCCTGTGTCAATGAATCCCCTTGGCGCCGCACTTCTCTTGTCATATCCCCACAGCAGGTAAGCAGGTATATTGAAAACACAGTTAGCTGTATTCACACAGACGGCTGTTTGCAGTATGGGAGACAAGCTTAAAGTATACTAGTATTTGCTGCAGAATGAGAAGTGAATATTATCTCAATACATTATTGCAGTTACTGACAATGAACACAAGAGGGAGCCGTTCTTATGCAACATGTGAACTCAACACAGCAGCTTAATGGGAAACAGACAGTTATCATTGTGAAAGATAGAGGAACAAGTGGTAGATGGGTCACCACAACAGAGAGTCACCTAAGTCAAAAATCCTTCAGATAGGAGCTTTAAATACTTTTAGAAGCTAATTGTCAAGTTCAGGGTTTCCCACAGTGTGGACGCACACAGCCTCACCTACAATGAACATCACTCCTGCCACCAGCAGAAAAAATGATCTCACTTTCATGAAATTAATCCACAGAGAGAGAGAGAGCAGAGTCACTTTCTCAAACAACAAAAGCTACACATTTAAGCGCATTTAAGCTCTTAAGACAATCTTCTAGACATCAGCTTGTGATGGCAGTAACTGATCGATCACATCGGATGTTGGCTTCAAGGTCATCAATCAGAGCACAACATGCAATATTGAAAAAAAAAATAAGCTGAGTGGCAGAGTTTACCACCTCCTCTTGCCAATTTCCTCAGGGAAAATGCACTTTGCAATGGTCCTGTAATACAGTAACAGCAACACTGCAGATCTTTTGTCCTTTACTTGTTTTCTGTTTCCCTTGTTTGCTTTTATGTTCTTATATAAAACCTGGTGAAAAATAGCTATTTAACAGTTTAGACTCCGAACATTTTTCCTGGTTAAATAAGATACATCGATTCAAATCAAACCTCCTCCCTTTCTGTCTAGTGGAGTGGAAGATCACCAGGCTCTAATCTGGGACATCCAGCAGATGCCGCAGGCCATCAAGGACCCTATACTGTCCTACACAGTTGAGGGAGAGATCAATAATGTCCAGTGGGCCTCCATCCAGCCCAATTGGATCGCCGCCTGCTACAACAACTGCCTGGAAATCCTCAGAGTCTGAGCTGCATTCATGATACTCCTAAAACTAAAAGGAAAAAAAGAACTGAGGCACAAAACAACTCAAAAACATTCTCTGTCAGATTTACAAGCTGACATGACTTAATTGAAGGAAACTATTTGTTATTTGAACTATTTGAAATATTTGTTTATGAAGGACAGCAATGTTGAATTCATGTTCGTATTGAATTCATGTTGATACAGATAATGGTTTTCAACTGATTGTTGCGTTTTAAAAACATGGAAACTACTTGACTTTGTGATATAAGATGTCCTGCATCAGAAAACGCAAAGGAGCATTCAATCAAAAATGGAAAACAAGTCTCAAGTATCCAAAAGACTGTTAAATCCCTCGTCATATACAGACACAAACCAAAGTTCAACAGTGTTCAAACTTAACAAAATAGACAAATAAGCTTGTCAGTTACATGCTTGTTTTTATATGCTACATGGTGCATTTTACTTGTAGTTCCCATTACATCATTCTCAACTATTCACTTTTTTAATGACATTTAAACAGGGACTGAATGTGGTTGTTGTGAAAGTGTTCATGTATCAACTTGTTTTTTAACTTAGAAATAGGCTATATATATTTTTTATACAATAAACATGGGCAATAATGTACTGTGATTTCATTAACTGACCATAATACATATTTTTTTGTAATTTCCGCATCAATAATTTAATTCATAGCAACATTATTTTAATTTTATACAAAAATATACTGTCCCTCACACTTAAAACCACTATACAGAACTTTTATAATTAGACAACAGAAATGACCTCACAGTGAAGTGACTCATTAATACATTGATAAGAACCTGTAGTACAGATTTACAGTTAGAAATGATAGGTTGAAAAAATGTATTTTTACTGTATAATACTGAGAGCACTGCCCAAAGTACATCCAAGATCGCTAAAATATAGAGAATGTAGTGGGTTAAACAGTCTAGAAACTGACATTCATGAATTTTGTTAGTCCTGTTGAGATGGGATCAAGATTGGATGGGAAATACAAGACGCAAGAGCAGACAAGGGGTATTTCATACACCTGCTGCAGCTTTCAGTACAGGGTCATGATATGGGACTATTTGCTAAACATAAATTTAGTAAACCACTTGTTCATACATCTATTTTCACAAATTGGAGCCAGATCATTGGTTCATCATTGGCATGTATGTTGGCCAATAATTAACAAGGTATTTCAGCCCAGAAAAGCCAGAGATATGTGGTAATTTAGAAAAAGTGTTGTTGTTTAGTTTGTACATAAGAGAGCACTGACAAAATTACTAAATTCAAAATAATTATTAACTCATTCCTTTAACAGTGAATTGTCCTACTAGGTACATTTCTTGCTCACAATTCATTAGTAACCAAATTCAATAGATCCTTATTAACAATGTTTATATGTTTTTGTTTAAAAAAAAAAAGTCAGTCCATGTTGTTTGATTTTTTTGAAGGAATAGTTCAACATTGTGGGATGTATGCTTATTTGCTCTTTTGCCGAGAAATAGATGGGAAGATGGATACCACTCTCATATCTGTACAGTAAACATGAAGCTACAGCCAGCACCTGGTTAGCATAGGTTTGCATAAAGACTGGGACAGGAGGTTACTTGCCAAACTATTTCTTCACCTAGAGCAATTGCCTGGCACATAACCCTCTGTAAAACCACAACTTGTTGTTTTTACCCTTCAGTATCTGTAAAGATTACACAAACGCAAAAGATATAACTTATTAGTGAGCTTTAGAAAGTGCTGGTCAGTGGATTTTGTTACCTTTGGACAAAGCCAGGCTAGCTGTTGCCCCATGTTTCCAGTCTCTGTGCTAAGTTAAGATAGGCTAACCATAACGTCATATTTACCATACAGATGTGAGAGTGGTACCAATCCTCATTTAACAAAAAAAGGAATAAGCATATTTCTCAAAAAACAGTTCCTGAAATAACTGTCTGAGTAGAAGCTTTGTGCTAGTCAGTAAGGAAAATAATTACTCAGGATGGAACTGGCGTAAAATAGGACAACGAGATGTTAAGAAAATTTGACTTGTGAAGTAGCACGGGATCACGGGAGTTGTTGTCTTCATTGTTAAACAACAACCATTGCCGTCATTGCAGTCAGCTTCTCCCGCTTAGGATTCCTTCAGTGTTCATCGTTCAGAAGGTTTTTACTGGGAGCCGAATTATCCGCAGAGGTCTCCTCCTCTCCAAAACAAACAGACAGTGATTAAAACCAGTAAAAACACTGAATAAAGTAGTTTCATGTCAAAAATCAGCGTTTCTTCAATGCTATTCGGTGGACACAGGGTGTCCAGAGAGGCTGCGAGCTGAGCTGCTGCTAACATTTGCTCAGCTTGTTTCCCTTATAACTTAAGAGACTTAAATTAAACTCCTTCATCCGGTTAAAAGATATAGTTAAAAATGACCAAGATCTAAAAAGTGTATCGTAAAAATGTGGCTTAACTGGATAAAAAGTAAATTTATGACAGCTTTTGGCAGACAACCACAATGCTGCCACATGCACAAAGGAGATATGACACCATTGACAGGCGACCAAATGAAATGGACTGTTGACTAAAATTGGTTAAAATTACATATTTCTCTTGGTTTGAATATTGTTGGAAACATTTGGGATAATGTAAGTACACAACTCAACAAAATACATAACATAGTTCTAGTCGTTTTTAGACATTTTAATGCGGAAAAGTTACATATTATATCTTTAAGAGGAGATTACTAGCTGTCCAAAATATGTACTGATAGCTGAATCTTTGGAGACAAAGAGCTGGACTAGTCACTTGGCTCCTTCCAAAAGTCTATAAGCAGCAGAGAGTGACTACTTATAAAGTCATACTGATTGGTGTGAAACTCCTTTACGGTGGCCATCAGATGACAGGCAGCACAGGATCTGAGAGGTGTTTCTGGATCTCAGCCAGTCCTGAGGTGATGTCCAGATTCCCTGGCAGTGAGGGGTAGCGGAGGCTGCCGCACAGACCAGGGTTCTCCATGAGGGAGGATTTGACTGATGCCTGGGGCAGCTGTGGGGTCAACCCTGTGTGGGTTTCAGTTTCAGGTGTGATGGTCATGAACATGGTGTCGTCTGATGCCACAGTCACATGGATACCACTGGACAGCGACTCCTGGGACTTCTTGGTGAATTTAAGGTCGGTCTGGGTAGAGCTCTATAGGATGACGAACACACATAAGTTACGTGATGGGATTTTTCAGGGTTTGATGTTTCTTGTTTCAGAGATTTCTCTTAAATTTCACAGTACTATCTGGTATTATTCTATACCTGTGTGGGTGCGCGGCTGTCCATCTGTATGGGGGAAATAGGATACATAGAGTGCAGGACTGCTGTCCCAGTACCATACAAGCCAGGTGAGTCTGCAGGGAGGGTACTAGATGATACTGTGCTGTAAGCTGGAGGAACAGGAGCAATCTGCCTCTGTAGAAGCTGGAGAATAACATTGATGTCGGCTGTCATTCGAGTCTCCAGTCTGGGGAAATAAAGGACAATGAGAAGTGAAGTGGATAGTCATATCAGTAACACTATCCAAAAATCTCCATTCCAACCCTCAGCAGTGAGTGCAGACTTTGATTAGTGATGGAAGACTTTAATCACATATATGAGAGATGTGATATTTCTAAGCAGTTTGATTGGGCTCATTCTACACTGTGAAGTGAGCATTTAGGATGGGCTCAGTATCAAGTTGCTCCTCAGCATTAAATGGAGCCTGGTTGGTTAGTTTGGGCACCTAGTTAGACCCTTTATATTTATTCTGAGCATGGCCACCTGGAAGTAGACCACGGGACAGATCCAAGACATGCTGGAAGGATTATATCTCCAAGGAGACCTAAAACCACTTGAGTATCCCTCAGGAGGTGCCAGAGAAAACATCTGTTGTTCTGCTACACTTGCTGTGTCACAACCATGACCATGAGCCTGTGGCTTGACAGATTCCACTCATAAAGTTTCTTCATTTCAGCACAGTTACCAACTGTTCCTGCTTTGCTAAAAGACAATCTTTGTAGACATTTGCGTCACTACCTGTCTATGTTTTTGTACCTGTTTGTTTTCCTTGAGGTAGTTGTCCTGTTGCATTAGTAGGGTCCTCAGCACTCTGGCCCGACTTGAATTTGTCCAATTACATCATTATTTCCAACCAATATATAACTGTCTTGAAGGTTCAGACATCAGGATGTAATTGGGCAGATGGAAGAGGGGATAGAAGCCTTATGACTACCTTAATAGCTTGTGACTACCTGAAACAGGGGAACTCCAACAAGGCAAACAAGGTGCTGGTTTCATCTAAAACTCCTCCATTTCCCTTGGTGGTTCCAATTAGAATTTGAAAACATTTTATACTCTTACACTTATACTTATACTGTCACCTGTATTTAAGTACAATTTAGGGCATCATTAAATTCACCTGTTGAGCTGTGAATGTAAAATCTCAAGTCGAGATTCTAGATCACTGGGCCTCTCTTCTGTGAATGGTGGTGGGTGGTATGAGTTGCGGACAGAAGAGGATCGCCAGGTGCGACTGGAAAACTGTTGCGACTGTCGGTCTGGCCAGTAGCGATACATTCCCGGCACATTCAAAGAAGAAGCTGAAGAAAATGTAAAGACAAGAAATGGGTTGACATTTTTCTGCTTAATTCTTATTAGAATGATGGTAATGTCGAAAATGTTCAAAGACATGCAAGATACAATATATTAAAGGCACCTTGTGAAGTTTTTGACCACTAGTGACACTGTAGAGCAATGATTTGATGACCTCAAAACATCTTTAAAAATTTGGCATATAACATAAAACATTTGCAAATGTTTTAGTACATTTAGAACAAGAATGTATTCAACATGTTGGTAAGGCCTTTAGGATCATTTTGAATGTAACCAAAATCATGCTGTTGTTTTGTTTTGTTTTTTTATACAAGGAACACTACACAGTATGTTTAACATCCAGGCCTCAGTACACAATGCAACATCAACAGCTGTAGTCAGTCATAGCATGTTTAAAATTTTGAAACATACTTTTTTTTCCTTTTGTCCCAAAACAACCCACAAATGAGGCAAAAGACTCATATTTATCTACCTTGGTGGCCCCTGTCCAACACTGCTTCCCTCCCCACTGAGGCGCCACTCGGGGGTAGCAGCTGTACAACAGAGTTGGAGTATTCTCGTCTGGCATCTTCTGGAGGGTAAAGCTCTACTTTGGCACCATGCGCAAGAGGCTGGTCCTCACTAGACTGTGAGCATGGGGAACCACAGCTACAGCGGTCATCCCAATGGGTCTGGGGAGGTGAGTGACGATGCCGGAAGGACTGAAGCGGGTATGAGTCTTCGTGATCCATTCCATCTGTTCAACGGAAATTAATTGATTTTCTCTACTTCTGTTACTGTAGCTCACTGTGCAGTATTTTGTCTGATAGCTTCTAGATTGTTGAGTTAATTTTGTACTTTTGACATGGTCCACTTAAACAATCATGGTTCAGTCTCTACAATTTTTGCAATTTTTCTTTCAGATTAGCAGGGTATGGTTGTAAATGGAAAATAAAGATTCAGGTTTGGGTTGCTTTGAACATAGTACAAACAAACAAAAAAACAAACAAACAAAAAACACTAGATATCTCACCTGGCCTGATTCGGCAGTCCAGGGTTCTGTGTCTAGGCTTGTGGCGATATCCACAGTCGTCACCAGAGTCATCAGTTGTTATTATTGGCACTTGATCAGCCTGATGAACACAGACAAAAACCTGGTAAACTCATACAGAAGTCAAGTGAAAGTCATTTGCTTTATACAGAATCATATTAAAATGTTGCAATTGGCCCTCATCTACTGGTCAACAGTAGATGAGGGGAAAACTCCCCAGGAAACTTAGGGAGAGGACACAAATACTTGGAAGTTCATGCATTGACATGAACTATCCTTTCAACCCTCTTAATTGGCAACTAGCAGATAAGAAGTTTTTGACTTCTAAAAAAACTAAAAATGCTGAATCTTAACCATGCTAGTGACATTGCTCTTGGGATGGCAATGTCTGTCTAACAGTTGGTCAGTCCACCACCTGGGTCCAGATTGAAATAATTAAGCAACTACTGGATGGATTGCCAGGACATTTTGTACAGAAATTCATTGTTCCCAAAAAATGTATTGTAATGACTTTGGTGATCCTTTCTAGAGCCACCATGAGGTTGCTATTTGTGTTTTTTATCAAAATGTCTTGACAACAATAGGATAGATTGCTGTGAACTTTGGTACAGACATTCATGTCCCCCGCAGGGTGAATTGTAATGACTTTGGTGATCCCTTGACTTTTCATTGACTGCCATCAGCAGCTCAACATTTTCATTTGTTCAATACTTTTGTTTATGACCAAATGCCTGCAAATGTAACAACATTCACATCAGTCTCAGTTGTACTTTCTATTTCATGCTAATCAGCAAATCTTAGCATACAAACACACTAAACTAAGAAGTTGAACATGGTAAATATTATACCTGTTAACATCAGCACATGAGCATTGTCAGTGTGAGTATGTTAACATGCTGACATTAGCATTTAGCTAAAAACACTGTGTAAGTACAGCCTGTCAGAGCTACTAGTATAGCTGTAGACTCTTGGTGTTGTTTCTCTATAAGAAATTTTGTGAATAAAGCCAACATACATCTCTAAGGTCAAATGTTATCTCCAGGTTCCTCCAGAAATTGTCTGCAAAGGTGGGGTAAATATCTAGGACCTCCAGCAGGTCATCCCTCAGAATGCGGTGCAGGTCACAGTAGGTGATGGTGTGTACATCTGAATTGGATTTCCCTGGCTCATCATACAGGTGGATATGCTCGCCAAAGATGTCATTCTTTTCTGAAAGAGCATGAATATATTTTAATGGAGTAAGTGCTTTTTAAAGTATTAGTTATGTCATGTTTTTGAGACACCTCATTTAAAGTGTCTATGATTAGATGCTTCACCTAATATGGCAACCACCACATCATCCCTGATGACCTGGATGGATCCACGAGAGATGAAGAAGAGAGAGTCCAGGATGTCTCCGTAGTGGATTAGACTATCTCCCGGAGGGGCATGGACTGTTTTAAACCTCACCGCCAAAGCACGCAGACAGGCTTGACTGCCTCCTCGGAAAGCCTTACAGTTCTGTAGCAGGGATCGGTTCAAGTGCAAACAGATGTCTGCCTGGAATGACTCTGGGAATCCCTTCAACACCTGAGTATAGGAAGACATAACCATCAACATGTCAGTGATTAGATGCAAAACAGGCATACTGAACAAACTTGCCTGTAGTTTCAGCAGTAAGTAATGTTACTTTTTGTCTTACAGCATTCATGTCAATGCCATTTGTGTAGGACCAGGCATGTTGGAAGTACTCCTCCAGCCTTTGGCGCAGGCCACCTGGGATTTGGTGGAATCGGATGAACTCTTTGACTCGCAGCATCTGGGTGTGATAGCGTGTTGTACCAGAATACAGCCGCTGGATGATGGCAGACACATTCCCAAATATGCTGGCATACATGAGAGCTGAGAGCGAAGAAGCAATGAGGACAATGAGTTAACAGTAACACCTTGATGAGTGTGTCATTTCAGTGGTAATATTTGCTAAAAATTCTATAAAGGGGACATGAAAACAGTGTTTTTCAACTCACAGCCAATGACCATGACACAGATGGAGAAGATCTTCTCAGAGTTGGTGTTTGGAGAGACATTTCCAAAGCCCACACTTGTCAAACTGCTTAAGGTGAAGTACAGAGCGGTGACATACTTGTCTTTGACTGACGGACCAGAGGAGGAGTCGCTGTCGTTGTATGACTTGCCTAGTTGTTCAGCCAGGTTATCCAGCCAGCCAGTCTCTGTGTATGGCCTCTCCACAAATCCAATAGCGTACCAAATGCAGGCCAGCCAATGGGCGATGAGCACAAAGGTGCACATAAGCAAGAAGAGGACAGCAGCCCCATATTCAGAATACCGGTCCAGCTTTCTTGCCACGCGGACCAATCGCAGCAGCCGAGCTGTTTTCAGTAAGCTTGTTAAGGTTGCCATCTTTAGTGTCCAATAACAGCAAAGAAGAGGATGTTAGGCAGAGAAAATTGAGATGCTGTACAGTAGGTTTAGAGAACTGAAGTAGAGAAGTTTATAGACATGAGGACAGCACAAATATCTCTAAAATGATTTAGAATGAATACAAGCAATGCAAACATATGTTATCAAGCAGATGAGCTTCTTCAGTTGCGTCAATCAAATTTTTTTATTATACAATATTATTTTCAGAAAGGCAGAATTCTTACCTCATCAGAGCCAGATCTGAAAATGAGAAGGTCGAAAGGGATTGCTGCAAACAGATCAATCGGGAACCAGCCTTTGATATAGTGCTTGGCTATCCGGCTTGGCTGTGTGACCACCTCGTCATTTTGGTCCACGTAAGTGGTGCGAAGGTTGATGACTATGTCCACAATAAACAGCACATCCACCATAAGGTCCGCCACATTCAGAGGGTTACATGTGTAGCCACAGCTCCTTTGACGTATGTCCCCGTGTTCATCCAAGAGGAAGGCCGCTGAGTAAGGAGTGAAAACAGCTGTGTAGAGGACCAGGAGGAGAATAATCCAGTCCCAAAATGCCTTGAAGGGGCTGTAGTGAAGCAAGATCCACCATGTTGTCTCTGGCACCTGGAGTTTGTATTCAGGCAGCACATCAGACTCCAAAGAAAGTACCTAAGCATAAAGAATGCATCAGTATACAATGATACTCACATATGAAAATTTATCCTTCATGTTCCTTCAATTATGTATTTTCCATAGTGACATCTCAACTTTTAATACCAATTTTTAAAAGGCAAAATAATAGTTTTGCATTAACCAGTCATAAAACCACAACCCTAAAAAAAAAACCACTAAAAAATGTTCAACTTTCTTTCAGAGCATATACTAACCAACAGACCTTTCTAGAAGACGTACTGTTGTGACCAAGTTCTTGGTGAAGACTGCATGCTCTGGTTTTGCGACCTTGTAGGTCCAACAGATCCTTAACCATCCTGTCATTGGTGACTCAGCAGAGGCGAGACTTGAGTAAAGATTACATCCAGATAGTGAAATTATTTCCATATAGTTCAAAAAATCTTGAGGATGAAGCTAAAGCAATAGTCTGCTTTTATCAACTGCGCAAGAGCTGACTGAGTGCAGGATGCTGATGGGTGTGAGGGCAGTAATGATGAGCTGGGCGTCACAATCACACAGCTGAGTTCATGTGCTGTCACAGTCCTTGTGTTCTCTTTAGCCCAATTTCAGATGAATATTTGCTGCCCTGATGATTCTCACTGACCTTACAGTTAGATCTACCTATCGGATAGATAAATGGATACAAATTTATATAGATAGACAGACAGACAGAAAGGAATCAACAAGTGACACTGCCCTGCAAGGTTATGCGTTGTTGTAAACACTTCCCTTACATTTGTTTTATATCCACCACACACACACACAGAGGCAGTGATGCAGAATGCCGAGCCCCAGGGCTGCAACTGTGACAACAGTTGGTCCGAGTTGAACTTTGGCTCGATGTAACTTTGCTTTTCACACCCAGAAGGAAAACATGCAGCCACCAAACCACCTACTGATTTTTCCACTAGCAGACTAATTAACAGCAGTCTTCTGTCACGGTAACTTTCTGGAAGCCTGTTTATTTCTTAGAAAGCAAAACATGATAACTGTGAGCACTTTAATGAGAGTCTGCACCTTGCAAGCAGTGAATGCATCATGGGGCACTGAGTGAATGACCAGTGAATGGCTCTCAGGTCAGTCTATAAACCAAAACACACAAAGCCAGAGACTGAGCCCAGATGTTCTCTGCCCCCGTACCTGCGTGACCTTCTCTGTGACGTTCTGAGAGCGGTCCTTCACCTTGGAGGGGCTGAGCAGCTCCATCCTGGGAGTTGGAGGCGATCGGCATTCGGGGCCCTTGCTGGCTGGTCCCGTACGCTTCATGAGGTCCGAGTCAGACATGGAGCTCTGCTGGCCTACAGGTGAATAGAAAAACCCATTTATATTTACCTTTTTTGTGACCTAGATCCTAAGCACTCTTTGTTCTTACAGTTTTTCTTTTGTTTTGTTTTATGGAAATCAGTCTGGCTTACTACTATTATTACTACAATTACACCACTCAGTAACACATTGATGCAAAATTCAAAATTTGCCCTAGAAAATATCATTATTAATGCAAAAATAGACCTTTTCAGTGACATTTAACAGTCTGCACCCCCCTTTAACAATTTCCTCTCCACTCTGATTTCCCACAATGCTCATCTATCTGTGCCCCTCCCAAAGTTACTCTGCCCTCAAATACTGGAATACTGTCTCAATACTTGACTCACAGAGTGTTACTGCATAGGGAAGGTACAATTTACATTGCAGAAATAGGTGCTTCACAATTCCTCAACCAAAATGGGTTTTATGAAAAGAAAATAAACACAACATACCTGAGTTGAGATCAGAATATCAGATCCTTTTTGACCTTGACCACTAGGAAGCCATGACTCAAATATCCATCCTTCAGAACATTTTTGTACAACTGAACTCAAAAATATTCACTCTCCTCTTTCATGGTTCATATTTAGGAAAAACAACTGTACTTGAAGTTTTCAGTGTGTGGATGCTGACGTCGATGTTGAACCCTCCACTCTGGCACAGGGCAGAGGACTGGCCTGCAGCTCGCATGTTGCTGCTCAACATTGGTCAACACTGGAAACTAATCAATGCTATGCTATAGCTGAGAGGAAAAATCAAATAGCTGACAGGAAAGTCAATGACGAGCATTGATAAAAAGACCAAATGGGCTCAGAGCCATTACACTGGACTTTCCTGTTAACATCAAATTACCATTTCAGTGCTGTTATATGCAGTTGACTTTGGTGGTGAGGGTTCAGAATATAGTTCAGGCTGTTACATATACGACACTGGTGTAACTGGTGTCTAAAACAGCTGGATAAAAGTATAGCACCCGCTCGATATGTTGCATACATACTGTTAATGTGGGATCTTATTGACTGCAATGTTGACACTACAGTAATATGAGGGGGTAATGACCTGTGATGACATTGGTTCAAAACGTCCTTCAGATGTAACCTTCAACCATCTGTAGTGTTTTTTTTAAATTTAATAAATACAGTATATATTTGATTTTAAAGCATCACATATACACTTCTTATGAAGTGGGAGAATATGCATGCAAAGCATAAAGCATTTTTGGAGTTTGACCCATACTAGAGGCTAATAGTCAGTTTATATCGATCTCTGCTGCTTCAATTTTTATCATTCTATTTTTTTGTGAGTCCCAAAACTTTATTGAAGTGCTATACTAAATTGCTGGAGTACCTCTTTAATACATGAATATTATTTCCTTCCTCTAAGAGTAGAAGTTAAATTTCACTTTGATGCTTGATACTTACATCTAGGATATCATAAATGATTAGCCAATGAACCCTCTAAAGTACCAACAGCTCTTATACAGAGAGATTTACCTGGTGGTGATCAGTTTAATCAGCATTGTATGAACTCATTTAGCAAGGGCTTGAATGAAAAAGACGGCCACTTATATGTAAAAATTCTGCATGGCAGGTTTAAAGCTGGGGAATAATTCAATATCATCATTTGCAGAATTTCAGCACAATCTTGTTGATTTTATTATTTGTGGTGTCCAAATGAATGATTCCAGGCAAGCTGTAGTTAAATATGAACAAAACTAGTCACAGAAGTTTTTGTTTTCCACACGCAACAATGAAACACAGTTAATTCCAAAGAACATCAGTTTGATTATCCTTTACGTGATGTTACATACATTTGGTTGATATTTATCTATATCAGAAAATATCCTCATTAATATTGCGAGAAAGATTTCAATCATATTGACCAGATTTACTCTTACTTGTAACCTTTAAAGACCTACTGGACGATTTGGGTCTCTACCAACAAATGAGCAGATACAGATGTTATTTCATGTGCTTCACCAAAGAAGACATTTTTACAAAACATCTTGAAATCATAACTTAAAGGAATATTCTGAAGAGCACTGATGGCAGTGTATCTCAGGGATGGCTTCTGTATGTATGCTCAAGGTCGACTGCTTAAGAACTTCTGTAGATTGATGCAGTCTGAAGATATTTGAGTTAAAATATAACTTTATATCTCAACAAGGACCATAATTTCAGTTCTTTCCCCTTTCAAACAGCATTAAAATGGCTGATACACTCATATTTTCACACTGTTAATGTCTATTCTTCATGTTGACATAACAAGCACTGACAGGCAGCTGTATCACCCACTGATGTACAAGGTATTTGTTGGCAGATCCTTTCTCCTTTCTGAAATGAAATATTCCACATGTAAGATCTTCAGTGTCCACCAAGTGTCCAGAGACATTCTCAGCTGTGGGCCTGGATGTTGTCCCAGACTCGCACTACGTCTGGATAGTCATTGAGGGCTTCTATTAGCGTTGAAGTAGCGTCCAGCTGGTCCTGGTCCAGAGAGGAGAAGGTGCGGGGGATAAACTCCAACCCAGCGGACGTGATCTGCATTCCCAGCTCCTCTAGCGAGCCCCGCACCTTCTTCAGGTCCGACATATCACAAATAAACTGAAAGGAGAGAAATGATTAAAATGTGGTGGGAATTCATTTTCATTATTTCTGAAATTGTGTATTGTTTTATCGAGTAATTGTTTAATCTAGAAAATATCAGAAAATAGTGAAAAATGCATAACACAATTTCCCAGAGCCCAGAGTGACGTCCTTGCATTACTTGTTTTGTACGACAGACTATCCAAAAGATATTCAATATAAAATGATGTTAAAAAAGAAAAAAAGCAACAATTTTTGGCATTATTACTTGATAATTTACTTCAACAATTAAACAATTATTTAATTTGTTGAAGATAAACTTTTTATCGATCAACAAATCAATAAATTGACTAAACATTTTTGTACAAAGTTATGGGAAGGTTCTAATACAATGATTAATTCTACTAGGAGATGATCAGGTCTCTTTAATGGTCTGTATTAGACATATTACTTATATATGCAAATGATATGAGGACCAATAACAAAATGGTTATGGGTATGGTAAATATTTTGCAATATGCTGATAATAATAATGTGACACTTTGAAAGATAAACCTGCAGCAGGAAAACTGTGGTGAACAGATATGTTTAAAAATGCATAAACAACAACAAACTCTCTCTCTTTATCTGAGGACAGTTGAGTCACGAGCCAGATTTCTATCAAAATGTGGCTTCACACGTGCCTCAGTGCCGCTGACTGACCTGCAGGAGGGGCTGCTCCTCCTCATCTTCGGTCTCCTGGACATCCTCGGCTCCTGCCTCAATGGCCAGTTCCAGAGCTCGCTCCGTCGTCACGTTTCGTCCCGGCACCACCACCACCCCCCTCCTGCTGAAGTTATGACGGGCTCCATCTGACAGCATCCCTCTGTGGACGAGTACAGATGTGCATCTCTGTGGGACTTTTTTTAGGCATAAATCATACGTGGAATTTAACTGGGAAGCCAAACTAAATAGAGTTGCTTCTCTCTTTTTTTTTTTAAAAAAAGCCTAAGTGACATGCAGCTGGCTGTAAAAATGATCAGATCAACAGCTGTGTTGTTTTTTTTTACCTGCAAAAGCTAATGCAATAAATAACTGTGTGTTATGATAAAATTAGCCAATTGATTTGATTATTATTATTATTTCTTTTCATAACATTGACTGGAAACAGTAGATTTTACCTACTACTAACATTTTTTGTTTAAAGTAAACATTCAAAATTAAGTACTGTTGTATACTGTACTTTGATAATGTGTTTTGTTTTATTAATTGTGTATTTGGTTTGTAAGGTCTGGTGATTTATTTTTAATGAGACAAACAATCCTAATTTTTTTGGAAGACAACCCTCCCTTATGGAGCCGACTGCCATAAATAAATTCTCAGACATAAAATGTTTGCTATATTTCAGTAAAGTACAGAACAACTGCTCAGTAGGACAACCTGCCTCTTCAGCTGAGCTCAAAGACCCTGCAGATGCTGCTGGACCAGATCTGTTGGACTGTGGGTTCTGTTTTGGCAAATAAACGGCACAAACAAGCAGTATGGAAAGTAGCCTTTACTTTATAACCACAGATGACTTGCTTCACATACTTTACCCAGAATTTCAGTTATTGGATGTGGATATGTGTGGGAGATAGAGGCTTAAATAGTGAAGTTCAAACATTTCTTCATCACTATAGCAAATACATTAAAAAAAGACTGATCCTGTCCAAGATACATTTTTCTTAGGACAATATGGTGTACAGGTTATCTACTCTCTCTATCCATTGTATGTGTAGGGACATCTAGTGGTTACTATCATATACTGTTTCCTGGATACACCATCTATGCAATGTTGTACATATATAGTGTATTCTTCATCAAAATCATCCTAAATATCTGACATTTGTACCATAATACTATTGTTTTAGTGCACACGTTAGGATTAGTTACCTCATCATGTTTTTGATGAATTATTGATATACAGACATTTTAGCTGTTCCAGTTAAATGTTTTACTAGTCATGTTTTTTTTTTTTCCCCATGATTTGAGTACCAGATGTTTGGGGCTTGCCATAAGAGGTAATGTACTTCAGAGAAGTTTTAAAAACAAATTACATGAAGATATTTAAAACCCCAATTACTGTTCTTTTTATGCACCTATTATGGAGCTTGGTTAATCTTGAATGTCCAGCAGGTTAACACAGCGATGTGGTGAACGCACATGAAATATCTGTGGAATTATTCCAGCTGCACAATCACAGCAGAGTAAGATTACAGTAAACCAGTACTGACCCATTTTTGGTGAGCAGGCGTTTGATTTCCTGATGGCAGCGGGAGTTGTTGTCAGTCAGGACCTCGATGAGCATCAGGCATCCACCGGGCCCCCGAGCTTCAAACATGTGCTGGGATGCTGGTTTAGCCTTTTCCTGTGGAGAGAAGAGTACATTTCTAACAGCGTCACAATACCGTCACCAAGCACTTTATTAGGAACACGTGTGTAATCTAATGCAATCCAATACAACAGCTCGGCCGTAAACTCTACTTTTACAAAGCTTATACATTTTCAGTTTTTGCTGACATTGTCAGAAAGGAGATAGTTCTACTTTATGTTTATTATTGAGGTCGTTGTGGGTGTTGGTGGTGTACTGGGGTGCATTATATTGAAAAGTGTTCCTAATATTCCTCGTGTATGTTAATGGAGTGGACAAAATGTAAGGAGCGTTTTTGCTCAGTGAATGTAAGTATTGTCATATGATTAAGTTACCTAGACCTACTTCATGTACAGATGGATGACAAATTATGGAAAAACTGAATGAGTAGAGGAACATAACAAATAGGCAAGGATGAAAATAATGTGAATTACAATTATCTCAACCCAACTGATTGATTCACAACTTGTTAAGGAGTGTTGAAGCTGTTCAGAGGGCTTGTGTCAGCATGTTGTCAACCCACCGCACTCTTGATCGCAGTCTCGATGGATGCTTTAGGCATATTCTTGCTCCTGCACTGCTCCAGGATGTGGGCTAAGTTTATATTATGGTCTGGGTTGGGTCCACCTTCTGCAATTGACAACAAAATTGAAATTAAGCTACAGTCCAATTGTGATTAAAATGTATGACTTATTAAAAATCCATGCAGTTGTTTTATCTCACCTTTCACGGCTATCTTTATCATCATGCCAAATTTCATAAACATTTTTCCTCGTGCCTCATCTTTGGGTCCTTTTATGTGTTTCACCTTTGACCACTTGTTGTGTCCCGCACACAAGGCGGGGCTCAGCTGCAGCGTCCGGACGGCAGAGGTCCTCCACGCCGGGAACAGCACGCAGGAGGCCGGCGGCATAACGGACTCCACCGGGGCCGGGAACCTGCCGGAGAGGGTCCGGAGAGCCCTCAGCACCGCTGCCCCCGTCATGCCCTTCAAGCAAAGTGTTAATGAATGCATTGTTACAATGAACCTGCTGTGTGTTCACGTGGAGCTCAGACCGAGTTCAGCACGCGCCGGACTGCACGTGAAGCTTTTAACTTTTATACATATATTCATTAATATCGATTTAACAACGCCTGGAGTTTTCTAACTTACGGGTTTTACAAGTCAGGAGACCACGCAGCTGCTGCTGTCCTTGTTGTGAACCCAACTCTTCCGGATTGTGATGACGTCAGAAAAAGGCATTTCAAAATAAAAGCTTAACAACACGCCATTCTTTCCGCCCCCCATTAAAAACAGACTGTAATGTTTTACTTATCAATAATAAATCAATATATACATTTTGGATGTTATTTTTTCCTAATAAGGGTTCAATCATTATTTGTCTTCTGCTGCAACGGCTCAAATTTCTGTGAGCTGGAATGAACTGAAACCATGAAACTTGGCCCAATAGCTGGAAATGATGTGCACGTGTTTCACAAGAAATATGAGTCAAGTCGGCCAGATGATGGCGCTGTAATTAAGGCCCAAAAGTTACATTTCGAAAGGCCACGCCTCTCACACCGCAAGTCCAATTGACTTGAAATTTAACACACAAGTCCAGCTCAATGTGCTCTACAGAAAAGCCTCTTGGACCATATAAGTCCGCCATGATGGATTTTTTGCTAATCTGCATAATGTGAAAAACGGTAATATGACATCTACTTTTTGGATTTTGACTTTATCAACACCAATTTTAGCATACAAGCTTGTGGGACTGAGATACACGATTCTATTACGAATGAGCAAGACTGGCCCAAAAACATGGCTGCTATCAATCAAAAAACTTCGCAAAGGGCGAGGCTTAGCAGGAACTTGGCCATAACTCATTAACCATTGGTCAAACCATCATAAATCTTGGTTGGATGTCTTCATACTGTGTGTGGTAGTGGGTCTACCAAAGAATTTTGAGCCCGACCCATAGTGGGCGTCGCAAATGCCAAAAACATGTATCTCAAAACCCAGTAAACAGAATTCCACCGATTTCTGTGTGCATGCTTTGGGGGTGAGTATTAACCATGATCTGAAGTGCCATATTAATTGGGGCAAGTGGGCGTGTCCTATAACATATTTGCTCATAACTCAAGATGCTTTTGAGCAATCCTGATTAAACTCACTGGAGACATCTTGCACTATCTCCTGAACATATACATAGAGTTTCGTTCACATTCAATGAAGGAGGGATGAACGGAGGAACTTTGAACACACAATTATTGAAATGCTAGCTGAAGTAACTTTGCTCACCTTTGTGAAGCCCGAAACCCGCTTGTTGCTGCTCACGACTTTAATTTTTGCAGATTGAGCTGCTTCCTTCTGCAAATTGCTGCTTGCAGCTATATTTATTATGTTTTTTCCCCCCCACAAAATCAAACCCAATTAGAATAAAAATGAGACAAAAAAAACCCCCAAACAAACAAACATAAAAAAACCCATAAACATTATATATTCTAAGTAATTATAGCCCTTTCATTGTAATAAGACTATAAGGATAAGGGTAATACAAAAGCTAATTACAGCCTTATTATTTTCCTCAGTCTACATGCCATTACAGTAGTATCTAATTGCGCATAGAAAGTCAATCAAAAATAATAAATACAACAACAACAACAACAACAACAACAACAACAAACAAAAGGGGGAAAAGAACTTAAGCAAGAACTGAAATAGTGCATTGTGGTGACAGATATATTTTAGCAATCCTTTCTAAATGTTTTATGTCAGGGACTCACAAAGTGATAAGTTGTTCCTTTATTCATTAAAAGATCCTCCCATGCAGGTACATATATTTGTTTTCTGTTGATTATCTAGTCTTAAATTAATCCCAAGTCCCCTCTCATACTTTAACAGCTCAGTTCTGAGGAACATGTGTAAATCATCCTGAACCATGTGAACCTGAACGCTCCTTGAGGACCCCTGAGTGTTTGTGGTTGAGTTTGGGAACCACTGTATCAGCACACAAAGCTGATTTAACAACTAGTCTCAAAAATAACAGAGACATCAGCCAAAATATTGCCTATATCTTTCCCCTAATTTGTCCTTTTGTTTCTGTCTATTAGTTTTTGTGTTGCTGTATTGCTCAAGCACAGATTATCACTTCAGTTTGATCGGCACAAACAGTGTGAGTCAGTGTGAGTCTGTTCTGTATCAGTGTCCTCTAAAACGTCCCAGCGTGGGAACTGGAGGAGAAATGTTGGTCTCTTGCCATGGGACCAAAGTTTATTAAATCACACTGCTTCTATTTATGATGATGGGTACATTAATAGGCCTATGATCCAGTCTCCTGGCACATGGATTCACAAATGAGGAACATACTGTATGGACTCAAGTCCCGGACAATATGCTGTTTGCGTGTGTTATTAATTAAAATGTTAGCAAACACTCTGTTTTATCATGTACTGTTAAATAGTGAGGATTATCAAAAGGATGGCAAAAGCTAAAACTTCTTTTTCAGCAGGCAGTGAGGGATTAGGAAAAGCCTTGTAAGAGACAAACAAAGACGGACAGACAGAAAGGCAAACAAAGACAGATGACCCACCAGAGGAGCACAAAGAGTTAAGTGAGTTGGAAGCCACAGCCAATCAAGGCCAACCCATCTCTGATAGACAACACTCCAAAGAAAGGAGGAGGTTTCTTCCACGGTGATCCTTCTCTCTCTTCCCAACAGGAACCAGCAGGTTCTCTCACATGCCCATTCACACCTGATCAGTAATGTCCAGAGAAGACTGGAAAGAGGAGACATTTTTGAAAGATCACTTCTGGATGTTAAGAGACCCTTAAAGACAAAAAAACAATCAGGAGGAAACAACACAAGAGGAGCACTAATGGGACACAAGAGAGGGATAGTCTCTAACTTTGGGATACGAGTTCCTTCAACACAACCTGAGGAGAATGAGATGATCTGAGGGTCTGAGTGGAAAGTTGTTTGTCGACGAAACATCCAGTTAAAGTTGACTCGCAAAAAGACGTCATGTTGTCTGCTCAGGGAATTGGTGCCTTGACTCTTTTTCATAGTGTAGTAACAGTGATTGCACTGGTAAGTGTACTCTACTTATCCTAAGTATTTGTGTGATTGAGTTATTGATTACTTCACTGATTGGATGGGTAAAGTAACTATTATTTTTCAATAATAGTACATCATTAACTACATTTTGTCAGCAGACTCTATTATCTCAAATTAAATGGAATTTAAGCAAATTTTGAAAAAATAATAGATTTTTATTTCTACTTTTTATAATTTGTGTTAATTTAGGTTCTATTGGGTCTTTTCAGCTCATATTTATCATATTTGATAGGGATAAAAATAATGTGCTTGTATTTGTTCTGACTGATTGGTGAACATGTAATCTGCTAATGGAAAAATAAAATGAACACAGTCGTAAATACATTTCTCAGCATTGTTGAGATTTCTACTCTAAGCTCTGTGAGAACTGATGAATTTTCTAAAATTGATCTTTTCACACAGTAACAGAAAATCTTACACTTTGCCATGACACTGACTCAGAAATAACACTCCCATACTACTGCATTTGGGCCAAATATAGAAAGTTTCATTCATCTGTGACTTTCTTTGATCTTCATTGAATTTTGGACATAGATTTATCTTGTGCTTCAGGAAACACGCCAGCCATTCACGAGTGATAAGAACCATTCATGGGTTTTGTAATCTTCCACTGTGCTTAACAAAGGAGATGATGTTGAATAACCTTTTTTTTATTTATTTTTTTTTTTTTACCAGTGCTGCTATATAAAATTTCCATTTTTGAGTATAAATATCTATTTTATAGTTCACTTTCAAATGTAAAACAAAAACATGTCAGAACTATGTGAGGACTTGTCTGGATATTATAAAAATCCCAGTGAATACATTAAGTTGTCACAGCTGTGCGATCTGATATTTGCAGCAAAACCTCTTGTTAACAGAACAGCAACTAAATAACTAACTGATAATTACTAATTAACAAAAAAGCCTCATAAATGACAGGATATTTAGCAAATTTGACTGCAAAACCTCATGTCAACATAGGTGACTTTGTACAAAGGCAACAAATACACAAAAAGAATGACCTTTGGGGGGTTTACGATGTTCAGATAGACATCAGGCATATCTGATTGAGACAAAATTTCAGACAAGCCAACAACATTTGTGAGTGGAGGGAGGCTTTAAATTTGATCATTTTAGACCAGAAAATAATCAATAACTAAGATGAAATACTGTAAATGAATTTCAACTAGAATTATAATCTTGGAAATGTGAAGATGACATTCAAACAACATGTAAAGAGATAAAATTTACAAAAGATATATAACAGAAAATTTAAGTTAAAGAGTAAGTAAGAAAAATCTTACAGGCTTTTCATATATTTCTTGCACGTGGGTGATTCTGAAGCACACCAACACAAAAAGCTGCAGTCAAACCAAAACAATCTCCACCATCAGAAATCACCTGAGGTCTGCTTTACTTCGCAAACCTCCCTCAGCGCTGACCTCTGTAACCCTTCACCCACTGAGGCATGACCCTCCTGCAGTTAACACTGACCAGCGTTTCTCCTCTGAGCTCCATCTCTTCATCTTTGCGGATCAATCCCGAGTGTCCACCCAGGGCAGACTTACAACCTGCTGCTCAGTCAGCCTGAAAATAGCTCCGCATGAAGCAGAGGCCTCACGGAGCAAATTCAATTATGACACAAAGGCGAGGAGATGTCTAAGACTAATTGTTTTGCTACCACTCCCTGTCTGTCAGCAGAAAACCTTCCTGTACAAAGAAAAATGAATGACTTCTCCATAGTGACCTGCGTGTATTAAATTATGCTGCATGTTGATAACTGTATTAAATTTTGAGGACTGTGGTGTTTGTTTAACATTTGACTAATCTAATCGTGGTCGTCAATAATCAGTGTGTGTTTAAACCGGATTGTGGACAAAGCCCCAGCAACACACACACATATACCCACTGTAAACATTGTCAGCACTGCCAGAGTGTGTCCACAGTCCAATATACAACAACAACAAGTGGTTTGAGCTACTCAATATGTCTGTATTGACTTTGGCTGAGAGTCCCCTCCCAAAATAAATCACTGTAGGAAATGATAGCTGTTCAGCATTCTGAGTGCTACAATATTGGAAACACTGTTCACCCCATTGGCAGTTTATTTTAATGGCCTATGCCAAGAATGTTAGTTATCACACATCCATCGACGTGAATTGTTCCAGTTGGGCCTCGGTCTGTTGAACAAGAGGGAGCCTTCTTTTTGCTCGCGGGGAAGGCGGCTGTGGAAGAAGTACTCGGGTCCTTTACTTAAGTGTAGTAAAAGTACTAATTCCACAAAAAGTCCTATATAAAAAAATCCTACTTAAGAAAAAGTACAGATGTGTTATTAGCAACATGTACTTAAAGTATCAAAAGTAAAAGTAATCTGTTTTTTTGTGAAATATTCGAGAGTTTTACCTCTTCTGACCTTACATACTGTTTACATTCTGATCCTTTACAATATCCCCTCATAATTAGTCTCTGTGCCGCAAATCTATATTTCATTCATAAATACTTCATCAGTCATTCATAAAAGGGTGATTAATGAAGCTTTCAGGGAGCAGAGAGAGTGTCTTCTTTTAAGGCTTTGCACTATTTCTTCATGAGGGAAAAACATTCACAATCACACAATATCACGATCCTATGTTACCTAAAACGGGAGAACATAACAGCTACAGTGATTTCAATGAGTTTTAGTTAATGCAAATATTTTTGAATGGTGATTTTTTTCAATAAATACAAATTGAACCCAGAACACCCTCTATAGTATGTACAGAAATTAGTATCAGCTGCACAAAAGTGGAAATATTTCCATTTTCGTTTATTCTCAGTCACTTTGAGAAAATGTCAAGCTATAAAATCTGTGTTTACTTTGTTTTTACCGCTATCAATTGTGAAAATGGGTCAAATTTGACTTGAACAGTTTGTAAGGGTTAAATGAAACCGTCTGAGAAGTTTAGTGGTGAAATCTCTCTTTAGCGGACCTGCAAACAGCTCAGACATCTGAAAATTGACAAGGGGTTTCAAGTGATTTCAGGCCAAAAATGTTTGGAACTGCTGGTTGAATCTTTAACAGTACATTGTTCTTTATAATCTCATGTGTTTTTATATGTAAAATGTTAATCTGAAACGTAACTAACTACAGCTAGCAAATAAATAGAGGTATAAAGTAACATAAAATGGAAATACACAAGCCGTTGGACAAAGCTGAAGTCACAGCAGCAACTTGTTCCTCTGGGTGTTTCTTTTCTATCCTGGGCTGAACTTTTGCTCTGTTGTTTGTTTCCCTTTCTTTGTACCTTTCTGCTTAATCCCAGTGTTCTCCTCTATCTCTGGCAAACTATTCTCCTGCGAGGGCTCCAGTTGACTCGCTCCTAGTTTTGCAGCTCTGTTGTGAAATGTACCAGCGAACACAAAGCTGCTTGTGTAGGCTAGCTCTCACCCGCATGGCCGAGGTCCTGAGGACAAGGGCCCCCATGTGGCCAGCGGGGAAAAAAAAGGGGGTTTGGCGGGGGATCATCACATACCGCACACTCACACAACTATTTCACAACACCTGGAGACAGCACATCAAATCCCTGGGAGTGTTTTGTAGCAGATACATCACCCTAAGTGGAAAGACACTTCAGAGAGGATTTTATTAGGAAACATTTTGTATAATTTCAGTTAAAGATCAACAAATCCAATGATAGTAGCTGCTAGTTTTTCTTGTGGCTTGGACAAAATACCAAACAGTCTATTCTGACATCTGCAGATGTTTGAAGCTAATTTAAAATATATAAGAGGGACATGAATATTGAAGGATAGTAACCAGTCATATCTTTGTCAATGTTTCTGAGAATGTCTTGAGGAGAAGTTTACATTCTGCAATTGCGCATGGCGTTTTTTAAAAAGCCAATTGTGATTTTGAGAGTCACTTTATTTAAAGATTCCTTCCTGACGTGTTTGAACATGTATAAAATACTCTGCTTTGAATGATGATATGTGTCTGGTATGGTTTTTCCACAAAACTTACATGGTTAAAATGTCTTCTCCCTCATTAAAAACTATCCAGAATGAATGAAAATGCAAATATAAGTTGAGCGACTGGACACAAGATGTCTCCTACTTCTCTGAAAAGTGTGCGCTGGAGGATCCAAGTTTCCACATCACACACATCACTGTTTAAGTTTCATACTGGGCCGGGAACGGCTCCCAACTAGTTGTGATGTCAGAAATCATGCTCGCAGGTACACCCTTTAAACTGAGCACAGAGAGAAACTTTCCACTTTCAGCAGATAAATGTGAAAGCAGCCTTCTAATGTCAAACTCTGCACCTACATCATTCAGCACAGTGAAGCTCAAACATCTGACTGAAGTAACAAGAAGCCAAAAACATTTTTGAATGAAGGGGGACTTTAAATTCAACAATTTTAGAGCAGAAAACAATCTATAATTTACACTTTTCAACCAGCATTATAATCTTGGAAGTGTTAAGATTGCACTTAAACAACATGTAAGGACATACAATTACAAAAAATGCAACAAAAGAGTTATATCAATAAATAATAAGAGTGAATCTTCTTGAGTAAATCCTTTGATCTGGGGAATTTGGACTCCTGTAGATTTCCATCGCTTTAAATGAGGTAATTTACCATATCATTAAAACAGCTGACTGTAAATACATCTAACATGATGCTGCAGGCTGCAAAAACAGACTGCATTTCTATTCCACATCATATTTAGCAAAATAATCACATTTTCTACTGTTTTGTGCCATATTATTACTCATTTGCATTCTGTGTAACTCTATGTCACATCTACTGCATGTTTACCTAAACAACGTGATATCAATCTGTTTACAGATAGACTCTGATGATGTCATCACACGAGATGAGCAGATCTACGTTCTGATTGGTGCTCATGCCAGGTGTGAAAGGAACATCCAGGCACAAATGGCCCTCGTTAAAGGTGTGTGTGCTATTAATGATCATGTACCATATACATCAGAGACGGTGCTAACTCTTGCTTAGTTGCATCCTGTTATCAAAAGGCCACAAGTTTGATCCCATCATATGTTAGACAACAGCTGTATGTGAACCTGCTGGTCATATTTTAAAATCATAATGTTAGCTAGACCTCTAAAAGTGTGACAATTAACTGTTTGTTAACAGTATACAGCGGATATTTTTGTAAGTCTCATCATGGGTTGTTCATGCGAGTTCAATGAGTTTTTTATAACATGCGACACACAATCTGTAAAATCTCATTTAAACCTTTGCTCCAAGTAAAAAGTCAATATTGGAAGTGTTGAATATGCTGATTGGTTTGAAGGGCTTTTTACTTTTTTGAAAATATTCAAAACCTTCACCTATTGGGGAGGTAACGTCTTTCGCTAAGCTTACCCAGTGCTAGTATAAAAACACACGGAGAGGTCAAGAAGTGCATGTCTGGATGTATAACCAGAAAAAGTATTTATTACATCAATAATATATTAAGGATCAGATACAATAGAACACCCATCCAATATCCTGCTGACCAGTATCTCTGTGATTGCAGAGTTGAATGCACTGTAGCTACAGACAATAGCCGAGCATCTATCATTCAGACTATGACGCAGAAGCTGATGACAACCTTTCCAGATAAGTTGCTTCAATTTGTGTATTAACATGGAGCCCAAGTCAGAGAGTTCAAGTCAGCCCAAGTCAGAGAGGTCGGAAGAGAAGGACGAACAGGGCAAGAGTCAAGTTGTACAGAGTCTTATACTCTGACATTTTGACTTTTATAATCTCCATCATCATAATAAATCATGCATCCTACAGTACAGTATTATGGACCCAACACCTCCTCCTCTCCAAATCTTCCTATCACAGCAAATCCACAATAACACTCCTCTCCATATCTTACAAAAATCACTTTGTACTTAACAAAGTATTATCGATAACCATCAAAGGAAACTGGTGATGAACCTGTTTCACATATTTTATTGCTTTACTAATTTCAGTGTAGGTTTAGGGTAGCTTGGGTAGGCTGAATTTGAGGAAAATGATCAAAAATATAATACAAATAAATATCAGATCTGACTTTTTATCAGTACATACACAATTTCAGTATCTGTTTGGGACATTCCCACGTTTGACGTTCCATACCTTTATAGTAACAGTCACCTAAAACAGATGCTTAAAACCTCCCTGACAGATTGGGACCCCGGGCATCAGACTTAACCACCACTTCCTGTAAATTGACTAACATCTATTTCCCCATTCTGTGTGAAGATGGTGATTGTATCCCAGAGTGGGACGGGATCATCTGCTGGCCACGGAGCAGGCCGGGTCAACTGGTCCCAGTTCTGTGTCCCGAATACATCTATGACTTCAACCACAGAGGTAGGAGCGCTCAAGAGAAACTGACACGCTGAAATAAAATACAGACACTTTTCCCTGACGCATGGTCTAATATAGTCTCTGACATAGAGGGCTTTGTTGGAGTACAAACAACACAAAAAAAACTGTATGTGAGTTTCAAAAATCTCTATCTGCCCTCAAGAGAGTTCTGACATTTCTATTGTATCAGACTTTCCTGCTCATATTGTGACTCTGTGTTGCATTTTTGCGGCTCAGGTCGAGCCTACCGCCAATGTGATGCGTCAGGAAACTGGGAGCAGGTTCCCATTATCAACCGCACCTGGGCTAACTATACTGAGTGCACCACCTACTTGACCTCCAACCACAGGAGCCAAGAGGAGGTGCGTAAATCTGTGTGATGTGGTGGTTGGTGTGCAATGTGGTGTTCAAAAACTAGAAAAAAATTCAAAGCTGTAGTGTGTAGATGTGTTTTTTTCCACATCTATGTTTCCTCAAAGGCTGGTGGAAATTCTTCAGACTTGTTTGGAAAAGGTGTTTAACTTCCAGTGTGTGAAATATGCTGATTTTGCCAAATGAAAAACAGTACCAGTCAAAAGTTTGGACACACCTTCCCATTCACTTGCATGAGAAAGTGTGTTTAAACTTTTGACTGGTACTGTATGTTCAGGTAATGATATTGCAGAAAAGCTATTACAGCATGTGCACATTTCCCCGTGCTGATCTGTCATTTTTTTCTGATAGCTGAAAGTGTTTGCATCTGCATTTTATCTGCACGCATGCCCACTCTAAGTATGTTTTGTTTCAGAAGGTGTTTGAGAGACTCCATCTCATGTACACGGTTGGCTACTCCATTTCTCTGGCATCACTGCTGGTTGCAGTCTCCATCCTCTGCTATTTCAAGTAAGAAACAGAAAACTAGAAACTGTGAAACACAGCCTAACTCAGCCTCAAAATAGGAAATTATTCATTCATATTACCCTGAAAGAAGCCTAGAAAGAAGTATATAATAATTTGAATTGCACTGAGACATGAACAAATTATTTTTTTATTCTCTCTCTCTCTCACACACACCTTCCAGGCGTCTCCACTGCACACGCAATTACATCCACATTCACCTCTTCACCTCCTTCATCTGTCGGGCAGTCAGCATTTTTGTGAAGGACGCTGTGCTTTACTCCATTTCTGGTGACAGTAAGGCTGAACCTGAGCTCCCTGGACCAAGGCAGCATATGGTAAAGTATAATTCTTTTACATTCATTACCATTTATTAATTAATCACAATATGATGTGTTTTAAGAGAAAAAAACATAAATTCCAGCTGTACTGACATTATATATGATTGTTTTTTTTCCTTTACTTGCTGCTTTGTGTCTTCAGGCTGGCTGTAAAGTTGCTGTCACGCTCTTCCTGTACTTCCTGGCGACCAATCATTACTGGATCCTGGTGGAAGGGTTGTACCTGCACAGCCTCATCTTCATGGCCTTCCTCTCTGACAAGAACTACCTATGGGCCCTCACCATCATCGGGTGGGGTAAGCAGTTGTTGTCTCACATGAGAACTAACAGGGGATTAAAAAACCGCCAATTTTCCAATTTTTTTTCTCTTTCTGCTTGTTTTAGGCGTTCCAGCTGTGTTTGTGTCCATCTGGGTCAGTGCACGAGCATCGCTGGCGGACACACAGTGAGTCATGTGATGTGTTATTGTAATGTGTCCAGTATTTAAACGTGGTACAAATCCTCACTCAAGTTGTTCCACACCCCTCTGTTTTCAGATGTTGGGACATCAGTGCAGGAAACTTGAAATGGATCTATCAAGTTCCCATCCTGGCAGCCATTGTTGTAAGGAAAAGACATTTAGATACTATTAAAAGGATGATTGATGCTTGAGTCGAGTGTAACCTTACATTAAGTCTCTGCCCCTGCAGGTGAATTTCCTCCTCTTTGTCAACATAATACGAGTACTGGCCTCCAAACTGTGGGAAACAAACACTGGTAAACTGGACCCTCGGCAACAGTACCGGTAACTGCTTCATTTAAAGCTTCAAGAATGATTAGCTGACTATAACTATAACTTTGATTTATTTTTTTTCCTCATACATGTAGTATAAAAATCCCAGCAATCTTTCAACTATCTGCTTTTTATTTGCAGGAAGCTGCTCAAGTCCACGTTAGTCCTCATGCCCTTGTTTGGAGTTCACTACATGGTGTTCATGGCTCTTCCTTACACTGAGGTTACTGGGCTGTTGTGGCAGGTGCAGATGCATTATGAGATGTTCTTCAACTCATCCCAGGTCAGATAAAAACATGTACACATTTATATGCACTGATTAGATAGATAGATTCAAAAATTGCTCACTTTCAGATGATTTTGACATATTTTAAGAACAAAGATTAATATAATTAATTGTACTAAGGATTCAATACGCCTATACATCTTTTTTTCTACATTTTCTGTGCAATATTTCCTGAATTAATCACATTATAATATGTTAACAAATATGTCTGAGTTAAAGAATACATTTAGTTACCATTTTCATTAATAAGATGCAATACAGAATTTCATTACTATCCTCCTCTGCACTGATGATGAATGTTAATGTGAGTGTGCTTCTTCTCAAATTCTCCATTTCCTCTTTCCAGGGCTTTTTTGTGGCATTTATCTACTGCTTCTACAATGGAGAGGTAATAAAGCTTTAATCCATTGTAGAATAAATGTACCCAGATTTTTGTCGTCTGATAAAAAATAAAGACAAACATAGCTTTCAATTTTCTCGTGCTTCTTGTTCAGGTGCAGGCGGAGGTAAAGAAGGCGTGGTTAAGACGGAGCCTAGCGCTGGACCTCAAACAGAAAGCCAGGATGACCAGCAGTGGCGGTGGAGGCAGCTGTTACTACGGTGGCATGATGTCACACACCACCACCCACAGTGTCAGCTTGTCAGCTTCCAATCCCCGGGCTCTTTCCCTCGCTGGAGGAGTAGTGGGCTCAGGTGGTGCTGCTGGTGGAGGGTCAGGTGTCAGGCCACCACGCCACACCTCCCTCCACCCACAAAGCAGTCTGCCTGGATACGTGCCTAGTAATACTGAGACCTCCGGCCCCCAGCAGGAGCTGACAGTTCGGAGGCCAGGGGGGACAGAGTCTGGAGTTTTTGCCAGGCATGCCAGAGCCAGCAAAGGAAGTCATGACTCTAAAAGTCGTGGATCTCCAACCCAAATCCAAAGAACAGAAGATCCAGACAGTTCTTTGTCACTGAAAGAGCTGGAGACCATCTTGTGAATATTTTTGATAAATACTGGACTCATGCAGACCAAGACAGAGGACAGGGATGAATTATTCTGTCTTCAGCTGACTGGAGTGGTCTAAGAGTGTAAAAACCTCAATGTTGATTTGCTTTTGCAAATACAGACATGACAATGTACTAAAGAAGACATTTCAAGGATTTACTTGTGTTGAAATTGTCTTGTCAACTTGTCAGGAATGAACTTTCAATCTCAATTTTTAAGCCAACGTAGAGGAGAGGTTCTTTCAGTGCTCAGAAAAATGGAAATCTGATTTCAGTGGATGTGATCAAATTTCAGCTTCATAAACTATGAGGGAATACAAACACAAAAAATAACAGAGAAGACCTTTATTCATTATAATATACCAAACTAGGAATGTATGCTTTGTCCTGCATAACACAAGGACTGTAATGGTTTTATGTTGTACAATACATTCTCAAATCTCTCAA
Source organism: Thunnus thynnus (assembly GCF_963924715.1). Lineage (NCBI taxonomy): Eukaryota > Metazoa > Chordata > Actinopteri > Scombriformes > Scombridae > Thunnus > Thunnus thynnus. Next base: position 15,186,910 of record NC_089536.1, on the reverse strand, counting down.
GTTATAGAGACAATTTTCTGATGGATTTCTTGTGGATTTGTTACACTTCTGCTCTATTTAATATATCAGTATATAAACTGTGCATATTTTCAAACAATGTGAAAGAAATGTGAACAAATAAATTAAGCTAAATAATCTGTGAAGACACGATGCTGCAGAGAATTAAGAAAAGACAGTCCTGGATGTTTAAACTGTGAGTTGTTTTAAAAAAATTTTTATTTCACATCTTTCCTGTGTTGGATTTTCCAGTCCTCTGACCCAGACCTACTCCAGTGACCAAGCTAACTTTCAAAATGTTATTATTTTTAACTGTCAGACAGTCAGACAGCATGTCTAGACAGGCAGGGTCTCCCTCTACACCTTTGTTGTTGTCCATTGTTGTCTTCTCAGCCCTATTTATCAGTTAGACAGGAACCTGAGGGCTGATTCACCAACGTTTTTCCCCCGGCAGGTCAAACCCTGACTCCTTTCTCTGTGCAACCTCTGCCCTAAATGCCCTCACAACACTGTCCAGAATTTCACACACTCCCCTCAGGCTTCAGCCCGGAGCAAGAGGCACCTGAGCTGTTTGCAGACCTCAAGCATGAGTGGCAAACCTGCAGCACAAACCACCAGTATTCACAAGATAAACAGAAAGTGAATTGTAGCTGTAAATATTTTAGGACTATTTAAGTGTCCAGAAATAGAAACTATTCTTCTGTGTTTACGCATGTATATGTACAGTGTAAGATTACTCTGATAATTTAATAAATGTTTTGGGAATATGCATTGAGAGTTTGAATAAAGTGAGTTAAATGGAACCTAGCCTTTTAAAGGATTGGCTCACAATATGTCAAGTCTGTCTTCAAACAACAGTCTGATATCCATATGAACATTAAAACATGTTTTGCTCATGTACTTATTCCTCCTGTTCACACTGACCATTTGAAGATCTCTTGCTAACATGTTTGACAAGATTAGGGACAAAATCGACAGCAACCGTTTTGTGCAAAAATGTGTTCAAAAGTTCATCTGAATCTAATATGAAGCTTCTTAGAGCAGCAGAAAGTGTTGATATCTTTAAATGTAAACTTAAAGCCCACCTGTTTAGCCTGGATTTTCCTAAGAATGTTTTATGGCCATTATCTATTTTATCTAATCATTTATTTTATTGTATTCATGTTTTAGAATGTTTTATTCTCTCTTATCTATTGTCTTTTATCTGTTATTTATTTTACTTTAAATCTATTTTATTGGTTTTATCACTTTTTCATCATTTTATTTCTTACATGCATTAGTCTCAAATTGTTTTACTGTTTACATTTGTACTGTCCTCAGTGTTCATATGGACACCTGACTGTTGTTTTAAGATGAACTTGAAAAATTAAAGATGGATGTAGCAAGGTGTGACGTCACCTGTTGGTTTGCATTGGAGCCCGTTTGAAGCTCAGAGTTGCAGCTTGATCGACGACATCTTTTCCATTTGGAGCCAGGACCCTCCAAATAAGGAATGGGGGGTGTTGTCTTTCATGCTCTGGAAAAACGTCCACTTCCTCGGGTGAAGCGAACACTAGCTTACTAGGAGCACTGAGCACTGCACGCTTGGGCTAACATTAGCTACTTTAGCTACATTGTGCTAACTGGGCAGGTATCATAATGAAGTAACATTAAACTTACTGAAATATTTCTGCAATAGTCCGACTCAGTGCAAGAAGCAGGAGAGTGAACCAGCTGTCAATCAACACCCACACGACATCAAAGCTTCCATAAGTTTTCAATTCTTATTAACAGCCATAATTTCCTAAATTAACTCCAGCACACTTATTAGACGGCCTGAATTTAGCCATTGAGACCATGAGTCATTGAAAAAAAGATTGACTTAGTATTTCTAGAGAGGTGGGTGCTTTTTGAATGGGAGTCAGTTGGAGCCAGCATCTAGTGGCCATCTGTGGCATTGCACTTTAAGATACTTCCTCATTGGCTTCAGCCTCAAGCCGTGGTAGTTGTTGCTTGGACTTATCCTTTAAAGGACCAGTGTGTAGGATTTAGTGGTATCTAGTGGTGAGGTTGCAGATTTCAACCAACTGAATACCCCTCACCCTCTTCCTCCCCTTCCAAGTCTGGGCTACTGTAAAAACATAGCGGTGCAACATTGTGGGCTCTGCTCCCTCTGTATATATAAAGGGCTCATTCTAAGGTAATGAAAACACAACAATTCTTATTTTCAGGTTATTATACACTAATTAAAACATACTTATGAATATTACATTCAATTTCTGCCAATAAATCCCCCTAAATCTTACACACTGGTCCTTTAAGCTGGTAGTACTTACTTTTATATTCATATTACCTTCAAGGTCCAAAAAGACATTTTAGTAGGAAAACACACCACTACCATGAGCTGACCAGATTTTTACAATCAGATGTCAGCAGATTTAGAAAATAGATGATGTCTAGTGATGGTGACCATGATTATAAGACTTTTCCCACCTGAATTTCCCTGTGTATTTTTCTGCCGATACACTGCACTTTTACCACTGGAACACCTTGATGAAAATATTTTTCATCATCCAATGAAAATGAGAAACTGCTGGCTCTCGACATGGAGCTCTGTAAAGCAACATGAACATGTTTATTGCTCAAGTAATAAAGAAGGAAAGTAGATACAGCTCTTTCTCCTGCTGCGAAAATCAGAACACAGCAAGTAAAAATGTTGGTTGTTTACACATGTGAAGTCAAATGAAATGGATCCAATTAACAAGCAAGAGCGTGTGTGTGTATATGTGCATTGTTTTTGAGTTTCAAGAGCCTAGGGAGAGATGGATAACACATTTGTAACAGACATGTAGTCAGAGTAGAAATGAAAATAATTAAGGCACAATGGAATGATTTTGGAACATAATATGACATTTATTTCTTTTACATAATTCACAATAGTGTAATACTAAAGGAGGTGAGTTGTTCTGATGCTGTCAAGACAAGAATATGAAGCGTCCAAACATATGGAGCACCGGACACAGATATGCATGAGTGATTGCTCCCCCACCAGGACAAAAAAAGCCGCAACCCCCACCCACTAACGTATGGCGGCAACCAGCTGTCAGCTCATTAGAGAGGAGAAGGTTAGGGACTGTGTGGTTGCCAAAGTGTCTCCATGAGGGTTTTTTAGTGACACTTTTGTTGGTTTGGCTCAGTTGGTTCAAGCTTCAGAAACATGAGCGTCTCTTCTAATGGTAGGAGGGAGGAAACAGAGGAGAGGGAGGAGAGTGAAGAGGATGCTGATCGGAAATCATAGAAGGAAATGATCCAGCATGATGACTATGCTGTTGCTGCTGCTGCTGCTGCTGATGATGATCCAAGATGTTTTAGAAACACAGCAAAAAATTGGTACAGCTGTTATTGAACAAGAAATGATATTACAACATACAGTATAACCACAATGTTTTACAAGTACAAAAAGGTCTTCGATGGACAAATACACACAAAGTTCCTATATTATAGCTTTATTGTCTGTGAAAATTTTTTTAAAAATAGTGGAATATATGGAAGGTCTCAGCATGTTTTGCAATACAGGGCAGTTTACTGTAATGTCTTTACTTATTTTCTGATATATGTGGCAAATATATAGGATGAGGTAAATGCTGTATGTGTTAATAAATGTGTACCTTTTGCACAATGAAAACAATTGTTGATACATTTAGCAAATAAATTGACTCATTAACATACATGACCCCCTTTATTTAAGTAGCTTTAAGGGGGGGGGGGGGTTTGTTGTTTTTTTTAAATCCTCTTATTCCACAATGTCTTACAGAACAAGTTCTGTATCACCATTTGAAGCTATATGAAGTTTGCACTGGGTGATATATGCACTTTTCTTATAGGTTAGTGCAATCCAAAGTGCTTTACAGATGAGTGAAAAGCCAATAAAACAGTAAAACAATCTTCAATCTTTATCTAAAATGATGAATAAAAAAAGTAATAAAACCAATAAAATAGATTTAAAATAAGAGATAAAGAAGATAAAAGACATAAAAGATGTTTTTATGGCTATTTTATCAAATGGAAATGTTACATTTCCCCAAAATTCAAAGACATATTTGGAAACTCTGGAAACGTTGGGATGTTTATAAGATGATGTTTGGCAGAACAGCACCAGTTTATAATGAGGTTTTAATATCTGATATATTCCACAGTTCATAGTGAATATTAGATTATTAGGCTAAATGTATATCGGATATTTATCTGTGGGGAATATGTTTACTTAGCCATAATATTAAAGCCCTTATAGGATGGTTAAATGTTAAAGCCATGCTGTAAAGCTCTTTGTCACTGATGTGATTCGTCATGTTCAGCCTGCATGATGCGAGGTGATCCAGTGACGTCATGATGAAGTCAAAAAAGAGGCGGAGAGAAAGAGAGAGAGAGGGAGAGAGGGAGAGAGAGAGAGAGAGAGAGAGAGAGAGAGAGAGAGAGAGAGAGAGAGCTTAGACGTAATTGAGTCCTCTGTGCATAACAGTAATAATACAAACACAGCAAACACACTATATGTTCCGGTGAATCCGGCTCCAGGTGAATCCTCTACTTCTGGCTGCCAGCGGCTCTGATGCGGGCAGGACAGGCAACGTCCTCTCCGGCATCCAGAGGTGCATGAGGAGAGCCGACAGGGAGGGGTCCTTTGATATTAGGGCTGCTTCCTTCTGGATGGAGACCGGCTGTTTGCAGGCAGCGATGGCCATGGAAGATGTCTCGAAAAAGGCGTCCGCCCGGAATGTGGCAGTGGAGCGAAAAAACCTCATCACTGTTTGCAGGTAGGCTGTATTTTCGAGGAGACGCTGTGTTTGTGTATTTAAAGTGTCTGAGCTCTGATGGGCGGCGAGATGTAAGTGGTCATGTTGTAGGTGTTTGGTTAATTTGTGTCTTATAACAACAAAATGATGCTGGACATGTAAATATGGCATTTTTTAACATCCACGCTTACGTCATCCCCACAATAAGTAATTTTTTCATGAAGTGTGTGGGCCTGCATGGACACGAAGCCTGCATGTGCACTAAACACCTTTAACTATAAATATAACACACAGATACCTCTATCCGACAGCACACAAACAGTCTGTGTGAGTTTAGCCATGTCATCTTTGTCTCTGCGATTCATTTTCTCCCCGCTGATGGCGTGGTTGCTATGACGACAACCTTCCTGGGGCAAGGACTAACTGGCACCCCAGGGACTCGGGGCAGGGAGGCACTATAAGGCCTGTACATCACGTCCTGATTGGACTTTGTGGGCTTGTTGAAAAGAGGATTGAGATTAAATTGTCTTCGCTAGACATACACGAATGCACACAGGCTATAAACTGCATAGTGTGCAAACACATATAGGCCTACACAAACTCTATAACTGTGTTTATAAAGGGATTCTGCAGACATGCATTTACTCTATAACTTGTGTTAAAGCCTTTGATGTCAGCAGGTGTCCACCTTACTGAGGAGACCTTGAGAAAGAAAGATCTGTAACTGTGTCTGACCTCTGAGCCTCCTATTTCAAAATGTAAACACCTGTACAGTTTTAGTTAGTAGCAGCACATTTAAACAGGCATGAATTGTGAATGACTTATCCAATTTGTGCTAATTAACCTTTCCAAACTTCCCAATCACAAAAGAGATTTTAGTATTTGACTAAATCCAAAAACTGTACTGCAGTTGAAATGAGATTTAGACTCTTCAAACTAGAGCACCACAGAATTTAACACTCAAATAGTCTACTAAATATAAGGAAATCTGTCTCTTTTCTGTCCATCCTTCTCTTCCTACAGATATACACTAGATACCTAAACTATATCCTGACTTAAAGTTATAATCGTTCACTCAAAAGCACGTCAAAAGTATTGACTTCCAGAAAATCTATAGTTTGAACCCTGGCTTCATGTCTGCTCTGCAGCTAAGCTGCTTGTGCTTCAAAGATTCGAGTCATCAATGTTAACGTCAAAGTCTGAAGTCATCAAATCACTCAAGCCTGTTTCATGGGTCCATTTCAAGCCCAAGTCATATGACAGTCCACAGACTGGACATGTCACATGTCACATGGTCACATGTTCAGTCATACAGCATGTCCTATGTATGTTACACTTATTAAACACATACAAACATTAAACACACATTCAGACAGCTGGACAGGTGAACTAGAAGGGACTGCACCTCTGCTGAGCCACTGACAAGCTTATCTGGGTCATGACACGGCCCTGCTGTGTGTAATACAGTGAAAACACAGGGGATTGTGCTCGTTTTGATGTGGAGGATAGTCAGCCAATTATTGTCCAGTATCTGGCCCTGCTGAATGAGACATTGTTGTGTTTGGAACAATGGGGAGTGAAATCACTTGCCTCACTGGCTCGTGTTAGGATAAGCATTGTCTTGTGGACACGCAAACTGAAAGTGTGTGTATTAGTATGTTTTACTAATAACACGTCCAATAAAAACAGTTTAAAAGTAGCCACTGAGGCACAAACTTGGTGATTCCAGAGTCAGCAAAACATAACCAATATCTATATCTGAAGTCATTTCTCTCTATCAAACGTACATTAAATTGCTGACATATCTGATTTTGCAAAAGACTATTTCTCATTGTCACTGCAGGACCATATCTAGTAGGGTTTAAGTAACCCATATGGCCTCTCTTGGCATATCTCCTTGTGTCTGGACAAATAGCATTTGGCAGGTATTCTTGCAGCAAATAGACCTGCTGAATTATTTAGTCTTCAGGAACATATTTAGGAGCGGTCATTTCAGGGGAAGGATGATGTGGCCTGGGAAAAAAAAGTGTTTTAGTTACCAAAGGCACATGGGTTTATTATTGTAGCAGGAAATTACATGAAACCCCTAATTATGCAGGTACATTGTTACACTAGAGAATACATATCCATAAGTTATATCTAAATATGTTTTATCAGCTACTGTAATTCCCCAGAACAGTAACAGTAGCAATGAAATTAGCAAATGCTCATTGGAAGATATTACAGAACCAAGCTCATCCTATAGTATTAGCATGGATAGCAGGATGACTGGATGACTCAATGTCCTGGATCTGATCGAGAGCTGTTCTGTTTCAATTATTGATTAATCTGCTCATTTATTTTCTCCATTAATCGTTTTGTCTTTAAATTGTTGGAAAATGGCCACTATGTTTTCCCAGAGCCCAGGGTGGCATGTTGCTTGTTTTTTAATGGTAAACAGTCTAAAACCCAAAGATGTTCATGATGATGTACAGTAGACAAAGACAAACATAAAATCATCACATTTAAGAGGCCAAATCCAACTAACATTTGGCATTCTTGCCTGAAAAATCATGGAAACTATTTATCAAATATTAATATAGTTGTCAAATTTACTGTCAAATGATTAATCAATCAACCATGTCAGCTCTAATCTGATATTTCAGCCAAAATTCACTGACCTACCACGCTACCACAGTTACCACAGTTACCCAGTTATACTGTACATCACTATTTCACTAACATAGCATTCACATAATGACCAAGAACAAATTAATAATGTAATTTTATGAACATGTTTAAGATTGGGATCACAACAGTTTGTATCAGGCATCCTTTACTTTACTGTCATTACTTTCATTCACAATTTTTTTGCCTCAAATCACATTAATTGTACATTTTCCCTACCATCCCAAATATTTTTCTCCTGACTGTGCCTTAAACTGCTTATGTTGGGTGTTTTGCTGAAGTGTGTTTGCTGAATATATTCATGTATGTCAAAAAGTACATGGTAAGCTACAGCGAGGTGCATCACAAACAGGCTTCCTTACAACTGTGAATGTATTACATCAGAGCAGAGTCATAAATCCAAGCTGTCCAGTAAAAGGTGATTGAGTAGTTGGAGCTTCCTGAAAGCTCTGCCTAAACGTCTTCCTCCCAGTAAATGAGTGACATCAGGCTCAAGTACGGAGATGAGAGTCAGCAGCAAATGGATTGTACGATGTGACTGTGGTGGAAATCTACATTCATATGAGATGCATATTATTTGACCACAGTGTCTCTAATGCATTTCATTCTCTTTTACTAAATATACTATAAAGATACTTACATTGATTTATTTAATCAGATACCAAAAAGTTGAATTATAGTTTCATCTGTGATTAGTTCAACCTACAGTAAACTGAAACTAAGCAGTAATACATTAAAGGTAAAATATGTAATTTTTCTGCATTAAAATGTCTAAAAAACGACTAGACCTATGTTATATATTTTGTTGAGTTGTCTACTTACATTATCCCAAATGTCTCCAACAATGTTCAAATTCAGAGAAATCTGTCATTTCAAGCTCATTCTTATTCATTTGGTCGGCAGTCAATGGCATCATATCGCTGTGGTGCGTGCGTCAGTGTTGTGGTTGTCTGCCAGAAGCTTCATAAATTGACTTTTTATCCGGTTTTAAGTCACATTTTTATGATATACTTTTTTAGATCTTGGCCATTTTTAATTATATCTTTTAACCAGATGAAGGATTTTAGTAATCAGATGTCTGGATCCTTAGTTGTCAGAGAAACAAGTTGAGCAAACGTTAGCAGCAGCTCGGCTCGCAACCACTCCGGACGTCCTGTGTCTGCTGAACAGCGTGGAAGAAACACAGATTTTTAAAGCGAAACTGCTTTATTTAGTGTTTTTACCAGTTTTAATTACCAGGTCTGCTTGTTTTGGAGAGGAGGGGAACTCTGCGGATGATTTGGCTCTCAGCAAAAACATCCTGGACGATGAAGGAATCCTAACCGGGAGAAGCTGACTGCAATGACGGCAATGGTGGTTGTTTAACAGTAAAGACAACAACTCCCATGATCACATGCTACTTCATGACATCATCAAACTCTGTCTTTTGTTTTTGTTTTGATTGAGAGACCCCTAGCGGCAGAAATTACATATTATCATATTATGCATCTAATCTGTGACTAGTTTAATCCCATGATGACCATTACTGGCAAACCAAACTCCCTGTATGAATACTCTCTCTCTCTCTCTCTCTCTCTCTCTCTCTCTCTCTCTCTCTCTCTCTCTCTCTCTCTCTCTCTTAAATAGGTTTTCAGTAAAGACTCTATTAGAGAAATACACAGCTGAGCCCATTGATGATTCATCAGAAGAGTTCATCAATTTTGCAGCCATCCTCGAGCACATCCTCAGCCACCGCTTTAAGGGTAATGAACCCATAAGGAATTTGTCCCTTATATACTGCATATTATTTAAGATAAAAATAAAAAATACTGAAACATAGCCTAAATGGAATCTGATATTGAAAATGTCCAAATGCTGTTACTGATAATGGACTTTTAGAAGATTATACAGGTTTCCACAAAAATTATGTCATTATTAAAACTTAAAAACAAGGAATTAATGTTTATTTGTCATTAATACACATAAACATAAAGAGGAATCAATTTAATGTTGCTACTAATAATGAAATTACTGCATATCATTATTATAATGTATCTGTATGAAAATGTTGTACTGAGTTTTTAAACAAAATACAGTCAACCCTTAAAGACTGAAGTTCCAGATGCATTTATGAAGTGATAAATTAGTAATTTATTGTGCCTGTGTAGTAAAATACGTATATATATAATTAATAAACATTATATACAGTATACTGACATATTACATGTTTTTAGAGCAACATAGAGACAATATTAATGTTGCACTGTATTTCTAGGCTCCAGCAGCTGGTTTGATGGCCAGAGAAGTTTCTGGGACTTCATCCGGCTGGCCTGCGCTAAAGTGCCCAACAGCTGCATTAGCAGCATCGAGAGCATGGAAAACATCAGCACCTCACGAGCAAAGGCAAGTCCTACCAACAATGATGGTGGAGATGAAGATTATTAAAAAATATATCATGATAAAAAAAATGGTAAACAAAAACATAGAACATATGAAATCACTGTGAAATATGGTAAAATGGGCTATGTTATGTTATATAGGATAAAATAGTATAGTTAAGTAGTAATTTTTTATTTGAGGTGACTATTTAAGTTCATTTTTTAACCTCTGGTGACCCCCTTAGGGCCGAGCCTGGATTAGAGTAGCCCTGATGGAGAAGAGGCTGTCTGAATACATAGCTACTGCTCTGAGAGACAGTAGAACAACCAGGTTAGAGGCTTCAGCACACATGTTTTATACGGTAGTATCATCTAATCCCAGCTAGAACCTTGTTCCCACCTGGTTGTACCTGTGTCTGTACTTCAGGAGACTCTATGCAGAAGGAGCTGTCATGTTAAGAGAAGAAGCCACAGTGCTAACAGGGATGCTCATAGGTCTCGGAGCCATAGACTTCAGGTGAGGAGTCTTGCCCTTCATACAGTGACCTTTTATGCATCCAAATGATCGTTGATGAGTCTCTGTAGTTTTTTGTCTTATTTCTATGCTGTTTCTCCTCCACAGTTTCTGTCTGAAAGGGGAAGCCTTGGATGGGAAATCCTCTGCTGTGATTGACTACACGCCATATTTGAAATTCACACAAAGGTATATCTTTGACACAACTTATAAAAAATCTTAAATACTCAACAATACATTGGAAGACCCAATAAATGTTTAAACTTTTATGTACTTGAAAAAGAAATGGTTTCATCTTGGTATTTACATTTTTTAATCATGAAAATACTCTTGATATCTTTACATATTTTTCTTTGGTTTTGTGCAAACTTACTTTTTCATACAGTTACATACCAAAATGTTTTCTGTAAAATAGGGCAATTACAAAACACTGACTGTGCTGTGCTGTAAATATGATTAAGCAGTTTCAGTTCTGTCAGTTTTTCACTGTCCAGTTTTTTAGGGGAGTTCTGCAATCTTCAAACATATTGCAAAAAAGATATAATTTGACTTATAGTCCAGTTTGAAATGTGTTACAAACGGTACGTGCAAAGTCAATATTGGCACTAAAAAACAGTCAAATTGACTGCTTCTGTTGTAGCTATGATTACATGAGTGATGATGACGATCGACGGAGTGTTGACAGCAGCACAAGTGATGACAGCATCCCTGAACATCCCTACATCCCTCTGGTCACTGATGAGGAGAGCTGGAGCACAAAGTGTCGCAAGATGGAGCAGAGGTTCAAGATCGTCAATGCTCAGAAGGTGCCATCTTTTTATGTTTGAACATACACAGGACAGGATTGCTTAAAGGAATATTTTGACATTTGGGGAAGTAGACTTATTCACTTTCTTGCTGAGAGTTAGATGAGAAATTTCATAGTGCTCTCATGTCTGTGTGCTGAATATGAACCTATAAGCAGCAGCCCTTTAGCTTAGCTTAGCACAAAGACTGGAAACAAGGGGAACAGCTAGCCTGGCTCTGTTCAAGGGTAACACAATCTGCCTACCAGCACCTGTAAAGCTCACAAATGAACATGTTATATTTCATTCATCTTATATAAGTGTTGATGTCAAATAGATGCATTACTCAAAACTATTTCTTTAATTGAGTCAGCCGACACTGGTTTAGCTCTGCATAAATGTTAACTGTAAATTTTGAGTGTTCACAGTAGTGTTGAGCAAAAGTGGGCACATCCTAAATTACAACATCACAAAATAAATTCTGTAATATCACAGCTGATGATCACAGATGAATACGAGTATGCAGGGGTGTCATTTCCTTTTACTCAGTGTGTATGTGCATTGTCAGGGTTACCTGGAGGAACTTGTGCGTCTGCGTGAGTCCCAGCTGAAGAACACAGAGACGGAGAACAAGAGGCTAAAGGCCCGGCTGGAGGAACTACAGAGCCAGAGCCAACAGGAAAAGAAGGAACTGGAGGGCATAGTCCTGGAGCTTCAGGATCAGCTGTGAGTACAATAGACAGAGGGTAGTGCTCAGATTTCAGATTGTTTTAGTTATATCATCAAAGATGTTGAATTTGTTTCTGATAATGTACTGCACGCTCTTGTTTGTCAGGACAAGCTTGATTCCATGTGACTCCAACGACTTGGCCAAAAACCAGTGGCCGACACTCCAGGAGTTCAACAACGAGGAGGACGTCAAGCTGTTCCGCAGGTTTGACTGAGTGTCTGTCTCCTCTCCTGGTATAACTGAGCTTCAATGCAACACAATTGCTCACACTCTGCAGCATATAATCAACCAGCAAATGTCATTTGAGAGAATAATTTTGTTCAAGGATTTGGCATGCAATACTGAACATATATACAATACATACACTGTATTCATGTACAGTACATCACATCACACCATGCATGTTCTACTCATTCATACATACTGTATATTAAGTTGCACATATAGTTACACATGCATTTGCTACCTATGCCCATATACAATATATTTGCATACTTTTTAATACAATATTTGTTTACTGTTTTTACATAAACAGTCAAGATATGGAGCCTGAAATTTGACTTTTAGAGCTGTTACAACTGGTTGATTAATCAATTAGTTGCCAACAATTAAATTAATCTCCAACTATTTTGATAATCAATAGTTAATAATAGTTTTGAGTCATTTTTTACGATCACTCTCGGCAGATCAAGAGTGATCAAGATTTTTCACCATTTTCTGATATTTTTTGGACCAAACAATATAATATAATAATCGTTATTTGCAGCCTTAGTGACTTTTACCAGTGACTTTTTAATTATAATCAACTGATAAATTGATCCATTTTAAAAAAAAGCTTTTATAATGCTACGTCTTTGGCAGTAGTCTGGCCAGTCAGAGCTACTTCTACTCCTCAGCTGGTTGGATTCCATGTCATTTTTAAATGGCGCACATGTCTTTAATTAAAGAGAGCTGTCTTTAATTAAGCCGTATGTTAAAGCTAGAAACAAATGAACTGTGAGGTGGAATATGATAGGCAGTCACATTAGTAAGTATAATGACAGAACATTGTATTTAAAAGCCTTTTTATTATTAATAGGTGATCCCATTTTTTTAAAAATTTACTTCAAGTTTTATAATGAATAATTTAAATTCAATCTTGAAACATTACTGTATAATGGCTTTTTCAGAATGTATCCATTTATTAATTGATTATGAATAAACACTGAATGAGTCTGAAATTATTCAGGTGACACACTCCATGGTTCAAGGACATAGTAAAGCAAGTTTTTTCAGCTCCAACCAATAAAAACCCTACATATTTCAGACCTGCCTGCCTTCTACTATAGTGTTGACCTTTGTTGTCCTTTTGTTGACCTTTAGGAGAAGTTTCCCCAGCACAGAGCTGCTGTCAGTGGAGATCAGCCTGGATTCAGACTCTCAGAGGATCGAGGGGAAACAGAATGGAGGAGCCTGGTGCACAGGTGACATTTTAGACAGTCACACACTTTACCACACTGTGTTCTTATAAAATGATAACTGCGTAAACACACACACACACACACACACACACACACACATTTGAATTCACCCTTCTTTCCCACCCCTTCAGGAAAGGACTACACTCCCTCCATGATGGGCCTGTGTGGGTCCTTGGCCTCCATTCCGAGCTGCAAGTCCCTGGCAAGCCTCAAGTCCAGTGAGTGCCTGGTCAACATCAGCACAGAGAACAGTCCTGCCCTCTCTCCCAGCTAGGGGGCGCCAAAGAAACACTGCCAACCACTGAACAGACACTGAGACAATTCAACATGAAAACAAAAATGACTTCTTTTGGTAGGCGGACAAATGCTTGCTCTTTCGTGGCCCTTACGTGAGTCCCTTTACTTTTAGGCTCTGAGCCCAGCTCTCTGTCAACTTACACCTTTTTGTGAAGAGTAGCCTCCCTGTGTGGGACTGTCCAACAAAGACGCAGGAATAGCTGCTGTACTGCCCGATGGCCTCCTTCAGTTTCACTGTCTTTCATAATCTCGACATGATTAAGCCTCGTGCAATGCAAACAGACGGTTCAAGTTTGAACTCTCTTACGTCATGAAGCTTGATTTTGTGCAATTACAGTCATGTATCTGTACTGGTCATATTCATCCAAACTCACTGTAGTGTTATGTACGTATTTGTCCATTTGTCTGTGTCTTATCAGTCTGTCACTGTATCTTCTGCCTGTTGCATAATACTGGCAGTGCAGGATGGATGAGCTGTTATAACCCTTTAGGGAACAGAAACAATGTTTTGCCATACACTTATAAGAGGACTGGTTAAATGATTACAGAGATGAAAGAGGGGCTTATAATGTGCGAGTTAAAAATGTGGCTAGAGGGTTTTATGAAAAAGATTATTTAAATTTAACAGAAGCAGCTTTATGATATTCAGTTGAATGACAGTTTAGGCCTTATTCAATCATACATTAGTTACAGATTTTAGGATGTGACATGAAAAACCTGTCAGGCTAACAAGGTTTGCAGAGCCGCTACAATGTGAACATAAAAAAAATAGACATACTATCTATTGCATACAAATGCAAAGTGCATTGAGACTATGCAGAATGAATGTTTTCATTGTCTTTCTCTACAAACCTGGCTTGATACAGCAGGAGAGAAATAGTGAATGTGCAACGTGCCTATGTGTGTATCATTTAATTTTTGGTTTTCATTTTTTCCTGTGATCTGTTCTTCTTCTATTATCATTTATTTTATGACATACTTACTTGTATCATTTGCCATTATGTAAATTGCAATCTCATGCAGTGTTGTTGAGAGTCGGGATAAATTGTGTTATTTAAAACTGCAATAAAACTGCCTTTTTTTGAAACGTTAAACGCTAGTATGCATTGGATATGTACTTTTTTTTTAGCCACACTAGCGGTATGGCTCCTGGGATGGCAATGACAGTGTTTGTTTGCTGGTCAGTCGGTCCACCACTTTGATGCAGACTGAAATATCTCAACAACTATCAGATGTATTGCCATGAAATGTTGTACAAACATTCACCGCCCCCAGAAGATGAATCCTTCTGACATTTGTCATGCTTTGACTTTACCTCTAGTACCACCATGAGGTTCACATTTATGGTTTTGAGTGAAATGTCTAGACAACTATTGTCCGATTTGAAACCTGTTGACACAGACATTCATGTCTGCCACAGCATGAGCTGTAATAACTGTGGTGATCCTCTGACCTTTAATTTTACACCGCCATCATGCTAAGATTTCAACTTGTCCAATACTTTGTTTATGACCTGCAAAATTAGCAACATCCCCATTAACTTAAGATGAGCATCGTAATTAGTGCTAATTTGCAAACGTTAGCATGCTAACATGCTAAATGAAGATAGTGAATGTGGTAAACAAACCTGACAAAGGAGATTAGCATGATCATTTAGCTCATAGCTCTGCTGTGCTTTAGGCTCACACAGTCTTGCTCATGCACATATTGTTCATGAATTGCCTCCACATTCACATTCAACAATATCTTTTTCTGCAAGTCATGTTGCTTGCATTTGACCATTTACTTACTCACTACTAACTTGGTAGCTGTTAAATGTCACGATTTACAATAAAATAAGACACAAAAATGACAGACTGGGGAGAAAAAGAAAACGTATTCTCAATGCTGACGTCATAGCGAAGTCATTTACTGTAGATTCAAGACACTCAACACATGATCTTTCCCCCTGTGCCTCGGTCACTCTTTGTGTTCACGTCTCCTCTTTTTAGCTTAACTTTGTGAAGCATGAAGCATTTGTGTTTCTCCTAAAATGGGTTCCAAACAGCCGAGGCCTAACGTGGGGTCATAGGTTAGAATCATTCATTCATTAACACAGACAAATACACAGAGCTAAACAAACAGCAGCTGAAAGTCCTTTGGTAAACATTGGAAATGCATTATGTAGGAGACACATTCCAGATTGACATACTGTCCAATTAACTCCCTGGCTGTAAATGAATGGATACCAAAAAGGTTGTGAAAAGTTGGTTTCAGTTATTTGGCTTTGTCTTTGGCTGTTTTGTGTTGGTGACATCAATTGTTGGGTGCAGTTTCACTAGATAGATGAGCAGGCTGCTGGACACATGGTTCAGCACTTCACCCTTCTGTGATAAAGCACATTCACTCCCATTTTGTCGTGCCACACACAAGCATGTTATCTAAGAATGGGCTGAGGTGAATAAGTTCAAATGTTACGCCAGTTTGGTTTGGGTGAGGGCATACTGGAGCCACTGGTCTAGGATCTGCTTAAGTGCACATCATGTTATCTATGCCTCCTTTCCCTGACCCACCATTGGCACTCCCTTTTACACAGAACATTTATCTCCCACAATGCACACTGTCTTGCACATACATGCACACACACCACCCCAAACCACCTCATAGTCCACCCAGATGGTGCACACACACACCCAGCTTGGATGATTTCATCAGCCTACAAATGAATGAATGAATTAATTAATTAATGTGTTGAGAAAGATATGCTTCAGTACACTAAATATCAGTGGTGGAAGAAGTACTCAGATCTTAAATAAAATAAAATTACTGATCAATCTGAAATACTTAATTACAAGTAGAAGTCCTGCATGAAAAATCCCACTTAAATAAAAGTACATAAGTATTAACAGCAAAATGTACTTAAAGAATTAAAGTAAAAGTACTCATTTCTCATTTGCCCCATTTCGGACTGATATATTGTTATATATGACATCATTAGATTATTAATACTGGAACAGCAGTCAATACAAAGAGCAGCATTTAACTGTTGTAGCTGCTGGAGGTGGAGCTAGTTTGAACTACAGTACTTCATGTACAGTTAGCTAGTTTAGCCCATTGGTTCCAAATCTAGTGTTCGGGCCCCTCTTAAGGGTCACCAGATAAATCTGAGGGGTCGTGAGATGATTACTGGGAGAGGAAAGAAGAAAAAATAAAGTTCTGATAAACAAATCTGATTTCAGACTTTTTCTCTAGTCTTTGATTTTTGGTGAAATATTGCATCATTTGAACATTTTTTGAAATGAAACCAGAGGGGAAAACCAGAGGGAAAAATCACTATTTATTGGAGCTGTTAACAACTCATAGACATCTGAAATGTGACCCCAACTACACACTGCTTTTTGTAAGACATCAAAAGCCAAAAAGGTTGGAAACCACTGGTGTCATCTTTAAAAGTATGTTGTATTTTAAAAGTTTGTTATGTTATCCATTGTGTCAAATCTTCTGTAACTAAAGCTGTCAAATAAATGTAGTGGAGTAGAAAGTGCAATATTTCCCTCTGAAATGTAGTGGAGAGGAAGTATAAAGTAGCATCAAATGGAAATGCTTAAGTGAAGTACAAGTACCTCAAAAATGTGCTGAACTACAGTACTTGAGTAAATGTGTTTTCCACCACTGCTAAAAATGGTAAACTACAGTAGCTTGTTTAAAAAAGTAGTCTGTATTTTTTTTTTACTTTAAATGTGACTGTTTAAAGTTACTACTGCTGATTACCAGGCTTTAAAAGTTCAAATAAGGCATTTAAACAAGAATTTTATGGTGAAAATCAGTTAATATGAGATATGAATCGGAGGCGGTGACAACACATTTCATTGTCCGAGTTTGATGGATTTATGGCAAACTGTCCAATAGGGTCGAAGCTTGACATTGCACAAACCAATCAAAAGTGAGATCCAGAGCTGGTCCCGCCCCCGACATAATTAAACCCACACCAGCGTGGAGGAGGAGGTGGAAGTGTTTGGAGTTGAAACAAGAACGCGGAGGGCAGAAATCTTCTGTCCACCTCGCAACTTTTTTCTGGGCCACCAAAACTCGCTCCGGCCCGAAAAATTATAATGAAATATACACCCAGGTTTGCTCAGAAGACGTAGGAGTTGACGTTAAAGTGACTTTTTAAAGCTGGAGCCGCTTCCTTGTTCGACAACGGGGCGAAATATCTCAACATCTTCACAAAGAAACTTTTGCTTGCTAGGCAGCTAACTCGCACTCAAGCCAGAAAAAAAAGTATGATCACCGCCGAAGACTTGATCACAAGCCATAAATAACGACTCATCTGTCGAGCTAAGTGTTGCTGGTAGTTGTATAAACTTGGAAATGGTGTCTGTATGACTCAAGACTGAGTTTTGTAACGGTTTTTGAGTAGTCATCATCACCAGGAGGAGGAAGAGTTGCAGCTGGTAGCCAGCACACCACCAGTGTTTCCACCAGAGCGCCCCCAGATCTCCATCAGGCAGGACATACATTGCTCATTTCAGCTAGTTGAGAGCCAGGCTGTCCCAGATTTGTCACTGGAAAGATGTCAGGCCGAAGTGGAGCTGGACAGACCCGGGGAGCTGCGGTGGGTCCACAGCCCCTCAAGGCGACCATTCCCTACCAGCTGGCCAGCAAACCTCGACCCAGCCGGAGAGATGGAAAGTCAGGTATGAGCTACACCTGTCACACTGTATGGATCATGTAGTCATGAAGAAATTATATGATGGGAAATGCAAAAAAAAAGGGAAATAAAAATAAAGCTTTGCACAGGTTGCAAGTAAAATTCATGACTATAGTTAGTTTCAACGTGAAATTGACTGATTTACCTCAGAAATGCCTGACCCAATAAAGCCCCAGTGATTAGAAAACATCTGTAGCTTCATCCAGTCATATAATAATCAATAATATCAACACTGAAGTCACTACAGCATCTCTGTCTGTGATTTCCTGAATTAAGTTTTTCAACAGACAACCACTAATCAGCTATTAACCTTCACTGTTAAATGTGTATTGTGTGCTATGAATTAAGCTGTGTTCAGATTAAAGATTTGTCTATCATACTATAATTTGATTTTGATAATAAAACAATAACATTGACTTCATATAAATAAAGTATTATATGAAGCAGTATATGGCAAATGGTTGTCACTTTATAGATACTATATAGATCTGTTAAGGCCCACAACTTACAATTATTACAGTAATGATCGATTAATGATGAATACCTTGTCGATTAACTGTTAACAACATGAAATACTGAAAAATGCTCATCAGAGGTTCCCAGAGCCCAAAGTGACGTCTTCAAAGTGTTTTTGTTTTGTCTGAACAACAGTTCTCAACCCAAAATATTCAGTTTATTATCATAGCAGACATAGAAAAGCAGGAAATATGAACATTTAAGAGGCTGGGACCGGCCATTTTGTCATTTTTCCTTAAATTATTTAAACTATTAATCATGTATCAAAATTGTTGTCAATATAACAATCGAAAGCATTTACATTACATTTTATGTTGATAAACTAAATGAGTAATCGACTAATAATTTCAGTTCACAGTGTGATCAGTGTTGACATGAAGTAGCCTAAAGCTTGCTCACTGTAGCTGTATTACACTTTTCACACACTTTTTGAATTAGAGCTGCAACAATTAATCGACAGACAGAAAATGAATCGCCAACTATTTTGATAATCGATTAATTGTTTTGAGCCATTTAATCTCGTTCCAGCTTCTTAAATGTTAATATCTTCTGGTTTCTTTAGGCCTCTATGATAGTAAAATGAATATCTTTGGATTTTGGACTGTTGTATCAGGACAAAACGAGACATTTTCGGTTGCATCTTGGGCTTTGGGAAACAGTGATCAACCGTTTTCTAAACGACTTATTGATTAATCAAGAAAATAATCAACAGATTAAATAATGATGTTGGTTGTAGGGCTGATGTGGGAGCTGTATACATAGACAGTCAGTAACCACAGTATTGTTCATGTGGTTTCTGTTATGTTGGTGAAAAGAGTGAATGTTAATGAGTACAAACTGATATTAGCCTCAAAAGTCTGTCACCAATTGAGGCAAACATAAAAGATATTTGAGTCTGTTGCCACATGTAAAATAAAAAGTTGTTATCCTACTGACAGCTGGGAAAGCCAAACCGCAGCAGCTGAGCCCCGGCATGAGGCGGACGATGTCTCTTGATGCCATCATCGGTCCGTACCTGCAGGGACACTGGCCCAAAGAACCAGAGGGTCAGGGCAGCCTGTCTCGCAAGGACAAATCCACTCAGGTCAGCTCCGGATGAAGAATGTTCCTTGGTGTTAACATATTTAGGGTGGCAAGTTTGAATCGAAACCATTTTGTCAGGGAGAAATGCGTGGAATGCAACTTTACCACTCATGTTTCCATAGTCAGACTGTAAGTCTGACTTTTATATTTTAACTCTTTGAATGTGTCTGTGTAGCCGTGGTTTATTTTTGGAGTTGGGTTATGTGTTAAAAGATTAGTTAGCACTTTTTGCTTAGAGAGAAGTTGCTAGGAGACGGACTGAGGGAGGGAGGGAGGGAGGGAGTGTGCTTGCACAGTTATTACAGAGTGAGAACCACAGCCATGAGAACAGTCCCTGAAGTCAGCTGACGAGGCCGTTTTGGCTGCACCCATCCTCTCTGCTCAGTGTGCAGGCACTCGCCACTGCTTTTTGGTTGCCCACATCCTCCCCCCCCTCTTTGTTTTTCGGTTTCCCCTGCTCTTTTGTTCCTCTACAAGTGCGAAGACAGAGACTCTGTGGGTGTGGATGGTGTGATTTGGCTACAGATCAACCTTTCGGCATGAGAATCTGATCTGTGCTAAGTGTGCAACAAATTAGTAAAATATGTGTGAAGTCCTGATGTAATGTGCAACTTGAACGTAACATTTTCCAGTCAGGCTGAAACTTTAAATATTTATAATCACATTGAATGTTATTTGAAGGGTGTGAGTCACCATATTGTGGTTTCTTCCTCCTCAGACCCCAGACTCATGGACAGACAAAACGCAGAGCAGGAGAGGCAGCAGCAGCAGCAGTAACAGCAGCAGCAGCAGCAGCAGTAGTCACAAACGGTCGGCATCATGGGGCAGCGCTGAACATCTCCGGGAGGTGAATCTCTGCCTTTATTGCTCAACTTTTGTGTTTGTGGGAACCAGATTTGCTAAAGTGAGCGTTTTTTTTTTTTTTTTAATTTTTGTATCAAGGAGAGAAAGTTCTTGAAAAACACCTAACTCAATTATTTTGACAGCATTGAGCAACACGAGACAAATGATCTCATCTCTCAAGAAACTTCCCTTTTTCACACTTTTCCTTGAGCCGCACTCTTCATCACTCACTGCTAAAATAATACAAAATACTTATGAAGAATTCTTGTTGTAAAATGTGGCATTTGTCAGTTTGAAGGATTTCCTGCGAGCTGATTGACTGACAATAACCTCTGTTCATTGCAGATTGCTAAACTAAAACAACAGCTGCAGCAGCGCAGCAAACCTGCAGTCTCAGGGGGACATGACAAAGACCGCCAGTGTGGGTATCCTCAGGGGAGCTGTAGCCTGGGAACTACTCAGGTACTTTACCATCTCATCACCACACATAAACATACTACACAGCCTCCTTCATACATGCATGCGTGTACATTTTTAAGAAGTACATCTGACAGTATTTTTATATTAGCGCAACCTCTCTGGCTTCATGCCATGTATGTATCTTTATCTTAATAGTGTTAAATACAACAATGTGAACTCTCACTCATTACATTCATCATCAAAGTGAATAAACGTTGCTGCTCATCAGCAGGAAGTGAACAAAATCAAACACTGAAGCAACAGGAAGGCCACTACATCACGTTGCTTCTCCTTTTCAGAATGAAAAACGTTCTTCTGCTTTTCAGCACAGCTGTTCTGCACTGTTTAGTTGGTGGTGCCACCCTCCACTGGGCCGAGGAGGTTTCAGATTTGTGCGTTGCAACATGATAAACCGACAAGGAAGTTTATGAACCTGATTCGTGCCAGAAAGTGTTTATAAGTTTTCATGAGCACCATCGTTTTAGGACTTGGTGAATTTCTGTGATCTCTCCAGCACATGCTGCTTCAATATTTAACTCATGAAGAATGTGCTTTGTTGTTTGTGTTCTCAGACTCAGCCAATTCCCATCCCTCTCGCTCCCCTGTCTACACTGGTCCCTCGGCTGCGCTGCAGCGTGGAGGGCCTCAACCAAGAGCTGGAAGGCATGTTCATCTGCCAGCCAACACATCAGCAGCACAGGGTACCTCTCACCTCCCCTCCACACAACAAACGCATGTGCAAAAGGATCAGAAAGTATTTAACTTGTATAAAGACTCCGAGATTTCTGAAAAAGCTTCTTCTGATGTTAATTAAGCAGTGTAAACATTGTTGTTTCCTCCTCTTGGCTCAGCTCCTTGAGGTCCCAGACGGACACCGGGCTCCAGTCCCTTCGCAGAGCCGCAGCAGCGGATCTCAGAGTGACCCCGCCGCCACCACACCTCTCTCCTCATCTCCCACCTCCTCCTCACCCTGCTCCTCTCCCACCTATATCTCCAGCTCCCTGCCCAATTGTGAAGACGCACTTCTGGACTCGCACCAAGGTTGGTTTCAAAGTACAAGGTGTCATTCAGTCTTTTGGTCACGACAATCAGGATAGTGCAGTTTCTCTAACAAATATATACAAAGGTGAATGATAGATGAATAGAAAAAGACGTGTAGATGAAAAAACAGAGAAAATTCATACAAATTCCACGGTGGTTAAGAGTTTAGTCCAACACATCTTTTTATAGCACATATGTGCTATAAAAAGCCTTTCCACTTCTTGGAAAGGCTGAACGAGAGAATTTTGGATTTATTTATGACCACTAAGTTGACCACTAAAGTGATTGTTTTGTTTTTTTTTTGCTTTTGTTTTTAATCACCACAAAAATTGTATTTTTCTCGGTTTTTAGAATGTACTACATTGACAATACCTGTAGTTGCCATCTAGTATGTTCTGTACAGAAATTGCCTTTTTACAGGCATTACAGCAAACCAGCAACTGTTTGTTTATCATGTCAGTTGTAGAGCATTTTCAAAAGTGAGACCTAGAAGTAGCCTTCAAACATGTACCTGGGAGTTGATGCTTTAGGACAAAACCAGATAGTAGCTTTGAAAAGCAGAAATGTTAGAAAACAAAAGGGAAAGTGAACTGCTGCTGTGTGACATTTGCACCTGTTGCTGACAATCAAGAAACAGCCTAAAATCAGAAACCCACTCAGACACAACCTAAAATCAGAAAACCAATCTGCACATAAACACACGTTCCTGCAGCCAAACTGAAACAAACACTCACATTCAAAACAGGGGTTTGGGGAAAAGAATGCACATATTTTTCCCTTTTTTTTTATAAATTACAATCAACTGCAAAATGTGTGCGTGCGATTGAACCTCATATCCCACCAATTTCACTCATACAGTTAACCATAAATGGAACAATGCAAAAGGCCACAAGAATATCGTCGTACATGTTGTTCCTGTGGAGAGCGGCAGCAGTATTAAAAACAGAAGAAAGTTCGAGAGGCTGAAGGCTGCAGCAGTAATGCAGTCGGTGCAACAAACGAAACAATTCAATAAATAAAACAAAGTGGTCAGACACGGAAACACCAAGAAGCTCATGGCTGCACACTGTCAGTGTAAAGACTAATGGAGGCACAGGGGACACTGAAACTCACTGCTTGGTATTTAAGAATCTACTGTAGGCCTATATAGATACATGCATGACTGATGAGACCTCACACTCAATATCTAAAATACAATAATCACAGGTGCATGCAGGTGGTGAAGTGAAGCGGTTGAAGTCGTTGTCTTCAGTGCTCTGTGCGCCTGACGACACAGTCATGTGTTCACTGCAGTGATTTTTACACACAAAACTATATGAAAACTAAAATGGTACTTGGTGATCTATGCACAGTATTTGAAGATATTATCAAATAGCTATCGGCGATCAGTTCTGCAGTTATTTAAAGCGATTTGAGGTAATCTTGGATTCTCTACAACCGATAATGATGATAATTGCATCAGTTAACATGATTGAGGTAAAAAGGAATCAGTGTATTTAAGCTTAATATCGGGGGGGGGGGGGGAGGCAATCCAGACTTCCCAGCATCCTGACACATCCTGGCATCATCCTGACGTTATCCTGGCATTCCAGCAGTGCTGTGCTGCTCCACAGCTGACCAGGAGCGGGAGCACCGTACGGCCTGGCCCTCTCCTCTTTACTCTAGGGGTTAGGAATGTGATTGTGAGAAAGTGCATTAAGCTCAGTGTTTCAATAATAGTTCAATAATAAATTACAGATGTTAATTGAGTAAGATTTTAGCTGGCTTGTATCTTTTTAACATTGAAAGGTTCTTATGTAATAATTAAGACTCACTAGCACAAACAGAAGTAACACTGCTGGCTTGAATGTTTATAATAAAGTGGATCTATAATTAACGTTTGATTATGAAATGTGTGAGAGGAATCGTTATACAATCTGGCTTTAATTTACCACCTCACCATCTGCGTCACCAGTTTCCCCTGTCTCTAAGATGTTTGTACGCATTGGTCAGAGTTTCAGTAAAAGTGCACACATTCTCCCGTCAAGTTTGTTTTTATAAATCCCAGCTTTGTCGTGGGAAGTGACGTATTGCTATAGCAAAACAGCTATAAATTTGTCTTTGGTGCTCATGTCCTCATATTGCTTATGTGTTTACACAGAGCTACTAGGAATTATACTACTTTTATCCTGTTTTAACACACGGTACTAAATTAATTTGACACATAATCAGTTGGAACAAAATAAACTGAGAATAAACTTTTCTGAGGCTTATTTTGTTCAGAGAGACCTTTAAATGACAGATCACATAAATAGTTTGTGTAAATTGAAACCGTTAGGTGCAACTAACTAATATCAGTCGATAAGTAGCGTGTGCATCACCTCGAATCTTGGTGTAAACTTAAAACTGTCCTCAGAAATGTAGAATCTTTCAATATACTGACACTTTTTTGCTTTCCATTTTCAGGGTTGATAGACGGCGCAGAGATGTGCCTCCTGTCTCCGTTCTCCTCCCAGAGCGAGGCTGACCTCTCCCTGCCTCTGCTGATCTCCTCCTCACCAGGGCCCAACAAAAGCTGCTGCTTCCAGAGAGAGCCTCCAGAAGGCTGCGAAAAGATCCGAGTCTGGGAGGAGACCAGGTATGTTTTTTTTTTTTGTTTTTTTTTTTCTTATTTTTTTAAATTATTTTGCATCCGAACATAATTGACAGACTTCTCCCTCATGTTTACTCTGAACCACACCTACAGTAGTCAGCAGCTTGAAGCAGCTATTTAGAAGAAAAGAAGAATCTAGATCTATACAGCAGAACCTGAGATGCCATCTTTATTCAATGTATATTCTTCCTTTTCAAAACATTGTGTTATGCTAGTAGCAGCAAATGTAGCCTTGAGCCGCTAGCCTCAAGCAGAGATGTGGAGCAGGCCACAGAGTTCTGGTAACGACACCTCTTTCTAACTCAACACCCCCCAGACATTAGTCATTTTAAAATGTCATATTCTTCAACCTTAACCAACGTTTTTGCAGACTTCACACAGCCTTTGCAACCACAAAAAGCTTTATACAATTTGTTTCCCATATGCTGTAGTGTTCCTCAAGACCTGTAGCCTTTGATGTGTAAAATAGGAGCAATTACCTAGTCTATTATTATTACTTCAATGTTTTTGTGCCTTTTTACACAAAGAAATATCTAATAAAAGACCATTTGGAATGAAGTAAGAGCTCTAAACCAGTTTAATTTGACTAATTGTAGCATCTTGGTTCAGACTGAGTCAGTGTGTGGGCGCCCTCTGGTGGTGACCAGTTTGATGTGTCCTCATACATTGACTGTAAACGGATATTTATATATAGACCTGATAGTTTAATTAATGTGCCTTGAACAAGTTTGGTTAAAGTTAGGCAATTAAGACAGTTTTTTAAAGTTTAGTCAATAAAATTTAAAAAATTTAAAACTGTCTAATGTTTCATTAGGATTTTAGTCCAGATAAAGTACAAACTTGTGATTACTCATTAATAGAACTGGAGGAAATGTAGAGGATGTGTATGTACTGTTCTCTTGCCTCCACCCTTTGCCTTACTGCCTTAAGTTCCTCCTCCTCTTCTTACTCAACATGTACAAGTGCAATATGTCTTGTAACTGCAGCTATAGTTGCGATATACTTCTGGTGGTTGTTATTGTTATAATTTTAGTGGGGTTTTTTTTTTTCCTCTTGTGTCTCTGTAACTTGTATCATGTTACACTCTTGGGTAGGATAAAGCCGAGCACATTAAGTGAGGTTTTAGCACAAGAAGTGACTACTTTTAGTTAATTTGTGAGGGACAAGTGTATTTATTGCAACATTGATAACAATATCTGACGTGTGTGTGTGTGTGTGTGTGTGTGTGTGTGTAACCAAACCTCATTTCTACCAATTCTATTAGTTTTGTCAGTTTTCTCACAGCCTCCCTCCTCTCATTCTTTTAGCGCTCCACGCGAGCAGAAACCAGCCCTCATCTCCTCCTGCCCAGACCCCAACAAGGTCAACTTTACCCCCCATGGGGGCTCGGCCTTCTGCCCCGTCAGCCTCCTCAAGCCGCTGCTCCCCTCCATGGACCTGTTGTTCCGCAGCCTTGCGGTCTCCCCAGCAGGCAGTTGCTCAAACCAGGGAACAAGCTCCTGCCAGGCAACCTCCTCTGGCAACCGGACCGCTCCTCCAGATCCCCCCGCACCCGCCGCCGTCATGGGAGAAAGCTCCGGAGAGGGCCTCGCTTTCTGATCACAGCGGAGGATCTCCTCTGCGGAAAACGACAAAGCGTAATGCAAATATTTCAGATTTGTTGCTGTTGCTTTGTTTTAGGAAAGGACCATTCCTTTTTCTAAACAGGTATAAAATGTTTAAAAAAAAACAAAGATAATATTGAAAAAAATAATATCATACGCAATCCAAAGGATATGCTTTATAAGCTACTTGTTTTAGGTGTCCATGCATTTCTAAATTAAGACCTTTTTTATGTTCTTTCATTTCATAATCCAAAGATATATTTTTGGCCAAACACGAGCGTGTGAGAGATGAGACGACTTCTCACTAACTCTACTCTTAACTCACTTGCTGCACAGATTTTTTTTTTTTTCCCCCCCCAAAGAAGCAAACACACACACACACACACATGTACGTTGTTGATACTGATTTTTAATCTCTGACTGCAGTGTGTCATCTCTGTCCAAAATGTTACAAATAGAAGAAGCAGCAGAAGAAGAAGCAAAACCCTTCTTGGATAAATTTGGTTGTTTTTAAGTATTCAAAGATATTTTTCTGCATTTCACCTCAATATTTTTTTTATTTTTTACCTAACTTGACCTTGCACCGTTGGTGGTGTACAAAGCACGACAAATCAGTTGGGTTTTATTTACCTGATGAAAACATTTCACAATGAAATCACATTTTGATTATTGTAGACTGAAGGGAATTATTCCAGCTGTTGGACTCTGGTAGCATCAGTACCTAAAAGACTTCAGCTCCTGCATTCCTGCTTTAAAAGTTGTACAGTATGTTATTTTTGTTGTCATTTGTTTACTTGCAAAAAAAAAAGTAACGTGCACGCGTTGATGGATAAAACCTGTTTATTCCTTGATGTTCTAGATGTGTGCTTTATGGTATGTTTATAGTTTTGAGGTTTCACAGCCTAGTAGACTACCTAACCAGTTTTAGTGGTGTAGTATTGTGATCCTTCATGTTTAGCATTTCTCTGGAGATGTTGTTTTTTGTTTTTTTTGTTTTTTTTCCTCTGCCAAGCTGACAAGTTCACGTTCAAATAGTTTTTATTTCTGGTAGATATGTTTGCACAAATTGAACTGCTACTTTTGAGTCGCAATTCTTATTTTTATATTCACTTTTGTACTTTTGGTAAATGTAAGAGTAGTAATGTGTATTTTCTACATCGTTTTCAGTTACCTGCAACATAAGCTAAAAAAAAAAAAAAACCCTGTTACTTTTAGTTTTGTTCTGTCAGTATAATCGAGGCAGGTGTTATACATGAGATATTGTATCGGGTGGATTTTTATGCACTTCCAGGAGAGGGGTTTTTTATGTGGAGGAAAAGACGTTTTCTTCCATACGTTAGTCCTGGGTTTATTGTGTCTGACAGGATATTTTGTTTTTGTGTGTGCACGTGGATGGAAGGTTCATTAGTCTGATCGTTTGATTAACTTCTCCTAGTTTTAGTATCCTGGTGAAATGCTGATGGATTCAAACATTGTCTTTTTTTCCCAAATAAGCCTAAATTTCAATGTTTTATACATCAGTGTGAATGCTGGGGACATACTGTTATCTCAGGTTCTGTGTTCTGTCCACATAAATATATGATTGATAACGTGTTGTCTTTGTGATTTATTAGACTAAGTCATAACTTTTAATACTCTGCTCTGGTCTGCAGTGAGGTGTAGTAACTGGAGTCTGAAATTGGTCTGATTTGGGTCATCATGAAAGTAGAGCATGAGCAAAAACCATGTAAACATATGTGATTTTTACACCATGTGCTCCCTGCATTGCTAAACTCCTGAAATTTATGGCTAAACCTACTGTTATATCTTCTCTGTACTGGCAGATGTTCAACTGAATTACTTCCATGTGCTATTGTGACTATTTTTCCCTTGTCCTACGTCCGATTTCTCAAGACCTTTTAGATCTTTGACTTTTTTTTACATATTATAGTTCTGTTCATTCATTTCTACAAGCCTCTTTAAAGTGTGGGAAACAGTCAAATCAGTCCAGTAAACTTCCAGCGAATTAACTTCTCTCAGCTATTTTTAAAATTGATTGAGTCACATTTTTTCAAAATGCCAAACATTTGCTGGCTCCAGCTTTTCTCTGTGGGACTGTTGGATGAACAAAAAAATGATCAAATTTCTCAGGCTCTGACAGACTGTGATGGCCTAAAATAATAATCTAGAAAAGGTCTTCAGGATTTCTTCTTCTTCTTCTTTGGAATCAGAATAATTGAGCACAATGTTGGTGTATGTTTTTATTTTTTCAAGTTTAAAAGGATTTAAATGATCCCTTTCTATGTGTTTTAAAATGCAGAAGGTGCTGTTTTAGATTTATTTTCACCATCTCTTGTGTATGTTAGAGATCTTTTAACATGAGGCAAGGCAACCTCTCAACAACAAGGCAAATTAAAGTACTTTGCATAAAACAGAGACATTTTCACAAAATGTGAAAGAACCACAAGACATAACAATTTAAAAGAGTTAAACAGAATAGGAAATTGCTGACTAATACTGGCTGCAGGTGACGTCATGTTTGTAAGACAGCAGCGCTCTGCACTGAGCCAGCATATGACACACAAATAGTAAGCAAGATCAGATTTTCATATAAAGTCTTCTAATTGCATAACAATTGGGGGTTGCAGCTCTGACATTCTTAATGGTTATTTATCACTAAAGGGTGCTGAACTTGCATTGCATGATGGTAGATAATCATGTTAAGTAGCTTCATTTACAAGAGCAGAATTAAGAGGAGTGCTGCCCTGAGCGAGTACTGAACCCAGAACCTTGTAATCTCACAGGGAAAGCATTTTGTTGAGGAAAAATTAATTTGCCAAAAACGAAGCTTCTAGTTCAGAGACTATTACTGGCAGCAGGATTTGCTGAGAATGAGGAAGTGTTTGAAGGAAGAGAATCTGTAAATGTAGGAAATGGGAGAGTGAGAGCCTTTGGATTGTATTGTATTCAATGAGTAAGGTTTAGATCTCAAAAACTAAAACTGAGAGAGAGGAGGCTTGTGGCAAGATTTTGAGGTATGATATGTGCTTGAAGAGTTAAAACTGTGTGACATGTTTAGAATTTCTTTGCGTGTCTAAAATCTCTCTGCTGTCCCCTCTGCCTGATCACATGACACACTAGT
This sequence comes from Thunnus thynnus, assembly GCF_963924715.1. Taxonomy (NCBI): domain Eukaryota; kingdom Metazoa; phylum Chordata; class Actinopteri; order Scombriformes; family Scombridae; genus Thunnus; species Thunnus thynnus. The sequence goes on along the minus strand of NC_089536.1, from coordinate 15,157,345 downwards.
GAGACCTGAAAACTGCTGTAAAGGCCCTCACTTTGGACTTAAATTGCTCCAAAAGTACAAAAGATCTCACAACATGGAATACAACTTTGAAAATTCAAAGTTTTGTGAACGTTTTAAAGTTTGAATGGGGTCCCAAGGATAAGATATTGTATGTCCAAGCAGTTGAGTTTCAAAGTGTCAAAGGTTTCAACTCAGTTGGATCAAATTCTCTCATAGACTATTATAAAATTTGATTTTCAAAAAATAACATAAAATGGAATATGCTAGAAAACTAGAAAGTAAGCTAGAAAGTAATAGCACACATCTGCTGAATGAGCTGCAGTTTGACATTTTCATGGTATGCAGCAGTTGAAAAGGTCCAAAAAACCTTATGGAAGAAGTAGCTGAATAATAAACAGTGACAAAAACAAAGAGTGATTGTTTTCAGACAAAAATAAGCGAAAATAGAATAAGTAAGCTAAAACAGGCAGCCCTGACTATGTTGGTGCCCCAGGCTAGATTTTAGATTGAAGCCCAACCTGCAGTCCAAGAACTTCAGATAGGAATTCACACTAAAATCAGCTGCCACAATGGTTCCTCCAGCCCAGACGAAGTCCTCCCAGTCCTCCAGACAAAAAGGCCAGTGAGGGTCAAGGTGCATTCAAAAGTGTTTGCTGGCATGGCCTGTTAGCACATGAACTTTGGTGGCTGTTGTTAGAAAACTGACTGAACAGTAAGGCTTTAAAAAAAAATCAAACCAGATGAAAATCCATGCAAGTTAATGGAGTAAACAGACGGTATAAACGTTAAGAGGGGAGAACATGTGACATGTTTTCTTTACGACCTACACTTGGCCTACACATGACATACTGTACAGATACATAGTACAGCTGTTATCGTTGCATTGTCGGATTGGCTAACAGCAGAGGAGGAGGGGAGAGCGCATTGCACTGCATCAGGCCTGCAGGAAACGGTAACAGATCCCTCGCAGCCCCCAAGAGAAGCGCGCCTTTCGCCCCGCATACATTCGCTTTACCGGACCCTGTCAGTGGGAGGATTATCCACCATGTTGGGGGTCGTCGCCAAACAACTAAAGAGCCACCCTGCTGTAAGTATAACCCATATTTTTTGTAATATGAATGGTGAAGGACCCGATGACATTGACATGTGTCTTGAAAGGACGCGCACGCGCTCGTTTCACCAAATCACTCCTTAATTATCTGATGTGTGATCGCCCATTAATGCGCTCAAGTGGCATTTATTAAACACATCCTTCCGCAATTAATGCGACAATTAGGATGTCAGACAATATAATATATATATATATATATATTACAGTACGTGTCATATTTCTTTTATATAGGTCCAGAAATTCGCTGATGTAGCTCCAGATTTCAGATGAAATGGATGATTAAGGCAATTTTTCATCAATACAATTCACTTAAACCTTTAATAAAGCCCGCATTTCCTTTTACCGTACACCTGTAATTATTCTCCCTCCTGTAGAGGCTTTTATCTTTGCTCGACCACCCTCTTCAGCTCCATGACAGGATTATTTTTTTGCTCTTTGTATTGGACAGCTTTAAAAATGAAAGTCACCTGCTCTGATGCGGTATGATCCATTCATACAGAAATTAAATATCGTAATCGAAATCGTTGTAATAATGATCTAATGGCATGATGTGAGTGGAAAAACACGCGTGCCTCAGAGGAACAGCTCCACAGCCATTCCTGTAGGTCGCTGCAGCACGTATGGTTTCCATACTGGCATGACTGAAGGCCAGGCCAGTGCATGCAAGAGAGTCACACTGTTTATCCAAGGACGACGGGGTGAACGCGTCCATATTAATAGACCACTGGTGATATGTGTTTGTCCCCCGTTAAACAGTGACTACAGCCACACTGGTTCCTTTAGTGTGATCCATTCTTGCTATTGTACTTAAAAAAAACATGACGTATAGCTATAAAAAAGGGAAATCTTATGTATTTTAAAGTATGTAGTCATGTGATAGACTGTTATTGCGTCTGTTCTCACAATCAGCCTTTATGATTTTTTTTTTTTGAATATATACAGTGTATATATACTGATAAGCTGTATACACTTGTGATTTTGCTGCTGGAATGGAATAAAACCAACCTTGAGAGAACAAGAAAGTCCTTTTTTAAAGACTTTCTTTTAATCGTTGTAAAATACTGTACATTATAAAAATAGAACAAAGGGGGGAAGTTAAGCCAAATGTTTCAGATGCACTGGAGTTAAGGATAGTAATATGAACAACAGCATATCTTTGTTGTTGGTTAGCTTGTATCCTCGTAATACAAATAATGTTAAGTGATTTTGTTCTTTGCCTACCAGCTGATCCCTCTCTTTATCTTCATCGGTGGCGGGGCAACCATGAGCATGATGTACCTGGGTCGGTTGGCCTTGAAAAACCCCGATGTCTCGTAAGTTCCAGAGACATCTGAGGATAAATCCCTCTTTTTTTTCAGCCCCCAGTTGGCTTTTTGTTCATTAATGTTTGTTAAACCTGTTAAGTATTAAGTTTTTTGTGAGGCAGGCCAACAACCTCAGGGATACTTTGTTTTACTAACAAGTTTTCTTCTTCTCTTGTCCCCAGATGGGATCGCAAGAACAACCCTGAGCCCTGGAACCACTTGGGGCCCAATGATCAGTACAAAGTATGAGCCTTTCTGCATATTATCCTTAAATTCACTCCTCTAATTCTGATACATGTTGATGATTTTGTGTCATTTTTCATACTTCTTTACATGGCATGTTGGTTAGATTTTAAAGCACAGGCCTATTTTTGTAGAGAATAAGCCATATCTTTTCTGTTATCTTGCCTCAAAGTTCATATCACCTCCCTCATACTGATTGCGTACATTTGTTTTCCTATGTGTGTGTGTGTGTGTTTTCAGATGTTCACAATTAACATGGACTACTCCAAGCTGAAGAAGGATAGGCCCGATTTCTAAGTCACGGTGTCTTTGCACCTCGGCCTCTGATTGTCGTCAGCCTGAGGAGCCTTTGCACTTTTTTGCCAAATATAAATAAACCTCTGGCACTGAATGAAGTTTGAATCACGCTGAGTGCTTAACTCATTCTGTCAGTTCCTTTCCAGTGTGAAGGGGGGCGGGATCATGCATTTATCAATGACTGTCTCAATAAAACAGACAACCACCTGTTTTACTAATTGATGAATTTATTTTTGACTTTGCTGTGTTGTAAATTATTAAAACTGTTTCAATCACCCCTCTCACTGGCATTTGTGATTTTTGCACAAATCCAAGAACATTATGGTCACATTGCATCTTACATTCAATACGTATAGCATTTCCCTTTAAAGTAACGCTTGTTTTAGCCGTAAACTGAGTTGTAAAGTACATTCGTCTACATCATCCATAATCTACTTTTCGTATGGTGATTATTCTTTAAATGATACTATTCCACTTTTAACAATTTCCTTTCATCTCTTTATGGCAACAGGTATAATAGTTGTAATAGTTAAGATCCCAGTATGTGCCATACTGCTTTGAGAGTTTGGACTTTAGCCACCCATCTTGCTTGGTTTGCTCTAATAAATCATCTCAACCCAGTAACGTATTGAATTTCTGTAAGCTGTTATTCCTTTTTTGGCCAGAGGAGGATGCTGTTGCATTTACAATTTGAGAAATAGGTTATAAAAATGTACGTTACTGTGAGCAGGACAGGGATAGAAACTTTTTTTAAAAAAAGAGCAAAGTCTCAAGTTTTAGGTTTTAGGTTTTTTATTAAACGTGGAAACAGTAGTGACAGATCTCAGGTCATCTGGTAGTTTGTTCCAGACAGCAGGACCAAAGTAACCAAAACCTCCCTCTGAAGACCTGGATCTTATTCTGGGTACAGTTAGACGACAAGCACCAATTGTCCTGAGGGGTCTGTTTGGACTGTACACAGTGAGTAGGTCAGTCATGTACTGGGGAGCCAAACCATTAAGTGCTTTGTGGACTATTAGCATTATTTTTAAGTTGATTCTGTGCTGTACTGGGGGCCAGTGAAGAGATTTAACAAGGCTGAGGGTAGGACACACCAGACTAAACAAAACACGCATTAAATAAGCAAACATCCCTCAAGATTATGTGTATTTAGAGGAATCAGTGGAGGATGTGGTTTGTCATAGCCAAAAGAACTCTCAAGAGACATTAAAGTGGGAAATCAGGAAATTTGACCAGAAGACCTGTGATTAAGGAGGAATAGAGGGATAGGAGACTGCGAAGGCCATAGCATATGATTCATTCATACTCATCAAACCATTTAGTGGCTCCTCGTGCCCTGTGACTTGGGGCATTGTCTTCCTGGAAGAGACCACTCCCATCAGGATAGAAATGATTCATCATAGGATAAAAGTAATGACTCAGAACAACTCTGTATTGATTTGCAGTGACCCTTTCCTCTAATGGGACAAGTGGACCCAAACCATGCCAGCAAAATGCCCCCCACAGCATAACAGAACCACCAGATCCCCTCACTGTAGGGGGCAAGCATTCAGACCTGTACCAGTTTTTCCTTTAATTTGTCACCTGTCTGTATGTATAGATATGAGTATGTGTGGCACATGTATGTTGTTTATGCATAATCATTGGCCACTACTATATGGGATGTGCAGTGTGTATGTAACCTGAGCTCAGTGTTTGTTCCAGGACATGGATATATGCAGTGAACTTACTTAACCACCTTGTTATTTTGTTTTAAATCTTTTTTTTCTGCACTTGAGCTGATATATGCAACGTTTTATTTCTGTAAAACAGCATGAAATCAATAATAAAAAAAGAAATCTAGGTGTTTTTTTTTAAAATTAATTTATTTTTTAGAATGTATTTATTTATCAAATGTTCTCGTGTCTATTTGTGGGGGCAGACATAACTGTGGTTCACACTCCAACCTGCTGGGTGGCGGTAATACGCTTTAAAGCTCGTTTACCACCCGCCATAAAACCGAAAAGAGAAGATACTAGTCTCGCGAGACTTCACTTAAAAATAACGCGGGACCGCGAGACTGAAGAATGAATCCGTTGACTTGAATCAAACACGAAACAGCGAAAAGACGGTAAACAATGCAGAAGTAGCTCAAACCTGTAAAACATGACACTGTCGTCAGTTGAACTCCGTTTGTTTGAGACAGTTTCCGCCTGAATTATCAAAAGCTGCAACTTAGAAACGACCAACATTACTGTTTTACGGTTCACAAACGTTTGCTAGCTCACATCAGTTAAACAGCTGAGATGGACACAACGGAGGACTTGTCTGCTCGGGTCCTACTGAAACATATTCTCACTACCGAGACACCCAGGACTCCCATCACCCGCAGGTATTTGAGCATCTTATTAGCTTATTCTGCAGAAGAATTTAAATCAAATTGTTGGTGTTTCAAGCCTTCATAAACAGCTAACGACATCGGAGGTAACTTAAGTGATAACTTAGCTACGTTAAGTTGACTCAACCTTAACTTAACATTTAATTGTAATTTACTACTGCTCTACTGTGCCTTTCTTAAGTATTCACTCCGCTCTGGACTTTTCCACATTTTGTCATGTTGAAAATAAAAATCTGAAAAGTGTTGAGTGCATATGTATTCACCCTCTTTGCTGTGAAACTAAACATAACTAAGAGGCGCAACCAATGGCGTTCAGAAGTCACATAATTAGTTAAATAGAGTCCACCTGTGTGCAATTTAATCTCGGTATAAATACATCTGTTCCGTGAAGGCCTCAGACTTTGTTACTAAACAAACAGCATCATGAAGACCAAGGAGCTCACCAAACAGGTCAGGGATAAAATTGTAGAGAAATGCAAAGTGGGGTTAAGTTATTAAAGAATATCCCAAGCTTTGAATATCTCACAGAGCACCATTAAATCCATCATTAGAGAAGGGAAAGAATATGGCACAACAGCAAATCTACCAAGAGAAGGCAGTCCACCTAAACTGACGGACCGGGCAAGGAGAGTGTTAATCAGAGATACAACCAAGAGGCCAATGGTAACTCTGGAGGAGCTGGAAAGATCCACAGCTCAGGTGAGAGAAACTGTCTACAGGACAACTATTAGTTTTGCACAACACAAATCTGGCTTTTATGGAGGAGTGGTGAGAAGAAAGCCGTTGCTGAAAGAAAGCCATAAGAAATCCCATTTATAGTTTGCCACAAGCCATGGGAGACACGACAAACATGTGGAGGAAGGTACTCTGGTCAGATGAGACCAAAATTGAACTTTTTGGCCCTTGTGCAAAACGCTATATGTGGCGGAAACCCAACACTGCACATCACCCTGAGCACACCATCCCCACCGTGAAACATGGTAGTGGCAGTATCATGCTGTAGGGATGCTTTCCATCAGCAGGTACTGGGAAATTGTTCAGGATTGAGGGCAAGATGGATGGAGCCAAACACAGAGCATTTATTTCAAGAAAACCTGTTTCATTCTGCAAAAGACTTGAGACTGTGGAGGCGGAGGTTCACTTTCCAGCAGGACAATGACCCTATGCATACAGCCAGAGCTACGCTGGAATGGTTTAAGGCAAAGAATGTTAATGTCTTAAAATGGCCCGGCCAAAGCCCAGACCTCAATCCAATTTAGAATCTGCGGTGAGACTTGAAAATGTTCTCCATCCAATCTGTCTGAGCTTAAGCTATTTTGCCAAGAATAATGGGCAAAAATTGCAATCTCTAGATGTGCAAAGCTGGTAGAGACATACCCCAGAAGACTTGGTGCTGTAATTGCAGCAAAAGGTGGTTCTACAAAGTATTGACCCAGTGGGGGTATGGATACTTGTGTATCCAACAGACATCTGCTCTTTCGTCTTAATTATGTTTGTGTCACAACACAAAGTATTTTGAGCCTTCAAAGCACCGTGTATGTTGTGTTAATCAAATGGTAAAAAGCCCAATAAAATCTATTTGAATTTCAGGTTGTAACACTGCAAAATGTGGAAAAATACAAGGGGGTGATTACTTATGCAAGACACTGTATTTCTCCATCTATAACCTTAAGACTTATATTAATCCTGATAAAGGACATGAGGTGGCTTTATATCAGGTTGCCGTAACCCAGATTTTCGAATTGTTACAAATGAGTCGTAATGATCTTGTATCCAATATAGAACTAAACAGCTCATCTGTTTTATTAGCCAAGTATGCAAGCATACAAAGAATGTGTCTTGGCGTTTGCTCCCTCAAGCAACAAGGAAGAATAAAATAACAAAAGTAAGGTAATAATAATAATAATTTAATAATATAATAGTTTTGAAATGGGATATAAAGCTTGAAATTAAATATTGACTGTACCAAGGAGATATGGACTGCACTATGGACAAAGAAATTAAGTGTATTAAATATATGAAGGTGACAAGTGCAAAAAATTACATATGATGTACAATAAATAATAATAGTAATAATAATTAAAATGTACTGTAACAGTGGAGGTTGAATGCAATGTACAATGTTAAGTCCAGTTTGATGAAATATATAAAAGTGATCAGTTCAGGGATTAAACTAGGGATGTGAAATGTAAAGTCTGGTTTGATAACAGAACAGTTCAGCTATTAAGTAGTGCAACAGCTTCTGGAAAGAAGCCTGGAGGAGTGCAGATGATCAATAGTAAATGTCTTTTCTTTAGGACCTCAAAAACACAGACTGACAAAAAGGCAGCCTCCAGCGGGACCCGGCGCAGTGCCAGATTAAGCAAGAAAGATGCTGGTGGCCAAACCCCACAGGACATCTTACGGCGCAGCCTGAAACATAAGATTCGTGAGGTGAGGAAGACGAGCAGAGTATTTGCAAATCATGTACTATGTTGTTGATACTCTCAAACTTGACTATCTACCTTCCTTTCCAGAGTATATCCACAAAATCTCCGCTGCCTGTTAAAAGGAGAACCACTGTATTCAGAAATACACTCACGTCTGCCCGGGCCTCAGAGCTGTTCGATGAGGGAGACACTCCAAGGCACATACTCATGAACATCCTGCGGACAGGTATGCATGAGCCTGCCTTTATTCTCACATCATGTTGCAGTTGTTTGTTTCTCCTTTTTAATTGTCTTTTGTCACGTGTTTCAGAGCCTGTGAAGTCCCCTGTTGTTCACGAGAAAGCTGCATCAGAAGAGCCACAGCTTCCTTCAGCCAACTCCAGCATTACCAGCAAGGATCCTAGGTGAGCTGTGTGTGTAACAGGAACGACATGTTGCAGACATTTGGGAGGTCCATCCAACAGTATTTTAAATAACTGAACTAATATTAATTGTGAGGAATGGACTTTTGTATCATTGTTTGTCCTTAACAACATCCACCTAACCTGCAGTCTCTACTAATACTGGCTATTTGTATACAACTTTTTCTTAATTATGTTGTGTGTGTGTGTGTGTGTGTATAATGAGTTTATATTTACTTGGTTTTCAGTATTGAACTGTCAGGGTTGGAGCTGTCTGATATAACTATTGGTGGTGCAGCAAGCACTGCAAAGGGACTGAGCAAAAAGAGACCACGTCGCAGCCTTAATGTAACTGCTTTTGAAAAGCGACTTCAAGGTGGAGATGGTAAGTTTAAAGCCACTACTGATAGGCCTCAGTACTTTAATGGGATTGTATAAGATGTTGAGATGTTGTTGTTGTTGTTGTTGTTGTTATGAATTCATACTTTTAAGGGTTGAATTGTTCTGTTTACTTCTGCTGCTACAAAAATGTGAGACACATAGAAAAGGTTTTTGTACAGATGGTGTTAACAGCTGTATTAGTGAACAGTTATCATGAATTTTGTGTTTTGTTGACTAGCTGTTGGATACTTGTGCTTACAGATGTTGAAGATGAAGAATCAATAGATAACCATTCATCGCTTTCTTTGTCGAGGTAAATTTCATTAAAAAAACTATATCATGTGTACTTTTCTTTACATGTTAACAGTCAATTAAGGTATTTGACTGTTCACTATGTCAATGAACAAATACTATAGATAAGTATTTGGCCTGTCCAATCTGTCTTGCAGTTCCACTTCACTGAGTCTAAAAACACCCTTTGTGGATGTTCATACTGAGAAAAGGGGCCTGCAGAGAAGGGTTTCTAACCGTCGCAAAATCACAGAGGAAGAATTTGACGCTAAGATGCAAATGGAAGGTGATAACGGTGATTACAATACTCTTCTTAAGCTAGCATATTTTTCATGTTTGTTCCATGTGTGATCATATGTTTAACAAATCAATGAGAGCACTGATAAATAATCTGTCATGTAACATTTTATATTAACCACTTAAACTGTAAAGTGTCAAAGATAATGAAAAATAACCATCAGTGGATCCTAGATAGTTTTTTCTAAGATTTCTTAGAGATTGATCAGCAGCTATAAAACCAAATGATACAAAACAAAGAAAAGCAAGCTGATACAAGCATTGTTGTAACCAGCATTTTTTTCTACAATGTATAATGTTTTTACTTAAAATAAGCATTTGTGTAAAAAAAAAAAAAAAAAAAAATGTAGTAATTTTTTGCTAATTGGCAATATTTTTTTAACCCACTAATATTTTCAAGACCAGACCACGTTATGTTTAAAATGTACCTATGCTGATGTGTTATCTGTTACACTGTAAATGTTAATTTTAAATCCCAGTTACATGAACAAGCAGGTAGAGGGAAGCAGAGGAAGCTTGTTACTTTTTTGAAGGGAGGTGCAAAATATTGTAGTATGTATGGAATGAATTTTAAGATGTTTTCAACTACTGTCCTCAGTGTCACTGCTAATGCTTTTTTTCCCCCTGCATTGTTTGCTCTCTTTCATCCTGTCACCCAGAGGTGGGCAGTGTTGTGCTGGCAGAGCAGGGTCTCAGTGAGAGCACCCACTTTGAGGGCTTCACTTTAGGCCTGACCAAGCTCAGTGAACCTGATATCACAACTGACATCATCAACTGTGACACGGCTAACTACGCTCAGACTGATGTCATGACATCCAACTTCTCCATCGTTGCAACGCAGGACAAGCCCACTGTCATGGCGTCTCAGCTTCAGAGAGAGATGGGAGAGATGGAGCAAGAGGAGCAGTTGGAAGTGGAGCAGAGCCAGCTGGAGAGGGAGAAATCCGCTTATGTATTTCCAACTGAAGAGGGGGCTGTGGTAGAACCTCAGGATGAAGACTGCCAGTCTCAGTCAGAGAAAGAGGAAACTGAAGCTCAGACCGAGGAAGGGAAGCATACAGCCGATTGTCAACCTGAAGATGCTGTAGCCATGTTTGAATCTGAAGATGTAGCGGAATCTCAAACTGGTGGAAGGGATGATGCAGCCGAGTCTGAGGAAGATGAAAATGGAGTGGAATCTCAAACAGAGGAGGAAGGTGCAGCTGATTCTCAAACTGAAGAGGATGTTGCACCCAGGTCTCAGTCTGAGGAAGAGGAGGATGCTGAAGAATGTCAAAGTGATCAGCAGGATCCTGTCGGAAATTCTCTGTCTGAGGAAGAAGATGTAGTAGCTGATTCCCAGACTCAAGATGAGAATGATGGGGAGCAGAAGGACGAACACATCAGCCGAAGGGCTTATCGCTCTGAAGGTGGACTCATTATGCCTGTTACAAGGGTAGAGGGGGATTTACCAGACTCCACAGAGGCAGGTAAGGATGTCAAAAATATCAGCTGTCACTGTGGATATTTTGGCTGCAGCTAAGCATTATTTTCTTTACTAATTTCACAGCTATCTTTTTAAATTAATAGTGCACAAAAGATATTTGTCATAGGAAGACAGAAAAGCCACAAAATGCTCACACTTGAAATGCTGGAACCAGGAAGTGTCTGGCATCTCTTTACTAAAGGAAGGAATCTCTGTATGTATGTATGTCCTTCGCGTATCTTGAGAACTGTTCATTTGATCAATTCCACACTTGTTGAGTATATTGCTGGGGACCCAAGGGAGTGCAGTGTCGAATTTGGTGCAGTTTGGACATGGGATACGTTTAATATTTAAACTTTTAATAAACCAGCAACCAGCGAGCTGCTCCGCTCTGTGCAGAGGCAGGGCGGAGCTTCAGGACTCTGCCGACTGACTCATCATGTCAGGGAGAGACAAGAGACGAGCCGTGACACAAGTCAGAGAAAAGTGCTCTAAAGAGAGAAAAGTAGACAGTGAAAACAGTTTTTAATCCAAGCAATCTGCATGTTTTGAATGGGCACTGCACTAGTCTTAATAAAAGCCTCAAACAGTTAATTGATCAAAATTCCTGGTGATTAATTTTGTCAGTTGATTAATTGGCTGATTGTTTCAGCACTAGTGGACAATACTGTATATTTACAGCCAGCTGAATATAAGACACCAACTATATTGAGTACACAATATACAGTAGACTGCCCATGTGTGGTGTTTAAGTGAAACAAAGCAAAGATTAATCCTATTAGTCGATCGTCAGGAAAGTAATCAGCAACTATTTTGATAATCAAATAATCGTTTCAGTCATTTTTCAAGCAAAAATGTCCAACATTTCTGGTTCCAGCTTCTCATATGTAACTATTTGCTGTTTTTCTTTGTCATATTTGACAGTGAATTGAATATTTGAAGGTTTTGGACTGTTAGTCAGACAAAACAAGCAAATTGAGGACATCACCGTGGCCTGTAAGAAATTGTAAATGCAATTTTTTCACTGCATTTTTTTAACATTTCATAGACTACACGATTAATCAATTAATTGATAAAATTATCAGCAGATTAACCAATCATTAAAATTATTGTTAGTTGCAGCCTTAGGGCTGGGTTATACAGGATGAAAAAATAAGAATCGCATAATCCAGAAGGCCGTCTTTCCATATCTTCATATAGCACAATATTGTTGAGATTTAGAATATCATGACTGAGCGATAAGTGGAAGTCAAACATATTGCTACAGTATACTGTACAGTATAATATAATCTGAGATAAAAAAAAAAACAACAAACCTATCCTTAATGCATGTCAAGGTATTTGTAAGTGACATTTATCGCTAAACATCTAAATGATGCTTGTGTGTAGGATGGTCTGAAGAGAAGTCCAAAGCTCACAGTGCCAGTGATCTACACAGTGGCCTGGAACTGGAAGGCTATGAGAGCAGTCCACCTCATACTGGGATCCCTGACTTGGCTGAGTCCTCAAATCAAGGACTTGACCAGAATGATGTCTCTAGCACAGAAACAGAACTGGATGCTGATAAAGAGAACTCCTTTCATCTTCCGGAGCTGACGCATGATATGGAAGACAGTGGCCACCTGAGTGATGCTTCACCTGAAGAGGCTGCAGCCTCAGACCCTGCTGAACAGGAGGAGGAGGAGAAGGAGGAAGAGGAGGAGGAGTGGGAGGATGATGAGGAGAGTGAAGGTCAGTCTCTCTTTTTCTCTTTATGTGTGTTTGTTCTTTTTTTATGTCAAAGTTTTTTAGTTTGATAAATTAAGAATAAAAGTAAAAATGTCTTCTTTTCTAACATCTTTAGAGGTCCCCATGAAGACTCCAGCATTTGTCAAAGAGAAAAGGAACTTTTTCCTCTCTGATCTTCTGGCCTCACCTACTGCTTTTAAGAATATTCAATCCAGGCAAGTTGCTGTTCCTGTTTCCTAGGAACATCTATTCCCCTTTTCAGAAAAACTGCATTTTTGACATTTAACTATATCTTTTGGCTGATAAAACATTGTACAATTGTTGCAGAATGTCAGATGTAAAATAAAGTGTTTAAAAAATCATTTAATTCTGTTTCAATAGTCAGTACAGTCTCAATAGAAGTTTAATTATGCGGATTGCATGTATCATATTTTATGTAACTAACAGTCTCTTCCAATGTCTGTTATGCCACCAGTGATGAAGGTTTACCTCCAGGTAAAACCAAGCAGGTGAGACAGAGGAAAACTGGAGCAGCTAAGAGAGAAACCGGCCTTCCCAAGAGCTACCTTATGAACGTTTTCAAGCACTTTGCCAAAACAAAGGTCTCCGCGGATGTTTACCCTGTTCTAAAAGATATGTAAGTAACTGTCACTTATAGAGGTTTTGGATCGAAATAAGCAAAAAATGGATTACAAAAAGTGTTTGGAACCTCATAATTGAAAACTGTTGAAATTCCTTCAAAGCCAAGTAGCAAAAGTGTTTTTTCTGAACTGCAATGTAGGGACAATGTCATCGATTCACTACTCATATATACTTGCTTCATTGTATTTTACTCTCTTTAACAGAATGGACAAATTCTTTGACCGCTTGGCGGATGACTTGGAGACATATGCTGTTCATGCAAAGAGAAAAACCATAGAGGTTGAAGATGTTGAACTTCTGTTGAGAAGGTAGGTGTGCAGACTGTCTTCATGCTGTTTATTGACATTTGGGATCGAATCTTTTACATGTGATAATAAAATAAAATACAGGGAGACAAACTGAGTTTTAAAAGTAAAATAAGATTACATCTAAGCTTTTCTGGTCTCCAACTCTAAATGTGTTTATGATCACAAACACTATTTGCTATTCCTGGATAATTGAAATATTGTTAATTCTGAACTACTATGATTAATTGTATGACTTCTGCATGCAACATTTTAAAATGAAACATCATAATATGTGTATTTCAATATAAAACACTTTCCACCATACATAGATTCTTTTTTCTTCATAATGGACTTTCAGCTCTACCTGCCATTTAGAGTTGGATGAAATTAATTAAATCCACAATAATTAAACCTGTATCAATGGATTTTTGGACACTTGTAGGCAACACAACAGGCTGTAAACACATTATCACCTTATAAACTTGTTCTGGCAAATGTGTAAGCAAACAATTTTGGAGTAGTTTTTCTGGCATCCTGACAAATGTGAGTCAAATATTCACTCTTCCTTTCAGCTCTGATTTGGTCTCCACCATCTCCTCAAAAATATTTTTCTCTTAAGCCGCTAAAATCTTCACTATGTTCAGCAGCTTTAACAAAATACCAATTTAAAGCCTTTTTAAAACCACAAATGCAGCAATCACCAAAAGATTCTCTACTATACAGCTGTAATGTTGTCAGCTGTATAGTATATACAGTATTGTACAGTATAGTATGAAGAAAGAAATGCTAGAGCAGAAATGACAAAAAACACAGCCACACTCCCACTGGGATTATACTGACCTCTAGTTGGCAAGATCGAGCTCCATATTGAGTCTGAAGAAAAGGACTGGTGACTGTGACATGATCAAAGAAAGAAAGAAAAAGATTGAAAAACTCTCTAAAACACTCATCTGTCACAACCCAGCTCTAGACTGTGGCAAAAAAGGGAAGTCACACAGGTATTCAGTAATAAAAAAGTAAATTTATTTAACACAAAGTACTCAAAACAAACAAAAGATAACAATAGGTAGAGTTAGTCTGTAAAATCAGTCATGTAGGGAGTGGATGAGTGAATGTGTGCTGTGTGGGTGTTGTATGGTTAAACAAGAGAAACAGAACCAAAAGCAACACAGGAATGTGTGGAGGAGAGAAGAGAGGATCCCATCCTGCTAATTAGTGTGCTCAGGAACCCGCCCCCGCAAACAAAGAGCACAGCAGCAACGAGCACAAAGCAGAGGGGCCGTGACGGAGAATACATATTGCCAACAGTGAAGACGCATTATTTTCTCACATTTGACCTCACTGATGTGTTTTTGCACTCTTCAGGCAGGGATATGTGAACGACAAGGTGCCGGTGGAAGTGCTTATCGAAAAATATCTTCGCATGGATCAGCGCAAGCTCCTGATCCCCATCGCAACCAGCGGAAATAATGTTGTCCCTAAAAGACGGAGATGAAAGCCTTGTTATATGGCTGTTGTTGTCTGATCATCTCTGGACTGCTACACATTTTAGCTACACTGCATTTGATTTGGACAAATGATGTCTCCATTTTTGACTAGAATAAAGTATTTCTATATGATGTTTGTATAGCCTTTTCTTTTTTCATATTATCAATTAAAACAGAACACACTTGTGCCCTTATTACATTTGGGTGGGGGGGGACGAGTGTGACTGTAACTTTATTCATTTATCATTTCATGTATATACTTTCTTTTTATGTGTGAAACAATTGAGGATGTGTAGACTTCTACAATGAACAAATATTAAAATAAAGCTTCCTGATGTTTCACATGTCTGTGCTTTGTTAGTAGACATTGAAGATCTGATGCCTGAACTGTAAAACTGGTGAAGAAATACATTTAAACAGCCTTCTTCAATCCTTATCTTCCCCTCATCCTTTTGAGGCCTGAAGATGGATAACTTGTGAGTGTTCTCTCATATAATATATTTTTTTGTTTGTTTTGTTTTTTATTTAAACAATTAACTATCAAAATTACACTTTCTGTTAAGTGATAATTCATTATAGACTAATATTTCAGCACTAGCTGTATAGTTTTTCTTTAATGAGCGTATCTGGAAAGAAAGAAACATGCTTTTGCTAAATATACTGTGTATATATATAGTACATTGTACATATACTACATATATACTGTATATGGTGTATTCTTTATATACTAAAAGATCACTGCTTGGGCCAATATGTGCACTAGATGGCGCAATTCATTAAAACTAAACCTGACCCTCACCACAACCAGTCGAACCATATGGTCCAAACTAACAATATTAACATAAAAGAAGTACAGTAACTGTAAAAAACACTTGAAATGTTTATCGACATTGGAAGTTTGTTCGCACAGTTAATCACTCACTTCACAGACATCAGGTCGTGAACATTAGAGGTTGCAGAGGTATTTATTAAAGCCGCCTTCAAGGTGAGCTGATGAGTCCAGAGATTAATTCACTCCACACCTTAATTAAAGTCAATCTTTTAACAGTCGATATCCGTTAATCTTCGCAGACTGTGTTAATAACCTTGGCACAAAGCAATAGCTCATCTGCTCTGCTGATTAAATTATGATAAAGTCGTTTTCAGTGGTGGTAAAATTAAACCCTGCATCTTAACTACGTGGACGACCTGTAGACACAACAGAGCTGTAATTCAGTTTCACCCCTCACAAACAGCCAATGAAGAGTTGTTTAAGTTAAGAATTAATTATATAAGCTACACCATACCAGACAGATATATGATTAATAACACTGTGTAACACATTTTGCCTGTTTTTTGTTCCTGGGTCGTAAGTGTTAATTCCTAATTGTGTATACCTAAAAAGTATAGAAAATGACTTTTATTCCCTTCACACTTTGCTCTTGTGACCAGAACATTGATATTTTGAAATTAACCTATTTTCAATGAGAAAACCAGCGAATTTGCACATTTTCATTCACATAAAGTCAGAAAAAACAACATATGAATGACAGGATGAGATGATGGGAGACAATATTATGGGACTGATTGGTGGAAGTCATTTACAGTAAACTATTCAATTCTAAATCTTTTGTGGTCACTTTTGTATAACTTTAGTATAAATACACGTTAATTATGAGTCATGTTTTTTTTCACAAAAGCAAATTGTGAAGGGAATAATAGCCATTTTCTATACTTTTTAGGCACAAGCAATTAGGAAATAACACCTTTATTGAACACACATATAAGAACATACAAGAACTTGTAGAGAATACATAAATATAATACAATATAAATGTTATCAAAATAAATGAAGAGAGAAGAAAAAACAAAATATGGAGAATTTATTTACAAAATATTATATATATGTTCTGTATATCCTTTATTTAACCAGATAAAAGTCTCATTGAGATTAAAACCTCTTTCCCGAGACCCAGCATAAACATTGTTACAACAATAAACACAAATAATACAAACAGACAAATACAATGGTCATCATCAGTTAATATAGCAATACAAGGTCAAGGACAAAAATCTAGTCATGATGCATAAACAGGTACAATTCTTTAAAATGATTTCTTTGAAAACTTAGGAGCAATCACATTTACCAAGAGTACTATTTTCTAGATCCTTTAAAATTAACTTAAATTCCCCCAGAGTAATCAGCTCTGACAATTTCAGGTCCCTCTGTACATTAATCCAGGAGGAAATGGCAGCATAATTAAAAGTTGTTTTTTTTTTGTCTAATTCTTTTCTAACTCCAGGGATCAACATCTGTAGATAAATAAATACATAAACAGTGAGTAAATTAACAGTAAATAAACATTTCTTAATCACTAGGCACAGATAAGAACAAAAGAAGAGAAAGGACTTCAGAAATAAGGGGCATAAATCAAAACAGGAGGTGAGATATATGTCCCCACAAATCTTTCTTGCTTACTTTAGTACATTTTTTTATGTGATGAGAAAAATAATTTGAAGTCATTTACATGCCAAACAAAGGAGGGCTTGCTGTTTCTCCACTTCCTATAATGAATATGATATTTGGAAATAACACCTAACTACCGAGGAACAAGAAGTTGTGTGAAATGTTAATTGGTGACGGGTCCTCCAGTACAGCAGGGGGCGCTGTTGGTGAGACAACACTGTTCATGTCTGCCACTATCTACAGACAGCTAGCCTGCTAGCTAACAACAACAGAAGATCCCGGACAACTAGCGTTATAATTTAACTCAACACAGAGGTAAGCCCGCCGGAATATAAAACAAAAAACAGAAATAGAAGAACTAAAGACTTCAAAATCAACCCGGTAAAGGATGTTATGGCGTATCTTTAGTCGCAGCTGTTTCGGCAATTTACGACCCTTTTTGTTTGGCTTAGCTAGTAGCAGATATGTGGCTATCAAGTTAGCTGCTGGCGTGCTAACGTTAGATTGGATTTTTAAACATTGTGTATTTATAAATGAATCAGATATTATCACCCCTATGTCTTTCTCTTTAAGCAGACTCGTCTGCTCGGGTGGCTAAAGTTTATTGTTGTTATATTGCTGAATTGTTAGCAGGTTAACTACCTGCTACTGTCACCGCCTACATTAATTGCAAAGTGAGTGAGTTTCAGCTTCCAACGTTGTCTGTTTATATTCTAATATTAGTCTGTTACCTCAATGGAAACATGTTGAGAAAGGCTAGGATACGTTTAAACATTGGTTCAATAGTATAAATATTATATGTAGTGGTTAATAGATTCAGAAATGAAAGAGACATTAATGAAATCAATGTTTTGGGCGACCCTTCATCATAATTTTTGATCAGAACCAGCACTATCATATGTAATTCAGTGTGGTTAGATTACTTCGGTTTGCTAATGAGTTATGGTTTGTTTTCCCAAGTAATGGTTATCCAAGCTGCTCACAAATAGCTGATGAGAACAGAAGTAACTGAGACAGGATCAGTAGACCAAGCTCAATCAGACTGGACTATTAGGTCAATACACCAGCTGTCATATATAATTATTTGAATAGGAAGAGATGAGTAAAAGTCAAGTGTTACCCTGAGCGAGTGAACAGTGTCATATTGGTGCGTCAGTACATAAACAGAGGTTTGAATGACTCAGGTCCACTGGAAACAGACCAAACACCACTGCAGTGATGTCAAATATGTCTTCTTATTGAAAGGAGGTGGTGTGTATCTCTCATGCAACCATACACTGTAACATAAACATAAATATAATCTAACTCCAGTACAAAATGTCTGCCAGAAATACAAAAATGAAGATTATGTGATTATGATTTTTTTGTTGAACCTTAGTTTGTGATGCTGTAACTGATTACAGTATATTAAGTAGGTGACTAAGGTGTCTAATGTCCTAGTCTTAGGGAAAATTGCAAAGGGAATAACCTAGTAGCCAAGACCTCTTGAACTATATTTCAAATGCATGAACAGTATTTTAAATCATCAAACCTAAATGCAACTGTAATTTCCATTCTGATGATGTTGAACAGTACTGTTCCCCGCAAGTCAAGGCCCTCTTGTAGTTGCAGCAGTTAAATTAAATGTCATAAAGCTGCCACACAGCAGATTTGAAATGGCTTTTAATGAAAGTTTTCCCTGAGTCTGTCTTTTTGCCTTCTACATACACAACTATACACAACTCTTTTTAGCTGAGTTCACCTTTTGTGTGATGACCCTAAGGAAAATCATGTACCATTAAGCTTTCCAGTTTTCAAACTGTGTACAAAAGAAATGCAATTTGGAAGAATGACTTAAGTCTCAAATCAGTTTCCAGCTCAATGCAAATGATCCAGTCTTTGTATCAAGAAACTGAGTCACAAACCAGTATTTCATCCCTGCTAAGTTAAGTATTTTAACACTAAATAGCAAATTCTAATGTTTTAATGTTTTATAATGTTTATTAGGATGGACTAGTAATATGGTTGAAATTATAATAACACTATTAGTTGTGATTATTAAGATTATAAAGACTAATTTAGATGCTGGCCCTTTTCTGGCAAGAAACAAGAAGTAGGTGGTTTGTTTTCCTCCTGGATCTTGAGGTCAGACTGATCTGCCTCAGTTAGACGAATTGTACAAATTAAAAAACAGAAATCAAATGCCCTGGCCGTTTTTCCCAGCAGTCATGAGACTTTTATTTTATTAGCTGTCATGATGGCACTAACAGTATCAAGACAGATCTGGTAATTGCAGGCATGTGCATTCCAGCGGTGGAGCTGCCAGCAGTAGAGCTGAGTGGTGTCAACATATTCACATTTTGATATTGACTCACAATTTGGATTCACTCATAAAAACAAGTGGCCAAAAGAAATAAGTTATAAATAGGCTGCTTGATTTAAAAAAGACAACAAAAACAAACAAAAAAACAATGTCTTGAAATGCCTGTGAATTGTTATTACAGTTACATGGTTCATAAGTGTATCTTGTTGATTTCTGGTGGCTTTTTTTTGTTGATATGAAGTTGAATGTGTTGAAACTTTTTGCGGTGTGGACACAGATACAGTCCAGTCACACTTCTCTTAAATTACAAATAAAGCCAGAGAGCCTTTCTGTGATTTTTAGATATTTAATTACGTGCCTTTTTCAAACAGCTGGATAATATATGAAGCCAACCTATGGGCATGGATGCCTGGCAAATTTAGACAAACCAAATTAATATCTGAAATTGTGCATAGTAAAATTAATCCTTTGCAAGAAGCAAAAAAGAAAGTATCGTAATTATTGTAAATCAGTGAAGTTTTAGTTCCACTCTTTCTCATGTAAGCCCAAAACGGCTGTAATGACTGGACTATTTGTGGTGTTTTTCAGCCTGCAGTAGCGTCTGCCCTTGTAGGTCAACATATCAAGAGTAACTGCTGGTAACAGTATGAACCAGGTGACTGGAGACATTAGATATGCATTGAGGTCCCTCCTCCCTTTAACCTCCCGTGCCTGGTGAAGTGAGCAGGGTTTTAGTGAGGAAGTACAGGCAGGAGGTGAAGCCAGGCTGCTAATGCTTTTTTCGCCCTGTCAAATCCCCCTTCAATGTAATTGTGGGTCTGCACAAAGTCAGGGATGAGAGCGAGGCGGGCTGATCGCTGTAGCAAAATCAATAGTTCATACCTCTCTGAGATTGAGTTTTTAGGAAAGGAGGAGCACCGTGACCAAGGGCAGAATATGAAATCACTCCCATAGAGGCCCAACACGCTCTGTGCAATCGATCCCCGGTTCCTGTACCAATTATAGTTTTAAGGTTTGTCTGTGGCTTACTGCAGTCATCAAAGACCAAAGCTTTGGAAATAGACATTGTGTTCACTGACACTTTGACAAGAGTTGCAATTTTTTTACCCCCCCCCCCTTTGGAAATTGCCGTCTGAAATGCCTCCATACCTCCAGTTTTTGATTTAGAGCAGAGATTGATTTTTTCTTTTTGGTCAAGGGAGTGAAATTTCTGGAAAAAAAAAGCTTTGTGGTCATAACTGCCATCTTATGTATCATATCTCCACAGATATACATGCATACGTTTTAATTGTTATTCCAGATGTGTGGTAGATTTGTTTTTTTGGACATACAGTTTTAATTCTGTGTTCCTCTTTTCTGGAATTTCTTTGCTTTAGTACTGTTTTACTGAAATTCATGTAAATTAAGTTCAGATGACTCTAATTAGAGCTCCTTTTCTGAGCAGTAAGAGTCACAGTATTATATCCTCATATCACTCAAGTCTGCTGATACAGTAAGACATAGTAGTGGATTGTTAAAGAGATTTGCACAAGGTTACTAAATGTTATCTTAGTTGTTGAAGTCGTTACAGGGGTTGTTGTGGCCATGAATATCACCTTGTATCAAGCTTGTCTGGTTTGTCTTTATAGGATCAATGTGGACAAGTCAAAAGTCTTCTACCTAAGATTGCAATGATTGAAGGCTTCATAGATTGCTTGTTTTACCTCTGCCATCTCCTTGATTTTAAATAGATTTTTAAGAATGTTTTTACTGTTTGCTGGATTTTGATCGCAGCCCTTACAGTTTTAATAACCTTATGGATTTTGTTCATATTATTAGACACAGATTAGGCATAGATAAAGTTATCGGTGATAAGTGTATTGATTATCTGGTGAAAGTTCAGCGGACAACCAGAATTTATCACCCCTGTCTTTGACCTCTGCTGTGGTTTTTCTGTGTGTTTTTGTTTTTGGAAAGCGTCATCGATCGATAAACCTTTCAGAGTTTGAGTTGGTGCAGGTTGTTACTGATCGCAGGTCATGTGAGAGAGGCTCTCTGGCTGATATGTGTTCAGCTGTTTCACTATAACTGGATTACCTGTCCTTAAATCTGTGCTCAGTTTACATCTCAGTTCGTGGGTAGCTGAGAAGGAAACCGGAGAGCATAAACTGTCTTTTTAAAAAAGGTACTGGGACTAACATTTTAATACAGCATGCATCTTCATCACAACCCACCTGTCCACGAATCTCTCCTTGATTTCTTTCTCACACCTTTTGATTTTCTTTTGTCTCCATCTAACCTCTTTTTGTGGCAATTTATCTCCTCGAACAGTTCCACAGACAGTGGCCCATCTGTCATTTGCCACCTGTTTTTTCATTTGGCTTTCTCTATCACTTTACTATTCATTTTCTTTCTCTCTCTACCCCCTTCCTTTATCTTCATCGTCTCACTCCATCTTACCGGTTGCCATTGTTAAAGAATCAAGAAGATTGGTTGGTTCTTTGTTCATTGGAGTTTTTTTTTTTTTTTAAACAGTCCTTGGAACTAGGCTGAAGCAAGCTCCTGATATGGATTACTTTATGTTGGCTACAGTAGGTAATGTAGTTGGAGCGGTGAATAACATGACAAGTACTCCTCAGTTCATTGGGGTCACATTAGGCTAAACATCTTGAATCAGCACAGAGATATGCCTACTGACAGTGACACTGTTCTGATATACTGTATTAGTTACACTCACATTTTTCCCTCTAGAATAATCTTTTTTTCCTCCTCCACCTGGCTCTTGGTCCACTTTGACTGTGACTTTGTCGTATCACTCAGTTCATGTTAAGTTTTTAGCCTGATATTCACTCTATGTAAATCTGCACTTTAACTGTGTTCCTGTTTTATATACCGTACGATTAACATTCAATCATTTGTGATTTTTTTATTTTTTATTTAAAATAAATTTCATAACAGCAGCAGAGATGCTCTGTATCGGATTTAGCGACTAATTACTTTTCATCTGCAGTTTCTGGGCAGGTAGACATTTATAGTTCGTTTTTTTGGTCGTTAGTATACAATAAATATATGTAAATATGTATTAAAATTATACATTTAGTGCTCTTATCAACAAACTGTAACTTTTGAACACTACTGCCAAGTAAATATAGTGAGAAGAATGCAGACCATCTCACCACCGTCCCCAATTTGAATTTGTTCTAATTTTTTTTCCTTTTTTCCTCTCCATTGTCTTTGAATATTGAATTGTGGGACATCTGTGTATGTACTGCTTTTGTTACCTTGCCCGAAATTGTGTTTACTCCGCTGCATTGGTATGTAGAATGGGATTGAGACATACTCCTGGAACCATCTTGAGACAATTAGATGGCATCTTGTCAGAGGTTTTCCAAAAGACACACTGTGATTTTGAAGGGATGCGTCTGGTCAGTATAACAGCCTTAAAATACTCTGCTGATTACACCTCTGCTCAGGTTGAAGTTGGGAAGAGATACGTTGTGAGTTATACTAAACTTCATAGGAATCAAAATGGTTATGCTAAAGCTGTTCTGTTCTGTCAAGTGCAGCAAATCTGACAGGAAAGTGAAGGGAAAGTCAGTCATGCACAGTCTAATCACACAGAACCAGTACCACGGATTTGTAGAGGCTTTAAGTGTGCCGTAGCATACAGTAGCTAAGTAGATTCAAAGGGGTTCAACAAAACAGTTTACACCATTAGACTGTGCAATACACATACTGTTCAAATTTTACAGTTTTCACAGCCTTTAGACAGCATCACTGTCATTGTAGCACCAAACGAAATCATCAGGAGCAGAAAGCTCAGCTCCTAGCCATCACAAATTGAATTTATGGATGAAGGTGTAAAGACATTAAAGCCTGTGCGAATGAGAGATAGGTACGGATGGAAGGAGGGTTAGAGGACTGGTGAAATAGAAAATGATATTGAACAGTGGCCACAGATCAACTGTACGAGGGCCCAGAAAGACACTGACTTGTATTATATAGGAGTGATTGGGTGAAATACGGTACATTGTTCAGCCACTGACCTTGCAGCAAGATGAAAAAGGCTTATGAATCTGGCATTGTGTCAATATGGTGTCCAGCAGTGGGTCTTTATCCTCTACCAAAGGTGTAGAAATGGGGCAATCTGTATACCTTTATCAGATAATTAAGCAGTGACACTGATTTGTGTGTCCTCCAGTCTGTGGTAAACAACCAGGTTTGTCTTTATTTTCTCAATCAGCATCAACATCTTATCGGAGTGATGATGTCCTACACAAACACATAGTTTTGTGCAATAAGTTGGAGGAGTTTTTCTGTCGGTGCTATTTTATCTCTTCTCAATGATGTGACTCAGTTGGAAAACTTTGATGTCACACATTTCCATGCACCAATAAGGATTTATTTTGCAATTTTTGAATCAGAATGTTTTGACGCGTGTGTGTGTGTGGAGTTGTTCGCTCATGCTGTCAGTACTGTCAATCAAATCTGATCAAACCACAACCATACAGTCCTGATGAGTATAAAATTCTCAATAAATAATAATGACTGAGGATGTTGTTTTTACAATTTTGGACTTAAGCTCATTTAGATGTGAACATATAATGTTTTACATATATGTTAAATGTTTGAAACTAATGTTTTATGTACTTTAAGAGTAGTGTGTGCTTCTTGTGTGGAAAAAAATAATTGTTTTTCAATCCAAAAAATTAGGAGCTCATAGTTATCCATTAGACTCAAATCATTAATATGTAGAATTTGAGATTTTACACTTGTGTGTGGACTATCTGTTCTTCGATAGCCATCCCACCAACCAATCAAATGTGAGATTTAAACCATCAGCAAAAATGTATTTAATTGTGAGGCCCACTCAAATATATTTCCCCACTCTTGTTTTCAGAAGTCTGTGATTAATTGAAATATGTCAGAATGCTGCTTTGTTGTCAATGCTTAATGCAGTTTGTTGTCGCAGTTTATAAACAGTTAAAATATATATACAGATGGACCTTTTTCAAGACTTGATTTTACAGTTTTTCATAGTTACCTCTCGCTGCATCACAGCAGAATCCAGAATTTCCACCCAATGAGCTGCATATCCAAGAAAATGAGATGAGAAGTGTCAGTCTCTTTATCAAGAGAATTAAAACTTAACTAGCATTAAATGGTCCCTGCTGACCAGTTGAAGCTCTTGCAGAGAGCTGTGCATCAGAGTTAAACAGTCTGTGTGTAGAGCCATGTGTTTGTGAGTATTTGGAGGAGGGAAGTGTGTATAACAAATCTGCATGTCCTGCTTGTGTGATTTGAAGGTAATTTGGGAGCCTTGGATTTGGCCAGTGGCTGCAAACATCACCGCTACTGTCCTGGGAGACAGTTTGCCACCTTGTTTATTTACAGTTCATTTTTGAGACTTAATTGCAATTGCAGAGGCTATTGATCTTAGAACAGGCATGGGCCATCGATCTCCTGCTGTCTCCCTGTGGGTCAGGGACAATTCATCTAGCCCCCAACACAACGAACCTCAATCGCAGGCAGTGTGGCCACATGAATTAAACGATATGAAGTCTGAACTGGATTAATGAAAGATACAGTGCCTAGGTGTGAGCTGTGTTTTGTTTAAAGAATGTGCGCTATGTGATCGCCTGCCTGTGTGTTAGAGGAATGCGTTCCAGACTAAACTGAATTTTCAAGGAACTTCAAGGAGATTTATTTCTAACTCTAGTCTGATCAATTAATCACGCTCACGTTGTGTGTTTTCTAGGGGGCAAGCTGCTTCCATCTGGCGTGTACTGATGCAGATGGACGTCAGGGCTGAACGTTGACGAGTGGAAGTGACGGATCCTCCTTCTCCTTCTCCTCCTTCTCCTCCTCCTCCTCCTCTTCCTCACCCTCTTGCCCCCCAACACCTTCTGTCACGCTGGCAATGTCAAGAGTCCCGAGTCCCCCTCCCCCTGCGGAAATGTCCAGCGGGCCTGTGGCTGAGAGCTGGTGCTATACACAGGTAAAATACCTCAACGGGTTAACTGTTCACCAGCCAGCCCACACTCTGTAACATTGTTGAATAAATCTGCTACTCTGAGGTTTACTGAATCATTTTTCCTTTTGCTAGATCAAAGTGGTGAAGTTCTCTTACATGTGGACCATCAACAACTTCAGCTTCTGTCGCGAGGAGATGGGCGAGGTCATCAAGAGCTCCACCTTCTCCTCTGGGGCCAATGACAAACTCAAATGGTGGGTGAGCAAGAGAGGTGCTTTGTTTTTTCACATTCAAAGCAGTGCAGCAGTCTTCATGACACCTGATGTTGCTGTACTTTATTACAAATTGTGGCATGTTAAACAAAAACATGAACACAGTTGTTCTCATCATAATGTGGTCAGGTGGTGGTCAGGTGTATACCCTGTACTGATTCCCTTTGTAGCCATTTACAATTCGTCACTTCATGCATCTGGGGTAGATCAGATAGCTATTTGGTCTCAAAAAAGCAAAGAGTAAATACATCCAAGAAGCATTTGAGATGGATCCAGTTTCATTTGAAAATTCTTGGCATGTTGTAGGATGAAGGTGTAAACCAAGATAGATTGAAATCAGATTCATGATCTGGCCAATGGGGATTCATACATGCGGCAAAGAGTAAATTAAAGTGTCTTGAATCTCATCTGGATTTCATTCAATATTTGAAATGACAAGTGCAAATGCGGCCGTAGCCACATATAAAATGAGTGTAATCAGGAGTGTTTACAGTCATAATAATTTGTTTATACTGTACTTTGTTATCACTTCAGCTTTTTACAATCCCCTCTAACTGCTCCACCCTCCACCACCACCTTCAGGTGTTTGCGAGTGAATCCGAAGGGCCTGGATGAGGAGAGCAAAGACTACCTGTCTCTCTACCTGCTGCTGGTCAGCTGTCCGAAAGCCGAGGTCCGCGCCAAGTTCAAGTTCTCCATCCTCAACGCCAAGGGAGAGGAGACCAAAGCCATGGGTGAGTCAGCTGATGAACACAAAATTTTAACTTTACAGAGGCTTTGTAGGAGTTATATTCCAGTTGTAAAAAAAAACATTTTGTGTAAAGCTACATTTCCATACAAAAAATCCTAGAGATTTCTCACAAGTAATTTTTTAATATCACATCTTTACTTAACTTTACTTGGACTGACCACCTTGTGACTTGTGTGTGTCATGGATGTGTGCAGAAAGCCAGAGGGCATATCGCTTTGTCCAGGGGAAAGACTGGGGGTTTAAAAAGTTCATCCGGAGAGACTTCCTCCTAGATGAGGCCAACGGTCTTCTACCTGACGACAAGCTCACGCTTTTCTGTGAGGTACGCTGCCTTATCCTGTTTGGGCTGCAACAACGGCTACGAATTTGCTTAAGCTGAAATAATGTTTTTTCTTGGTCATACAGCATTTTGGAATAAAGCATTTAATTTCCCTCCATCAGGTGAGCGTGGTGCAGGACTCGGTCAACATATCTGGGCAGAACACCATGAACATGGTGAAGGTGCCTGACTGCCGGCTAGCAGATGAGCTGGGGGGCTTGTGGGAGAATTCCCGCTTCACTGACTGTTCCCTGTGTGTGGCTGGCCAGGAGTTTCAGGCCCATAAAGCCATCTTGGCAGGTACTGACATGAATCAGACACATGCCATGTGTTTTCTTTCTGTTCCTCCAGTTTGAAATGCTTGGCTGTGTGTATGTGTGTATAAACATTTATGCATGTATTAACCGTTGCTTGATCCAACAATTACCTAAACATCTCTCTATATCGATGCTTTCAGCACGTTCGCCTGTATTCAGCGCCATGTTTGAACACGAGATGGAAGAGAGCAAAAAGGTGAGCCCAAGGTCTCAAAGATTGAAATAAATTTGTTTTTTTCCTCAGCAGCTCTAATGCTCAGATGTTCGCCGCTGTGTTGAGGGGTTAAGTGAGTGAAGGATTGTGTGCTGTCAAATGGCTGCAGCACAGAGCTGTTTGGTGAAACTGAAAGATAGCACACCTGAAATGAAATTGTCCTGCCGTACTTGGGGGTCAGGATTCATCCTTCACTGACAAAGCTGTAGAAGCAGAGAATTGCTTTTTTTTTCATTTGTGCACATGTGATTGTGAGAAATGAAATTGCAGGAGAAGCTGGCCAAATGTTTTTAAAAATGAAGGCCATTTTAGAGATCTTTTTGCAAACATTTTAAAAGATTTAAAGTTTTCATTCAGTAATTAACATTTAAAATGTGGAGCACGTTTTACCAGCAAATAGAAGGTAGAGTAAGGGGCAAGAAAATGATTTTGATGGTTTTTAAATGATGGACAAAGTTTGGGGCTGTCAGAGGATGTTTTTACAAAGAAGGTTTAAGCTATAGTAAAGTAAAATCAGAATATCAAGCAATCCTGTTATTCCAAAATACAGCTAAATAGAGACTTAACTTTTTCTTAATTATGAGATGAACACTAAAACAGAAGAGCACAGATGAAGGAATTGAATTAATCTAACGTCCTTCTTCCCCATCTGTTTTTGTCAGAACCGTGTGGAGATCAACGATGTGGAGCCCGAGGTATTCAAAGAGATGATGTGCTTCATTTACACAGACAAGGCTCCCAACCTGGACAAGATGGCCGATGACTTGCTTGCAGCAGCTGACAAGGTAATATAAGATTACAAAACTAGTACATCAGTATATCTTGGTATATTGAGACTACACGCTGCCCTTCTGGGGGCTGTTTGAACCAGAAAAGTGTGTTTTAATTCTACTGAAAGTAAAGCTTAATTTTATTGCATTGACATCATTCACACTATACATCACTACAGATGTTACTATTGCAGTCTGTATTTACAGTGATTAGAGATGCATGTAATTTTGTTGGCAGCATACAAGCTGAAGGTTAGGGAAAGGTAATGAGATGGATTAGGACCTGAGATGTATAAGTGCACAATATCTACTAAACCTTCCAGCAGGGTTTCAAGAAAAACTTCACACTTTTACACTGATCTCACTATTCCATGACACCGAATGGAAGACTGACTTTGAGACACAGCTTCTCCTGAGCATTTAAATACTCATTTTATAGTAGTAATGTCAAATTTGAGTTTGCATTTCTGTTTCCATTTTTATCCTAAAGCCTGAATTTATTAAAGGACCATCAATGTCAGTTATTATTTCAAGTTATTCTTTTCTGAGGTGTGACATCACAGACAATGGGATCAGACTGACCTTTCGCCGTCATATTTGCAAAATACCACCTGAACTGTCACAGCAAATACCACATGAATACTGATGAAGAAGGAAAAGTAAATTCACCCTCTTGTATCTCCTCTCCCTCAGTATGCTCTAGAGAGACTGAAGGTCATGTGTGAGGACGCACTGTGCACCAGTCTGTCTGTGGAAAACGCAGCCGAGATCCTCATCCTGGCCGACCTGCACAGCGCCGACCAGCTCAAAACGCAGGCTGTTGACTTCATCAACTAGTGAGTTCACACACAGAGAAAAGAGCCGGTGATCACGTATAATTATGTCTCCAGCACCTCACAGATGCACAGCATCCGCTGCACATGTTGTCTCTGTAGCTTGTGTTGATTTGTCACATCTCTTTCCTTCTGTATCTTGTCGTTGTCATTACTGATTATGCCAGGACACAGTCTCACCCTCCCGCCTCATCTCTTGGTGTTGCAGTCACAGTAAATAATTTAATTTCACATGTCTACTCATCGAGTGGCCCGTCTGATATTATTAAACCCTGTCGAGGTTTTCAGAGGGATCAGGGCAACCTGACTCCTCACTAGGTCTGCTGTCACCTCCTCTGTTGACTCGGATGAATGTGTGATAATAACTGTGAACATGTGTCTGCACTGATGTTGAGCTCGCACATATTCCCTCAGATTGTTTCCTTCCCTCAACTACAGGATTCATCGTCTATATTTACAGAGCTGAAATATTTGGTGTTAATTAGTTAACAGAAAAATAAAAGGCAACTGTTCTGATAATTGATTAATGTTAAAGTAATTTTTCAGGCAAAACTTCTCCATTGTGTTGTTAGTTTGCTGTTACTTAATTTAAGTCAGAAACCTCTTCAGCAGGTCACAGGATAAATCTGAGGGGTTCACAAGATGCTCAGTGTGATAGGTGAACTCAGTGAATTCTTATCTCCAATCTTTGCTTTTTTGGTCAACTATTGGAAAATTGTAACATTTTAGCTTTTAAAAACTGTATTAAAATTAGATTATATGAGGAGTTTATGGGTTGAAATTTGTAACTTAGAGACTTCTGACACATCCAGAGGGATCATGCTTTATCCTAATAAGTCAAAAAGGTTGGGAAACACTGTCTTATGTGATGGTAAACTGAATATAGTAACTGAACTATCATGGGCATTTTTCTACAATTTCCTAACATTTGTGACTCCAAAGGACTAATCAGTTAATCAAGGAACTAATCATCAGATTAATATGTAATTGTTAACTGCAGCCCCATATTTCCATATATGCAATTGATTTTTACTAATTGAATATTTGTATTTTCTTTCTGTTTCCCTTTTCTTGCATCTTGTCCTCCAGCCATGCTGCAGAGGTGATGGAGACAGCCGGTTGGAAGTCCATGGTAGCATCTCATCCTCACTTAGTGGCTGAAGCATACCGCTCTCTGGCTTCAGCCCAGTGCCCTTTCCTCGGACCCCCACGCAAGCGCCTCAAACAGTCCTAACAGCCTCACAGCGAGGCGTCTACACACACTTATACACACACATACATAAATACACAAAGACACACAGACACCCCCGCCCTCAAACACACAGGGACAAACTTTCCCCTTGCTGTTACCTACTACACTACCTACAGCCTCCCCCCGATCCCCACCTTCTGCCCCATCCAGAACCTGCTGTATTTAGTCTCTTCTAAAGATGGAGGGAAGAAGAAGAAGGAGGAGGAGGAGGAGGAGATGGAAAAAAGAGGGACAGGTGGGCTCGTGAAGTGGATGTTAGTCGTTTACAAAAAAAAAAAAAAACCCTTTCCTCACCGGCTCTGGCTTAGCGAGGTCCGACATTGTGCTCTTTTTCGCGTGTGAAGACTCGATCTAAATCCTTCCGACATCCTGCTAGTTCCAACTTTGGAATCTGTTCGGGAGAAAGAAATGGACACAGCAACTCAGTAAGAGCCAACTGTCTGGAAATGTGGAGGCATAAAGGACAAGCCCAGATAAATAAAGTCTTTAACTGTCTATTTCATCATAAGGCTTCTTTTTGCTCTGTTCTTAGTGTAGAGCGGTTGGAGAAGCCCCTAACTAAAGAACTCATGGGCCTATGAGGGACTGAAGAAGACAAAGAAGAAGAAGTGGGCCTGTTATTTACAAACTAGAAGACCCCCGAGAAAGACAACCAAGGGCTAGTCAAAAAAGCAGATGTGGGACAAAATCATCAAAATAATTTTTTTCCCAAAGAAAGTTGGGAAACATTGCACTAAAGTCACAGGTCACCCCTTGTCAACCCTTACCAGCAGTAAAGTAGAAATACTGTAGGCAAGCACACATTGAAGCAAGCTTCATGGACTAAAGACCCAGCTGGACCACCAAGAACAAGTACCCTTTAAGATGATTTATCAGCAAGTGACAAAAAACAAACACATGTACTCCCATATAGAACTCTGCTTCATCTGCGTCCGTTTTCATTTTTCAAATAGCAGGAAGAAAAAGAGCAGTATATAGTGAGGATACAGAAAATAGCAACGCACAACTGGATGTCATTCTTGGGGAAATTGTATTCTGTGTGTGGATCTGTCCTTGTAGCCCTTGAGAGAAAATAAAATCCAAGGTGTCAGCAGACAAACCAATGGAGACAACAAATGGAGGGAAAAATAAATGTCAAGAAATGGTTACAAAATAACATTAGGATTCAATCAGGCATGTTCATGTTCTTTTATAATGGATTTCTTATTTGTCTTTCCTCAGAACTGTCATTTCTATTTTTTTCATAGGAATTTGTACAGACACTAGTGTTTTTGAAGTTGTGTAAACAAAATCATTTTCAACCGTGAAATTGAAAAAAGCGGACAGACGTTTTCTTTGCAGGCATGAAGACTGAGGGGAAATGAAATTGAAATGAACACGTTTTAATGTTCAGAATAGACAGAATGTGAAAAAAATGCACACCAAGGCAAACCACATGTAATACATTTTTGAAGTTATCATTTGAAGCTGGTAGAAAATGGTAATTGATAGAAGGAACCGTTGTTGTTTCTTTCCTGTAGATATCGCTGGTTATGAGAAGTGACACTTAGTTGTTGCCATTTTTTGTTCCCGAAAGAATAAACCACAACTATTTTGTATTGAATGCAATGCAA
The DNA here is from genome assembly GCF_963924715.1 of Thunnus thynnus. Taxonomy (NCBI): domain Eukaryota; kingdom Metazoa; phylum Chordata; class Actinopteri; order Scombriformes; family Scombridae; genus Thunnus; species Thunnus thynnus. Next base: position 15,125,563 of record NC_089536.1, on the reverse strand, counting down.
ACTTTGTCTGGGTATTTTTCTATGAATTATGTGTTTTAGCTGTCACACAAAATGACAGAATCTTTAAGAAATTAGAATTATGAGACTGCAAAGAAATAGAGTTACAACTTGAACAAGTATTTTTATGTAAGATCCATTTGACTCGTAAGAAACTTTAAAACAGAATAAAAGAAAACATATCCTGTTGAGATCTATGTTTTATGAGGGCCAGAGTAACTTTGAGATTATCTTTTTTTGTACTTGGTAATGAAATTCTAGCTCCTGAGCAGGTTTATGAAACCTGTTCCAATTCCCAGCAGCATTAATCTAAACATTCACAGATCTGGGTGTCTTAGTTTGTTACCTCATATATTTTATATATTTTTTAACGTCTTAAATCTCTTGTTTAAATCTAATGATTTCGATGTGTCTACACTTCTGTTTTTGGCGCTGTCCAAAACAAACTCCTTCCCTTTTCCTTCAGTGACAGCAGAAAAATGTAAAGCCCATTTATTAGTGTTGAAGGGTTTCTCTTGCTACCAGCTCACCTCTATAAACAGGAGCTTTACAATTTCATAGGACATTGGGCCTCAGTTAAATTTCTAACTTGTTATCTTAAAATTCATAAATTGGGTTTTCTTGAAAAAAAAAAAAACCCTCTGAAGTGCGCTAAAACTGAAAAGAAATAGCTTGACACGCAGATAAGATGTTAAAAAAATCTGGTGCTGTTTATTGGACTAATACTGTATATGCTATGGCCACTGTTGCTCTGTTAAAATGAATCTAATGCAAATCAGGTTTTATTGTCACATACAATCATACGATGTAGTGAAATTTGATCTCTGCATTTAACCCATCCCTGAGGGGCAGCAGGCACCCATTCCAGCTCTAAACTAATGCCATTGACAGGAGAATTAATTAATATACATGTTTTTGATGGTGGGGAAAATCCACACTCCATAAGTCCACACAGAAAGGCCCTGCCCTAGTTGGGATTTGAACCTAGGACCTTATCACTGTGAGGCAACAATGCTAACCACTTAGCCACTGTGCTTCCCTGAGATTTACAGCACCTGGTCCCATTCGGTCCAGACCTGACTCTGCTTAGCTTCCAAGATCGGATGAGATCAGGTGCACCCAGGGTGGTATGGCCATAAGCCATTCTGAGAGTAACAGGAAAGTCGACTCTACAGAATGGCTCTCATTGATTATAGAGAAGCAGCCTGTGCAGCGTATCAGATTGTAAGCTGAAGCAAAAATTTGTGTTGACTTCAGTTGTAGCTGTTAACTGAAGCTTTCTGTTTGCTGTCTCAAAGCTTCCCAACTATGTCCGAGCACAGCTGTGATGCAGAGGGGAGTGCATGACCATGATCACAGTGGTGAGCAAGGGTTTGTCGGGGCATCACCTCTGTCACCTACGTAATTGAGTTAGCAGTGTGCGCCTGGTTCATTACACATCCTTTCACCCAGTAGAAAAGGTTACTTGCCAGTGCAGCGAGTGTAGTGACAGAAACAAATATCTCTAATCCCCAGCATGTTACAGGGCCCCTGCCAAGCTCTGGGCCCCCTGAACCATTCAGCACTCAAACCCCGACCTGCTCAGACACACCAGCTAGTCAGTCTAGTCAAGACACACACACACACACACTGTTTGCAAGGCCGAAGAAAAAACACATTTAACAGTTTTACATTGCCCTAACAGATAAGCTGCATGTTAGTTTAAGTAAAATAAACAACAGACTGAAATAAAATGTTCTTACCATCCTAACTTATTATCTTAATTACCTGTTAAGACTTCAAGCTGTACATTGTGGTGTTTATAGATGACATGAGGTTTAAACTTCTCAAAGTGAGTTTGTGTAAAGAATTAACATATTCCCCTTTCACACTGAAAGACAGTACTGCCTCATCACAAATGCTTGTTTGTGAAGCTGAATCTTCCCCAGATGGTTTAAAGGACTTTCATGGTCACTCTTTGCTATTTTGATATTTATTTTTTTATTGGGCAAAATACAGTGCAGCATGTTAGGAAATACATGAGATAGTGAGAACAATACATGACAATAGTGTACAAACCGAAAGATTAGCATGGTACCATCCCTGTACCCTATGACAGAAGAATCAATCAACATGACAAAGATCATCCATGTAACATCACATCCTTCCTCTTGAACCACACCACTCCCCACTTCCATACAGTGTTACTGAACAGTCCAAAGAGATGTCTTAATCATAATATACTTTGTAAAATGGTGGAATGAAATGTGGAGATTTGTGAAAAATCTACTCATCTCATTTTAGCGACATATTAGGGGAAGAACTGCAGGTGTTTCATAAAAACAGGCCAATATAACCATTGTAGCCTACAACAAGCAAGATACTGCACTACAAAACATATGCGTTTAAGTATTTGCCGTCATACTTGAAAAAATGCTAAACCTAAAAACTTCCTAGTACAGACTCAAAGACTGTCTCGTAGCTTCTCAAACTGGATTTCTCTTTGTGGATTAATTGAATCTTTATTTTCCAGAGGTTCAGCCTCTGGTTAAACTGTTGGCAGGTAAGCTCCTGGACTCTGGTAGCTGTAGTCCGGACAGACTTTTTGAACCAGCCTGTAGTCCGTGCTGTAGAAAGACACGTAGATACAGATGACCTGGAAAGGTTTGGAGCACATCCAGGTGACGTGGCTCTGGGTCTGCTCCTGAGCACACGTCTTGGATGGGTCGTAGTTACACAGCATCACCTTCTTGTTGCTTTCCGTTTTCTCGTAGTCCACCCTGCAGTTGAACGTCTTGGAGTCTTTGGGGTGGACCACGCTTTGGCGCTCAAGGTCGAACTCCACCTCCTTCATCGGTGGGACGAGACTGACTGACACGTTGCCCACACCTGTGGAATTGTGGCGGAAGTAAACCCCAAGAGAGCCGTTCCTGTGATCCACGATCTTGCCCATGATCAGCAAATTCAGTTTGACTGTCTTGATGTTTGAATAAAAGTCCCCCCAGCTGAACGTCCTGGAAAACTTTGAAGCTCCATGAACTTTCATGATTGGGCGAAGCTTTATCTTTAAGGACGGGTTGGAGCGTGATTGGGAGTGTCCTCCAACTATTTCCCAAAGTCCCTGCTTTGAAAGAGGGATAAAGGGACTGATGGGTAGTTTGGTGTTCTCTTTCAAACTCCTGGTTTGGAGCAAGTTCTTTGAAGAATGGTCTTCAGTTAATGTTCCCTTGCCAAAGGTGAAGTTGCTGTGTGACTGTTGTTGCCCAAGAACCAACTAGAAAATCAAACAAGGAGAGAAATTGGACATTAAATACAACTGGAAATGAATTAATGAGTAAAAGAGAGTGGAAAGGCTAAAAATGTGAGGGGATTCAATTCACGCTCTTTCTAAGTTCCTGAAAAATGTCAAATTTATGTCAAAGCCCCAACAAAACATGATGGTGATGGTAAGCATAAAATATAATCTTGTGTGTGATCTAACTACACCACATACTAAACTCCAAAAATGCATCATATTCAATGAGCATATATTGTTATTTGGCATGTAAAACTGCAACATACTGTAATAATTTCACATATGAATGAATAAAACGTACAATCATTCTGTGTGAAATATAACAAAAAATCACAAAAATTCACTTAAAATGAAGACTGTTACTTTTCACGTGTTTGCTCCATTTCTTATAATTTGACATCTAATTCTTTAGTTCATTGCTTCTGTTTAGTTTACTTACCAAACAGAAGGTCCCTTTCACAAGTATCTGAACAAAGCGCTGCCTGGCAAGCATCTCCATGGTGCATCAGTTACCGTCTGAACATCCATCCACTCTCACCTGAGGTTCATTCAAGCCAAGTTGACTTTTGGAAGAGAATACAAGTTGTGCTCAAGTGTCTCTCAAATCCATGTTGGAATAACTAAATCCACATTAAACTCTGTCAGAAACACACCAGCAGAGAACTCTCTGCGAGCTGCTGCTGCTTCTGCTCACAGCACACAGACTGGGGAAGCTTCTCTCAGATCTCAAGATTTTTAACACCCAGTTTTTCTGTGACTGCTCTCTCTCTCTCTCTCTCTCTCTCTCTCTCTCTCTCTCTCTCTCTCTCTCTCTCTCTCTCTCTCTCTCTCTCTCTGCCCCCCTTTCTCTCACTCACTCATCCAATCACACACATACAAAAACACACACTTTTGTTCATGGATATGAAGTGTCCACCCTGCCTCCTCGTGTATTCCTGCCATTGAAAAAAACCCATCTTGGATTATGTTTTGAATGATTCAATTAACACGTTTTAAATGACGATCCATTTACTCTCGCGAGATTTGTTGTTCCTTCACGTGCGCGTAGTTTGTCATTTTACAAAATAATTATGTTTTATGGTGTGACAATACTGTGGTTGAGGTCTGGTTAGGTTTAGGCACAAAAAACACTTGGTTAGTGCTGCTAAGGGAAGATCATAGTTTGGGTTAAAATGATCACTCTCGCGAGATCTTTCGCAAAATTAGGGTTACCATCTAAACATGATCAAGGTAAACTCATACAAGGTTATGTGACACTGCCATCTTGTGGCCGCATAGCATAGTACAGGCTGAGCTAGACTCATCAAGGCAGCCACATTTTAGAGGTGACTCCCATACATTATAATTAAGATGTCACATTAGGAATAATGACTCAGAGACTCTGGATAATTGGATCAAAACATGTTTACAAGCATTTTATATTCAGAGAACTTCAGTCCAAAGTGAGACATCATTTATTAAAATTAACACTCACTCATGTGCGACGCTCAATGTGAAATGTATGCAAATTAGATTTTTTTTTTTTTTTAAAGAAAAGGCCTCTCTCATCTATAGATATCTCACCTACATTCACACTTTCTAATTATACAAGATCACCCAGCTGGGGTGTTTGAAAATGGAAGTCCTGTTAACACCAGAAGTGCAAAATATCGCCTTTTGATTAGCATTTTCTCATACAATATATACTGTTCAAATTCACGTAATGGGGCCAATTCAAGACTTATTTATAGTTCACAAGTTAACCTATATATCTAAAGCAACTCCACATTGTAATTTGCTAATACTAGTGATAGTAGTAGTGTTGTATGTGTCATGGTGATGGATTTGATCATATGTCCAGCATTACAAGATGTAAATCTAAATTTTCTTGTCCAGGATAATATTCCATAGTGGCTTTATATATATTTTATAGTGGCTGTATATGTGACTGCCATCTTGCATGCAGTCCATTCACATATTTACTTCTATATAATACTGGCTTCATAGGGAGTTTAACATGACTTTTATCACATTTTCTCTACACACTTCAATTTAAATTAGCAGGTTTTTGTGATAGCTTGCTTTACTGTTGCTAAACCTTTACTGCTTAGGCCCGTTCTATGGTTTACACTGGTGCGATATTCAGCACTTCAGCACTTTATTAGGAGATGAAAAAATGTTCCATTGTATGTGCGTGTGCGCTTACAAGCCTGCAGGTGATATCAAGTTTCCCCTCATCAAAGAAATCAAAAAAACTCTGGCACTTCCTCATCTTATAAAAGGGTATCACCTTAAAACATATTGTGGTGTGTTTGGGCTGGTATGTTAGTGAAGAAGAAAAAAATCCCAAGAAGACTGAAAGTTATTGCATGGCAGTGAGCCAACAGGAAGATCACACAGTTCAGACAGTGGCACAGATTTTATCTTTACAGCATGTTTTCATGCATGAAAGATTCTTTAGTAAAAGTGATGTGATTCATAAATGGTCACACGCTCTGAATTTCCTGGCAACACCACTACCAGGAAGTCCAGAGAAGACAAGAACCACTGAAAATAGCTTACACAATAGCTACTGTCAATCCTTTCAAGTGAAATAAACAGAACGAAAATACCCAACAACACCTTTGTTTTGAGTGATAGGTTCTAGGACTAACTTGCACCTGCAAAACCTCCTGCCTGCCCTACTTTGCCTTTGCTTATGGCTCAGCTCAAATTGCAGGGTTTTTATTTTCGGATTCAATATCTAAGGCCCAATTTACAGTGAGAAAGAAGATCATCAAATGTTACTTCATTTTTATTAATGTTCCTGGTGTGTCCTGGTAAAAACTGACTGATGGTAAATTTTACTGTGTAAAAAATGCGTTTCATTTTTCCGGATTGTCACAATGTTTCATGAAATCCTTCACACAGGACATCCAAACATAACAGTTAAAAATAAAGTTAATTATTACCATTAAATAATCAGTACAGTAACCTGTAGCGCAGAGCAAAGAAGTGAAACACATGTGTACAACAATAACTGTAACTGAGAAGACAAGTAAATCTCTTTCTTGGACAATGTGTGTGTAAGTGAGGAACAGCTGAATCTCTCCCTTTATGAGTGTACCGTGTCCAGATTTCATACACCACCCCCTTTGTCTTGACTCTGACAGTTGACCTCTCATCATTTTTGCAAAAAACAATGAATTTTATGAACAATATACTCACACAATGGTCAATAAGAGATAAAAGCAAACAAATGTCTGCCAACATCTCCATCAAGGCACAGGGGGCAGTGTTTTAAACTGGATTGTATTTTTAGTGACAGAAACATGGATGTGATCTGAATTGCTCCAGTGAGCTTCTCTCTTGTATTTTAGGAAAAATTAAGGTGGTGTATTCTACAGTATTTATGCTGGAGATTAGATAATGTCAACATGTCTACCCTGATTTGAAATTAAGAAAAGATCAGCATTTCAGTCTAAAAAGAAAGATATCACAGACAGATCTGTATGCATGATAAGCAAATTGATAGAGGATAGTCAGATTTGGGAGTTGACAGCCATACAAAAGGAGTGTTCGGACACACTTGTACCAGCAGCACTGATGCTACTTGTTAAACAGGTTTGCTGATATGTGGTTGTTGGAGTGGGACAAGGTGTCCCAGTAGAGAGCAGTTGATGCCAATATGATGGCTTCTACCATGATGTGAGTCACATCCTGGTGAATCACAGTTTTAAATATATTCATAGTGTATATAGAGTTATGACTGGTACTGTATGTTTGCTTACAAGTGGCACAAATATCACCTCAGGCTAAATAATATGTAGTGTCACAAGTTAAGTGTAGTAAAACAACTAATTCACCTTTGAATATTGATCCAACATGCATTTAGTTGATAGAAATTGACTTTCATACAGATTAATAGGCCAACAGTGTTATTTATCTTTACAGATCATGGTATTTAAACAAAGGTTAAACAGTCTGATAGTGCTCTGATAAAACCATCAGGCACAACACACTATAACAATAGCTGGCTGAAATTTGAGGGAGATAGGTGTCCCTCCAAAAAGACACTGGAGATGCTAATAAGTCAGTGGGTAACCAAATATTATTGTGATTTGTTAGAAGTTGATACGTGTGGTCCATAATTCATAAGGTAGTGAACAGTTCAGATTTAGACATTTTCTAGGGCGTCACTGTTCCAACAGTGCTCCAGGGCAACATGAAGAACATGGAGATCCCTTGAAAATGACCTTTCTGACCTTTCTGGGTTAAAAAAAAACAAAAAACAAAACAAACAACGAAAAAAAACAATTTTTTAAAAATAATACAACACTGTCAAGCATCTACTAGGATGCAGGATATGTTCACTTTACAGGTGAAAAGATAGCGGGCAGACAGGAAACAGATGAGTAGGCAGGTGGAAATATTGAACAACAGATAAATGACAGGTGAGAATACAATATGCTGTTATGGTTGACATGCATTGTTGCATAGTATCTGACTTGCCACTAAATAATAATGAAAGTTTCTTAAAAGCAGAATATACAGTGAAAAAGCAGAATATACAATATACTTTTATTGGTTAAATCTACAGATTTAACCAATAAACTTGGACAGGAAACATGGACAGGCTGCACCAAAAGGAAATTAAGCTTTTCATTTAGAGTACAAATTAGTTTGTGGTTTCACCACAATAGTGATATCATTAAATGTTTCCTTTTTGAAATTAATATCTTGACACTTAATAGCACTACATCGTCTATCTAAAGCCTTTGGTAGAGTATTACATCTCGTTTTTTGTCCTGAATACAATTTGATGATCTTCATAATACTCAACAGACAAAGATGTATGGTTACAGTTTACCAGGAAGCAAGATTTATTATACACTGACCTATTTGAAACTGATCAAAAAACAGGTTTATGGTACAGTGCCAGCTTGTACTGTATAAAGCCTGGTTCCATCCCTACAGTCTCAAATGGATGAGAAGGAAAAGGACAGCTTATATCACCAGGTAATTATTTAATTTTCTTTTTAAGGGATATGCCTATTTCTAATTCCAATTACTCTACTGTCTTGTAATTTAGCATTCAATTGTAGTTTATAATAAAATGACCAAACCATTATGTTTGGTCTGAATTGCCTAGGACAATGGCATGTCACATCACATTGTCTGTGCTGCTTTTGGGGATGATAAGTAAGTCATTTTCATAAAATGCAATTTCATTTCATTTTTTGAAATATGTATGTTATCTCATGGTCCTGTATTTAGTGGTGTTTTTAAATATTAGCTTTATTTAAATACTTGAATATCCCTTTTAAATTTTTCTGGTCATATCCGTTTACTTATACATGCGTTTTTGCTTCATTTTTGTGTAATTTACAGGTACAGTGATTCCCCAGAGTACAGGTAAGTTGAAGTCTTTTTCATTGGTCCGTTGTCTTATCATGCTAGTCACACAATCATGCTAATTCATTAAGTCATAGAGGCTATTACATCAGGAGGATTATACTTGATACAAATGCTGTATGGTAATCAGTGTGATTGTTAGCCAGCACGATTTGCTTAGAATAGAAGTTGTTATCTACACCTTACCTCAAAGTCATATTCAATGTAACTGCAATTTTGATGAATCATTATGATTATTAAGGCATACGATTGCTAATGAACTAACCAATTCATTTTTACACCTTAATATCACCATTAGCCCATCTGTATAAGGATGTATAATAACTGGATGTTGGATAATTTCAGTGAAATTCACATTGTTTGAAGTCTCCCTCCACTCATGTGTTTTGACTATTATTTTTTCAGTTGGATGTTTGAACTTCACTGTGCAGGATGATGTATGTGCAGAGTTTGACACTACAAGACTGTGTTCAAATTAATCTGCTGGGGGGGAAGTTTTCTCTGTGCTAACTTTCAATTTGAGTTTATGATGTGTATCTATGAGCATAATTTATATTGTGACATCAAAACAAGTTTGGAGCCAGTCGTGGTCCAGTATGAAACTTACACATATGTGATGTGAAAACTTGAAGCCTCCAGTGCACATATGCTGAAAATGGACTGTTCAGGGATTAACAGGGATGAAATAAAGGAGAAGGAGGAAATGTCGTTTTAAGAATTTAATTAAACTTGTTTATGTAAAATTCATATTAGATAGATTATTATTCAAAGCAGAGTATTTTTTATATATCTGAAACATGTCTGGAGGGGATCTTTAACATATGTTATACTTACAAAATCCCTTTGGATCTTAGTGGAGCATTTTATTATGCAAAACCTTTTCATGTTTTCAAGTTTCAATTATGTTTTTATGTTTCTGGTTTTGGTCTGTGAAGAATATTATGTATTTTAGGATTAAAAGACATGCTCTGCACTCTACAAAAATTACCAAGTCAAACATGAAGTTGAAGTAAATAATTTCGCTGAGTACTCTTGAAGAAAGAACATATTTTGCAGAAATGATGAAAATTCAGTGTTTTTTTGTTTTGTGACTGTAATTGTGTTCTTCCTAGGGCCCCTCTATCCAATATCAGGAACTATGAACTCTCAAACAGATGATGGAAGCTCACCTTTAATAACCTTGCAGCAATCTTTTGTCTTTTTTGGACGGACTTATAACAAGATTTATGTATGTAAAATTATGTTTTCTAAATACAACATTCATATATAAGTAAGTGTGTAGACTATGACAACCACTGGTTAACCACAGAAAACAACTTTTTTCCTAAAACTTAAAATGTGAAATTTGAATTTAAATTCAACCTTATTTCACAAAAACTGAGTTGTAGTAAACATTAACATCTGTTTTTATAACATACTCTAATAAATCTTTGATAAGATGTAGTTGTCAAAGACTATAGTCAGCATCTCGTGATTTCTTGTTAGTAAGAATTGGTTTACCCAAATATTTGTTTTCAGGTCAACCACAACGGACACTTGACATTTCGAGCTCCTTGGTCAAGTTACATACCTGAAAGTTTTCCAATATATGGATCCAGAGACATCATAGCTCCATTCTGGACAGATTTGGACAACAGAAAAACTGGTCAGGTTTACTACAACCAATACACAAGTGGCAGTGTTCTCCAACAAGCTACATGGGACATAAATAAGTATTTCCCAAGACTGAACTTCCATGCCAAATGGGTCTTTGTTGCAACATGGTATGAGGTGGCCTACTTTCCAAATTCAGGAACAGTAAGTCAGTGTATTTGCAGTGGTAAAATACACACAAAAACACACACGAATCTTCTATTATCAAATTTGATAAAAATTTTTGTTTTTTTCCAGCGCACAACTGCCCAAGCAGTCTTGATCTCTGGTGGCCAGTACTCATTTGTTCTTATAAACTACGGGCTACTAGCCTCAACAGCTCGCCGTGTACAGGTTAGAACCTTTTGTGTTGTATGTAATTTACTACAAAATAAAGTGTTTTAAGTTGCTGTAACTAAAAGTGAAAACAGTGTAGTATATTACCCATGTGGTACATATTTTTTCATTTGCAGTATAACAAAAAAAAAAAACACAAACAGATCTGACATCAAATAAATTCATTCCATATAACATTTGCTGTATATTCCAGGCTGGCTATGACACAATCAATTCAACTCACCATTTCACCATCCCTGGATCATTCTCTAACAATGCAACAGGCAGTAACTCAAATTTCCGCCTGAGCAGCAATGTCAATTTACCGGGTCGCTGGGCCTTCCGGACAGACCATGGATCAAAAGGCTGCACTTTCAATGGTAAGACCACCCAAAGTGACACTTTGGGCTTTATGGACTTTACTTTACAGTGATGTACAATATATCTACAATGACCACTCATGAAACTTATGTGCCAGGTTAATAATAAATCTGCACTTCTTGAACAAATTCATGTTTTATATGTTGTCTGCAGATGAGTGTATTGTACACTGAACTTTGGTGACATTAGGTTTAAGTGTATGATTATCCTAGTTGTAAAGAAGTCAATTTGCAGTTTCTTGTCCATTATTGAGTGAAATGTATAGTTATTTGCATTGGCAAGTATATATGTTTTTTCTCAAACATCAGTTGGTGTCTATGGTAGTGTTATTTTTGAGTTGGATTAAAGAAAATGTTTTGAGTGACTATTTCCTTTTATTCTTCTCAAGGTGAATCTGTGCAGCTGGGAGACTCATTCTGGAGCGATAGTACCTGTGCACAGATTTGCACCTGCACCTCAGCAGGTCTGCGGTGCCATTACCAACCCTGCTCCTTTTCCCAAATATGCCGTCATGCTGCCTTTCAATTCTCTTGCCAGACTGTGCAGAGACAGACCTGCACCATTGCGGGTGATCCACACTACTATACCTTTGATGGGACCCTGTTTCACTTCCAGGGCACTTGCAATTATGTTCTCTCTGAACAATGTGGTCATGGGCTGCCCTACTATAGAGTAGAAGGTGCTAATGAGCACCGGGGCAGCAGTCGAGTTTCTTGGAGACGACTGGTCAAAGTGTTTGTCTATAATGAAACTATTGAGCTTGTCAAAGGACATCGTGGTGAGGCAAAGGTAATTTTGATGGGTTATTCTGAGTTCTTCAGTCCTTATGTATTGAAACAACTATTTCTTTGTTGCTCTTGACATACTTGCTGGTGTGTTTACAGGTTAATGGAAACTTTGCAGCCGCTCCATTCTACCTCAATAATGGCACTGTCCAGGTTTATGAGTCAGGTTTTTCTGTGATCATCAGTACTGACTTTGGCTTGATGGTATCCTATGACGTTAATCATTATGTCAGAATCAGTGTGCCCTACACTTACCAGAATGCAACATGTGGTCTGTGTGGAAACTTCAACAATGATCGCAGGGATGACTTTCGAACTCGCCAAGGTGAGGTTGTGAGCTCTGATGTGATTTTTGCCAACAGCTGGCAAGCATCAGGGGACGATGAGCCTGGTTGTGAGGCACCATGTGGAGGTCTGGACTGTGCTGTCTGCACTGAGGCTCAGAATGCTTTATACAGCAACACTGCCCATTGTGGTATCCTTCAGAGCAGCTCTGGACCCTTTGCTGCTTGCCATCAACGACTTCCTCCACAGCCCTTTGTGGAGAGTTGTGTGTACGATCTGTGTGTAGGAGGAGGGTACCAGCCCATTCTATGCCAAGCACTAAATGTGTATGCAAGTCAGTGCCAACAGAATGGCATACAGCTCCCAAGATGGAGGAGACAAGGCTTTTGTGGTATGTCTGTCAGTCACATAACATTTCAAAAATATTCTTTTGGTAAAACGTCTATGATGTCAAGATCACTTTGATTTTTTTCCTTAGAAATCCCCTGCCCAGCCAACAGCCACTTTGTGTCCAGTGGCACAGGATGTCCTGCTACCTGTGTCAATCCCAATTCTACCAACAACTGCCCTCTCCCTGCCCAGGAGAGCTGCATCTGTGATTCAGGCTACATACTCAGTGGTGGGGTCTGCGTCCCTCATGCTGAATGTGGCTGTAGCTTTGAGGGTTGCTACTACCGCTCTGGAGAGACTGTAATATTAGACCAGGACTGTGGGAGACGTTGTAGCTGCAGTTATGGCTCCATGACTTGCCAACCCTATAGTTGTGGCCCACTTGAATCATGCGGTGTGGACGAGGATGAAAGAGGATGCAGACCTAACAGCTATGGAACATGCTGGATTAGGGGCAGAGGGTCATATCATACATTTGATGGTCTGACATACCAATATCCTGGGGCATGTCGATTAACCCTTGCCAAAGTAGTGGAGATGTCTAGTCACTCCCACTTTGCAGTGACAGTTGAAAAGGTACCCAGTGGCCAGCAGGGCTTCGCCAGGGTGCTGAAATTTGAGGCAGAGGGCACACATGTGTCCATTGAGATAGCAAGGAGCAGTAGAGTACAGGTAAGGCATGACAAATGTGACAAAATGAATTGAACATGAATATCATTTATACTATGCTGCAGTAACCTCACACTCATGTTAGTTAATTTCATTTATTATCCTGTTGGAAATCTTGTCAACTATGAAATGAAAAAACGATGATTTAAATTACCCTTTAGGTTGATGGTCAGATCATCAGACTACCATTCAGCTCAGTGTCCAACCGAATCCACATCTACCACAGCAGCACTGACAGTATCATCCTTCGCACCTCCTTTGGTGTAACGGTACAAACAGTCTGGCCTCACTTTGTGCGAGTCACTGCACCTGGAATTTACAATGGTTCACTTGGTGGACTCTGTGGTGATTACAATGGTCATCCAAATGATGATTTCCGGACACCCAATGGCATCTTGGTTAACAGCTCTCAGGTCTTTGGGGACAGTTGGCGAGATGGCTCCCTCGCTAAGCATTGTGTGGAGAGTAGAAATTACAACTCTACAACAAATTACAACTCTAGTGAGTACTGTGGCATTCTTGTCTCATCGCATGGGCCATTTGCCCAATGTTGGGCCACGGTGGACCCATGGCAGAATGTTCACATCTGGAATGAGACTGTTAAGTCCTCTAGAAATCCAGGAGTGGTGTTTTGTGAGATTCTGCAAGGTTACGCTCTAATGTGTCAACAGAAAGGTATTGCCATAGGATACTGGAGGAATGCAACTGGCTGCGGTAAACACTTTTTCCCTTTTAGATCAAAATTAGCTTTTATACTGATTTAAAAAGTTTTTAATCCATCTTTTTGTTTTTCCATAGAGCATCCATGCCTTCCAAACAGCCATTATGAACTCTGTGGAACAACTTGTCCATCCGCCTGTCCAAGCCTTTCCTTCCCCTTCTCCTGTGACACACTGTGTCAGGAGGGTTGCCAGTGTGATGATGGTTTTGTCCTCAATGGCAACCAGTGCGTGCCACCAACAGACTGCGGATGCCATCACAAAGGACGCTATTGGGAAGGTGGTGAACAGTTCTGGGATGGTGAGGAATGTCAGAGCTTGTGTACCTGTAATGGCACAACTGGAGCAGTCCACTGTATCCCAAACACTTGTGGTCCCCAGGAGTCCTGCCGTGTGGTGGGGGGTGAGTTTGGCTGCCATCCGAACCCTCATGGCACCTGCTCTGCCTCTGGGGACCCCCACTACTTCACCTTTGATGGCAAAGCCTATGACTTCCAGGGAACCTGCCGCTATGTTCTGGCAACCATGTGCAACACCACTGATGGCCTGCATCAATTTTCTGTGGAGGCTAAGAATGAGCCGTGGAATGGGTTGCCAGTTTCAATTACAGCTGAAGTTTATGTGAACATGTGGGGCTATCGAGTGCATATTTCAAGGGAGACAAATGGTGTGGTAGAGGTGAGTTTACCAACTTTTGAACCATTGCAGACATTAATCAAATCTTATCTACACCTGGATAAGACATCATTTGAAAAACACGTAATGGCACCACATATGATTATTCTTCCAATTTTGCTTTTCTAATCTTTTAGGTGAATGAGTTAACTAAAAACTTACCTATTCTCTTGAATGGTGGTCATGTGTCTATCTATGCAAGTGGATCTTACACATTTGTCAATGCTGATTTTGGCTTAAGTGTCACCTATGATGGATATAGTACAGTGTTTATCTCTGTACCTTCAAATTACAGGTATCTGCAATTCCCCAAATTAAAATTGGAATCTTTTGACATGCTTAAAAAAATATAATCACAAATGTGTGTAGGATATTCAATAACCATCTATCTTTTGAGCCACTTCTTTTCATCAATACAGTGGAAAAATGTGTGGACTTTGTGGAAACTTCAACGGAAATCCAAATGATGAGTTCCGCACCCCATCTGGAATGATGGTCACCACTCCATCTCAGTTTGGGACAGCTTGGAAAGTGGCGGGCAATTACACCTGCAGTGATGGGTGTGGCTCCTCCTGTCCACAGTGTACCAATGAGCTTCCTGCTAGAGCTCAGTGTGATGTAATTCAGGCAGCTGATGGCCCCTTAAGCTTCTGCCATGAGCAGGTGGACCCAAGACCATTTTTCAATGACTGTGTGTTTGATGTGTGTGTGTCCGGAAATGAGGGCCAAGATCTCCTGTGCAGGGCCATTCAGGCATATGTCAGTGCCTGTCAGTCTGCTAATGTGCGAATCTACCCTTGGAGACAGAACACCACCTGCAGTGAGTTGACCTGTCACTGTCTCATTTAAAAACTACAAATAAATAAATAAATAATGCAAGCAATCTACATTTTCTCAACATATCTCCTGACTTACCTTTTATTCACAAATTTATGTAATGAACATAACTTATTATGATGGTCCCCATTTGTTTCCTCACTTATTTAGGACTTGACTGTCCAGCCAACAGCCATTATGAGCTGTGTGGTACTGACTGTGGACACACGTGTGCCAGCAGTGTTCGTGGCAGCTGCAAGCAGATTTGCTCTGAGGGATGCTTCTGTGATGAGGGCTTTGTCAGGAGTGGGACAAGGTGTGTCCCTGTGGAAAGCTGTGGCTGCCAATATAATGGCTTCTACTATGAAGTAAGTCACATCCCATTTAATGTTTTCTATGTTTGCAATAAGCCACATTTTCATGAAAAATATGTTCTTTTCTCTTTCTTACGCTAAAGGCTGGTGAATCGTTCTGGACAGAAGGATGCTCCCAGCGATGTGAATGCCATGCTCCCAATGACCTGCGCTGTTCTGCTGCATCTTGCACCTCTGCACAAGAGTGCACCATCAAAAATGGCCAGCTGGGCTGTTTTGATACAATGTCTACTTGCACTGTGTGGGGGGACCCACACTACATCACCTTTGATGGGGCACTGGCTCATTTCCAGGGCACATGCTCTTACATCATCACTGAGAGTGTGAACCACGGCATCAATGAAACACAGTTTCAGGTAGTAGCCACCAATAATCACCGTGGCAACAACCGTGTGTCATTTGTGTCAGCAGTGGATATATACCTTTCAAATCCACCAGAGAGTGCATACGTCAGGATCGGCCCTAACAAAAGAGTAAAGGTACAGTAAACTATATTTACTTTATTTTATACAACTTTCTTTATATTAGGTGTAAACATGACTGACAACAAGTACCTCCCCATCTCTTCTCCATCTCTTTTTAATCTTTCATCCTCACAGGTAAATGACACTGAAGTGTCTCTTCCGACCACTGCAGGAACCTTAGCTTCGGTGTTAAGGCAGGGAAACTACATAGTGGTCGATGCCAGTGACCTGATAGTCCAGTTTGACGGTCAGAGTACTTTACTGGTCAGAATCGGCCTACACTGTGAAAACAGAGTCACCGGGATGTGTGGTAACTTCAACAACGATCCTGCAGATGACAAAGTCTTGCCCAATGGTACACTGGCACAAAATGACAATGACTTTGGACACAGCTGGAAGGCACCCACAAGTCAACCAGGGTAAGTTTTTAGGAAAAACAGTGAAGGTTAATTTGAAGTTAATGTAATAGACTATAATGGCAGCTATACTATGCTGAATATTCACACAAACTACAAAATATTGTCATTGTATTGTCAGTTAAATTTATTTCAGTGTATGACCTTGTTTTCTGCCTGACCACCCCACGTTTCTTATTTACCAGTTTTTCAACTTAGCTAGCTAGCATTTTTTTTATTTGGAAATCACCAAAATTGCATTAGTGATATATCATTGAGTCAGCTGCAGTGATGACAAAAAATATGTCTGAGCAAAGTTTCTTTTTAAAAAGGCCAGGTGTTAGAAGTGTAACACTCTGTCTTTTGTAGTTGTGGATCCACAGATGATCAGAATGGTGATGGACTGAATGACTGTCCCTTCATGGAAGAATACTCTGAACTCTGTAGTGTCATCACCAACTCTAGTGGTCCATTCAGTGCCTGTCACCTGCACTCAGACCCCCAGCCATTTTTCAGTTCCTGTATCTACGATCTCTGCCTCTACACTCCAGCCAATGGCATGCTGTGTTCTGCTGTATCAGCCTATGAAAGAACCTGCTCTGTGTTGGGGTTGAATTTCCCCGAGTGGCGCTCTGCTTTGCTCTGTGGTATGTTTTAACAAGGCTGATAGGTTTAATAAAAATTAGGACATAATAGATCATGCAAAATTCTTCAAGCTGAAGGTGTTTTGTGGAAGTCCCTCTGTTCAATCAGTCTTTGTCTCATTGCTTCCCCACTATTTTTCTAGCTGAGTCAGACCCTTGTGAAGAGTTGAACTGCACAGAGTTTGAGTGGTGTGGTGAGAAGGATGGTTTTTATGGCTGCCTCTGTGATGAGGACCATCCTCGGCCCAACAATGAGAGCTACGGTGAGGGAAGCTCCTATTGAAATACTGCTTTATTTCCTCAGATAACAGTAATAACAATGATGTGTATGAGCAATGATGAAGAGTGTATATTGCAAGTGAATTATTAGCCCTGCTAGCTGCATGGTTGTATGGTTGGCAATGTTGGTCTGTCAGTCAGACAGTTCACAGCTGTGGTCCATACTGAAACATGTCAATAACTGATGGATTTCCATGAAATGCCACGAGCAGGTCAAAGTTTTCACTCATCCTGTGAAATATTTCTAAGTTTAATTGATAAATTGGCACAAAATTTTCTACATCCACCCATGGAGATACTTTTCCTCTAGTGCCAACACGAGGATCACATTTATGGTTTTGAGTGAAATGTCTTAACAACTGTTGGATGGATTGCCATCAAATTTGGTGCACTCATATCTTCCTCAGGATGAATAACTTTGCGGAACCTCTGAGTTTTCATCTTCTTTGATATATTACCAAACACCTGAAACACTAATGACACCATCAGCCTCAAGTGTACTGCTAATTATCAAATGTGAGCATGCAACACACTAAACTACGATTGTAAATATGGTAAACATTATACCTTCTTAGCATCACCGTGTTAGCATTGTCATTGTGAGCATTTTAGCATGCTGAAGTTAACATTTGGCCCAAAGCACAACTGTGCACATGTACAGCCTCACAGAGTCGCTAGCATGGCTCTCGACTCTCAGTCTTATTATTGTTATTTACATGGTAACTCTGGAACAAATGAAAAATAATATGCATTTATGGCAGCACAAAGCATATTTACTCACTTTTCTATGTTCTGGTTGGGGATTTGGTAAACAAAAATGCATTGTTATCTTTTTTTCTAGACTCGTCCATCACATGTGTCAGTAGTTCAGGCACTATATCCCTGTCGCGCTGCAAGCTGTTTGAAGCTGGATTCCATCCCCAGACCCTACATCTCCTAGATGATTCTTGTAAAGGGACTCTTCAGGACGGTCGACTGGTGTTCCACTTTAATAATGACGACCAGCTGTGTGGGACAGTGCTCAAGGTACAGTCCATAACCTCCAATAATGCACACTGAGAAAGGTTTTAGATGTAAATGTACTACACAGGCCAGACTGCACCTGGAATATACTAACTATACTTTTTATATTAATTATACTTCTTTTTATCATCTCAATATTACAGAGCAATGGAACCCACTTCAACTATGAGAACACCATCCAGGGCGATGACACCTTAAACATTAGTTTGGTTTTTTCCTGTGAATACCCTCTGACTCAGGCCCTGTCTATGGATCAGGGTATCAGCCTAGTAGAGAGGTGACAGTCACAATACCATCTCCTCAGCAATGTTTTATTTGCTTGATTGTTTTAGTTTTAGGTGTTAATGAGTAAATTACATTTTTTTTTTACAAGAGCACAGTATGTCAACATCTAAGTTCTTTTTATGGTGAAAATCTTATCTGTATCAGAGTATATGTAACACAACAAAGTTTTCAATAATTTCATGTATCTGCGTCATGTATAAGCTACACAATGCTAAATCTGAACTTCAGGAGGCACACTAAAATGTTAAATCTGCACCTACAATAAGACCCCTTCAAACAAGTGATTTGAAGCAGTGGTTAAATTTTCAAACCAGGAAAGGGTGTCTAACCTCATTATTAACCCCTCAAACAACTGCATTTAAAGTTTATGTGCTTTTTACTATTTACAGTTTTACCGCTGTATAAACTATATAAATGTGTTAATAGGTCAAAATACTTTTGTGTGTATTTAAATACTCTTTAAAATCATATTTGGATAAATATATCCAAATGTGATTTCATCCCAATTCTGTAAATGCAATCCTAGCTCCCTACACGATTGTTTCTCATCTCATTTTTAGTCACATTGTGTTGTTTTTCTGTAGCATTGTGAAGAAAAAGCTTCCACCTGGCCATGGACAGTACCATTTGAGAATCATCCCCTATCAGGATGCTGGCTTCCAATTTCCCCTCACCAGTGACAGAAACATAGAAATGGAAATAAACCAGAGGTTGTATGTGGAAGTGCGAACAGAAGGAGTTGATGAACAGCAGATCTTCACCATTCTGGACTCCTGCTGGGCTACACCGGTCAACATCACAAACTACCCTGTCCGCCAGGATCTCATTACCGCAATGTAAATAATCAAAAGCAATTTCACCCTCTGTTAGCAAGCACATTTGATTCATTTGCCAGATTAAGTTTGCAGCCAGTCTCTAGCCTCCCTCCACTTACTTTGCCAATCTTCTCTTCCACATATTAACTCTTTTTTCACCTGCTAAACTTGTTGATGCCACTGTCTTCCAGGTGTCCTAATACAGCAGATGGTACAGTTGAGCTGGTCAATGGCAGTTCCACTGTGGCCCGATTCTCCTTCAGGATTTTCACCTTTGCCAACTTTCCATCCATTTACCTGCACTGCCAGGTCCACTTGTGTCTTTTGAGCCACAACAACTGCACAACTGTATGTACCATTTTCCATCCATCCACACACTTTTTATAATCTTAAAATGACCAGAACATCAGAGGTGGAGGGAGGCAGGGTTGCTGGTCTCACACAAGGCGAACACTCAATACAGGACTTACACATACAGGCAGATACATGTAGATACAGTCAGACACAAAAATCCCTTTTAGAATCACATTCACATCTTTGCATATATTTGGACTGCAGACACTAACCACTGGAAAAATTTGTAAAATAATCCTGTACTCCAAAAGCAATAGGGTTGATTTCTGAGCTGCTTTAGGTCAATGCAAAGTGATCATTTCCTGTGAGACACTTTGAATAAATGCTCATACTAAAGGCCTACATTGTTATTGTTCTGCAGCATTGCAACCCTGATCACCACAGAGTTAAGAGAGATGTATCGTACCATGACATAGTTATGCTCTCACTTGGACCTCTGGTCACCATGCCAGGTAAATACCAGGGTAGGTACATTTCTTTTTATCTTTGCTGTTGTTGTTCTACTTCTCTGTCCCCCTCTTCTCTTTCTCTTTCAACCCAACCGGTCAAAGCAGATGGCCGCCCACCTAGAGCCGGGTTCTGCTTGAGGTTTCTACCTGTTAAAGGGGAGTTTTTCCTTACCGCTGTTGCCAAGTGCTTGCTCATGGGGGAATTGTTGGGTCTCTGTAAATTAAAGAGTACGGTCTAGACCTCCTCTATGTGAAAAGTGCCCTGAGATGGCTTTTGTTGTGTTTTGGTGCTATATAAATAAAATTGAATTGAATTGAATTACCTCTGTATCCTTGTAGATGCTACATATGTGGATGGATTATAGTTTATATTTTGGTTGTTCTCTTGCAGACACAATGATGAGACCTCCACGATGATCTTGCTTGCCATTTTGCTGACTGCAACAACTCAAAGATGAACTCATATACGCTAAGGAGGCAAATGTAATGTTTTCATTACCAGATGAATGTGATATTTTTTTAATCAGAGAACAGTAGCCTAATCATGCCAGTTATTTTTCATCTTGGGTAATAGAGTGAAAGCCTTTGCCTATATTTAGAAATGAACAAGGTTTATAGAGGCCTATGAAATCTATATTTTACAGAAACTTGAAAGACATTACCATAGCTTTGCTCTTGAATTGTATTTTCCTTTGCATAGAAATTACATACATAGAAATAAGTAAAACAACAATCTATACTGTATTGTTTGTCTGGGCTGTGACCCATCGGTGGGTCATGGAGGATTTTTAATGGGTTGCCAAGGGGTCACTACTAAAAACAAAAATAACATTAAACTCCTTTTTTGACAGATATAATTAAATTTGTATTGATTTTTTCAGATCTCGTCTACTGTAAAATTATTTTTTACTATTACAGGAAAAGTTGCTTCATTTCAATCACAGTACTACAGTCATTGAAATTCAACTGTAACTCTAAATGCTATCATATATGACTTCAAAATGCATGTGGGTAACCTTGTATATGCACTAGATAATAAAATAGCATTTGCATTTAAAGTATGTTTTCCCGTCACCTTTACTTTGGGTTGCTAAAAAAAAACCTTAAAAAAATGCCTGAAGGTTGTCCTGTTGTAACCATTGACTGTATATAAATATGGACATCATGACAGCTCCCCAAAAGTGAAGCCAAAACATCTGGATCACCCCCTGGTGGCTGGCTGCAATATAATGATGGATAGACAAATGTTGAAACTGTTGACATCCGGAAAGACGGGATAAAAACCAAAAACAGTCCGATCATATTACAGGTTTGAAGTAATGTTAACCAAACTTATTTGGATGAAAAATTAAAGGCAATTCTTGCTTGTACACAATCCACTTTCACAACAATCCCACCTTTGGTTCATAGGTGTATAACGTCTCCTGACAGCCCACATTCAGGTTCAAAAACATTTTATAATTAACATTACTGAAAGATAAAATATTAAAGATATTTGTAAATGCTTTTTAAGACCTGCAGATCCCCTGTAATAACACCTCACTGCACAGAATTGTCACAAAGGTGGGTGAATGGAGCAGGTGGACCCAAATGCAGAGACGGCAGGCAGGTTGGATACGATGCTGAATATTTAATGAAAGAACTCAAAAATCACAAGAGACACTGGGAACAGGAACAAAGACCATAAACACAGGAAAAAAAACTTGGCGCATACACAGAGCGAAAGCAGAAAAAAAAGCAGACAACTCAACAAAGACCGAACTGAAAACTGGACTATAAATACACAGGGAGTGATTGCAAATGAAACACAGGTGAGGGAAACAAGACACAGGTGAGACACATGAAATAATCAAACACAGGAAGTAAAGTGACCAGACACAAGAAGGAAATATTTCAAAATAAAACAGGAAATAACATAAACAAACAGGTGACACAAAAACACAGGAGGAACACACAAGGGAACAGAAAAAAACAAAACCAGGAAACAAATGCAACACAATGAAAGAGTCCCTCAAAAAGTCAGACAGGGTAAATTCGACCAACACATCTACACATAGAAACACACACAAACACAAAATGCAAGCAAACATTACACAGTGTTACACAAACACATTTCCGATCCAAGACTGTACTAGCATATTAAAGGTGAGCAGAGAGCAGAATCTGTCTGTTTCTGACAGTGTATTTGTCGCTACAAAATATAATGACTGTTAATATACTGTAGGTCATACATTTACCAATGTAAGCAACATTGTCTTCCAAAACAGAATCAAATCATTTACTCTGCAGGTTTAGCTGTGGTCATTGCAACTGACTCCCACCCTCAACCCACATGACAGCTTCCCTATGCTGCTCAATCTGTACATCAGCAATGAAATATATATATATATATATCCATAATTTTAATTCAACTTGTTTCTGCATGAGAACAATAGATCACTTACAAAATTGCATGTATACACATTTTCCTCTTTCATAATGTAGACACAGCAGTTTAGTTTTCGCTTTTAATCATTCAAGAACTGAGTTATTGTGAATAATTTCTCTCAAATGAATGTATTAAGTACTGCAACCACGATCCTCATCATGTCACCAGGATTTATATTATATTTATATTATCATTGTTATTTTTCTCCTTGACACCTCCCAGATTCTGTAGCTGCACAATAGAAGTGATGAATTTTTTATCAATATGTTTTAAAGGACCAGTGCGTAAGATTTAGTGGCACCTAGTGATGAGGATGCAGACTACAACCAAATGAATACCCCTCCCTCCTCTTCCAAGCGTGTACAGTAGGAGAACTGTGAAACTCCGTTCTGGGCTACTGTAGAAATATGGTGGTACAACATGGGGGGCTCTGTAGAAGAGGACCCGCTCCCTCTGTATATAAAAAAGGCTCATTCTAAGGTAATAAAAACACAATGATTCTTATTTTCAGATGATTATACACTAATTAAAACATACTTATGAATATTATATTCCATTTCTGCCAAGTCCGTTCTGCTAGATGCCACTAAATATTGCACACTGGTCCTTTAACATTATAAATGACCACATTTGCTCCTTGGTCCTTCATCGCCAAATAACAGGTTGAATGACTGTTACGGTATGTTCAATTGAAACATGGTCTCCTTAGTTTATGTCACTCATTGTAAGTGTGTTGCTGTGGTCATTATTTGGAAAATTAACTGGGGGAGAGACACCACTTCATTAAAAAAGTCTGTACACTATTAAATTACATAACTTTAAAAGACTCGACGATATCATTAGCAAACACAGTGGGGAATAAAACTGGTTCAGACAGACACAACATAAAGACACCTGGAACCTTTGGATAACACTTGTTGCATACCCATCTGTATTTTGTTATGGACACTTGTTTGTTTAGTTAGTTTGTCATTAGCTGTGTGTGCACTTCTGTTGATTTTTGCACATTTGTTTCACTTTTGCAAGCAAGAAGATTTCAATTGTCTCAATGTTGACCATTCAATTTTTTGCTGTTTGTTGGAATTATTACATTATTTATTCATAAAGATTTGTACCACAAATGTTTGTTCTGACTACCCACACTGGTTTTACTTGTCTCTACAGCCAGTAAATGGAAAGAACAACAGAGAAGACAACAGCATACGTGCCTGAAAGTCTCACTACCTTCATTATCTGTCTTTCCATCATTTGCTTTGGCATTTCTTTATCTATTGTGCTGTTGTTTCATGTCATTGCACTCTTTTTATTGTCATCATTGACATGAGCTTTTTAAACAAATAATAAAACATGGATGAAAAAATCCTGTCAATCGTTTTCAACGTGTGAATTAACAGTAAGATATAGAGCAAATTCTGTGTCCTCATTGCAGGTTCTAATCATCAAATCTTTATTGGGGTGTGTGTTATTAAGATGTAACAGATTTTTTCTTTCAATTTTCTGCAGATTTACAACTGAAAATGATTTATGCTGAAAAAGCTTGGCACTGTCAGGATAATTGGTGCCAAGTCGGGTAAGCCAAGACAAGGAGACGTATTAGATATCGTCTTGTTGTTACACCACTCCTTAATCCGTGGCACCATTTCCAAGAGCCGTCCCATTGTTCTTTTTAGTGTCTTTATTTACTTAAGAATTTTACACATTGTTTCTTTGCACGGCATGTTTTTTCAGTAAAGCACACTTTCATTTCATCATCAGAGTGTCATATGGATACACGCCTACTTCAAATATTTTCAAGATGTACCAGTTGGGATTTTACTGTCATTGTTTCAAATGAATAGAAACTTAAACTGGGTAACTATTAATAAACAACCTGGAACCTGAAAGTAAACAAGTAATTAAACAAGTAAGATGAGTGGTCACTCAAGCAAGTCTTTTTTTCTCATCTCAGAGATGTTGTCAGTTGTGCAGTTGTACTGTATACTGTATTTATACCCATATTTTTATTTAAATTCATCCCATGAAAAACTTTCACAGTCTTCAATTTGTCACTGTACTATCAATGAAGCAGAACCAAAACAGAAACAGAACTTAACCACATATTCCTTGTGAGTGGAATGTTGTATGGGTAAGGTGATTTTTAAAAAAAATTCCACTCACCTGCTTTGTACTCTGAGATAATATCTCAGAGTATTATCTCATAAAACTCTGAGATAATATCTCAGGCAGACTTGAGGTATTTGACAGCCAAGCCACAAACCATGGCAGTCAGAGACAGATAAGGACTGCCATGACTATCTTTGAACAGACAATGTTATCTGCAGTTTATGTCAAGTCAAATTTCAATTTATTGTCCCTTTCAAATTTTTAAAGTATATATGGTACATGGAAATTTCACATGAACTAAGCAGATGTGGACAGTAACCAAGTACAAGTACTGTAAAATGACAGTACACATCCTAAAGTATTGTACATGCTTTCTGGTAAAATAGGATGATTCCTTTGTATACAATTTACATCCAGTGCCAATGTTTAGTGCGACTTAAAGTAATAGTGTTTTGACTTTGACACCAGAGGCAAGGCTTTGCTTTGTTGTAAGCCCAAAAATTGGCTTTTGACTTTTTTTAATACTTAAAGAATAACTAAACACCAGGCTGAGCTGTAGTGTTTCACAGCCTCCTTTCATTGGAATTTACAAGTGTGATGCATCTTGGATGAGGTCAATTGACTTTGCTGCACCTGTAGCCACACCCAGCAGTGATGTCACGGTGTACTGACACACCATAGAGTCACTGCAGCAAGGTGAAAAGTAAAACCACTGGAGGTCAGCCAAAACATGATTTTCAGCCGGTGTTAAATTGCTCTTTAACATTCTGGTTGGTAAGTATGTTGAATAAAAAGAGTCCAAGACATGCTCTGCACTCTAACAAAAATGTATAGAAGAAAACTTAAAATACTAAAATAAATAAAATAAAATAAATAACACAAAAAAGCATATTTTTGTTTATTAGATCAGACACTATACAACATTGGCAGGATACTGTACAAGGCCAACATGGATGTTCATTCTATTTTTAATTTTTTAATGTGATGTCTTTTGTTCTTTTTAGGACTGCTCTACTCAATTTCTGGAACAACAAGCTCTCCATCAGATGATGGAAGTTCTCCTGAAATTGCCCTGCAACGACCTTTTCTTTATTTTGGACGCTCGTATGATCAGATTTATGTATGTAATAATTATTTTGGCAATATAAAACATCTATAAAACTTTCACAGTCTTCAATTTGTCACTGTACTATCAATGAAGCAGAACCAAAACAGAAACAGAACTTAACCACACATTCCTTGTGAGTGGAATGTTGTATGGGTAAGGTGATTTTAAAAAAAATTCCACTCACCTGCTTTGTACTCTGGGATAATATCTCAGAGTATTATCTCATAAAACTCTGAGATAATATCTCAAAGTCTTGGCAAATAAAACCAGAACTAATTGGTTATATAACACTAGACACAAGTGAGAAAAAAAGTGAAGCATTCCTTTGAGTAGTTTTTGAGATACCTTGCTAAATAACATATTGGACTGAAACCATAACCTCATTGACAGAGGTAATAACTTGCAACAAAGAGCAGGTTTTACATTCTCAGCAGTTAACAGTGAAAGAAAAGTATACAGTTCTCTTATCCACTTATGAGTGCCCACAGAAGGAGTTACGGTTGTTAACCAATACATTTCTAAACACTTATACACAATTAAAATTATTTGTATGTTATAAACAGTTTATTAAATGTTTATATACTGCTTGTAAATGTTAAATAGGGTGCGGTTAAAGTACAGTCAAAAGTTACTGTTGTTACTACATTTCATAAGAATATCACTTGAAAGTTTTCTCGGCAGTAGACTTTAGTTCATGCTTTACAACAATAGTTACCAATATTGTTTTGTGATATAAAATCTTGATAAATACCACTTTACAGCAAGTATTTTGACACTTAAATATCTTTATTTAATTACTCAATAGAATATAGAATATTACACTTCCTTTATGTTGAGTCTGATGATCATCTTAATTTCCTCATCACCCAATGGAATGTTTCATTCACTTGTTATGAGGAAGTAATCAGATATTATCCATCAATACACCTGTAACTGGTTGAACAACAGATTTATGGGACTGTGCCAACTTCAACAGTATAAACGTCAGTTGCAACCCTGCAGTCTCACACAGATGAGAAGAAAAAGAACAAAAGAAGCACGCGTGGACAGGTAATTAATTTATTTTGTAGAAGGGAAACAGTACTTCCAAACTGTTGTGCCGCATTATAAGATTTCATAAAAATGTGGCGCTTATTTCCAACTGAATTATAGTACTAATTTCTAATAGAGCGAAACGACAAGTGATTTGTTTTTGTTGCATAAAAAGATTCAGGTGCAGATCAGGGATTTTTTGACAGGGCTTCTTGACAATGTAAGATTTGGCTCTTTGTGCCATTTTGTCAGTAACTATTGCACTTACATGAAATCAAAATGTTGCACATATACTGTATGCCACTGTTTGCTACTATGGGCATTTTGATGCATATTTGAAACAATATAAATATAGTTCTTTGAACATCCTCTGCTATTAATACAGTATAACTAATTTACAGGAATGTGCAGCCTTAGTAAAGTATGCTTTCTGTGTGCTTTGTAGTTTTTTTCTTAATTCTAATTGATTATGTTTGGTCTGCAGATTTGAATTTTGAACTTTGGATAATGGCAGGTCAAGTCATCTTGCCTGTGCTGCTTTTGGGGATGATAAGTAAGTATTCAATAAAACCAAATTTAATCAAATTCAGTTTTATTTTGGTTGATGCTTTTAAGTTCATTAACTGACCTTTGTGTATTGATGTTAGCATTCTCAGATATATGTCCAATTATATTTATGTGTTTGTTTACATAGGTACAGTGACTCCTCAGAGTTCAGGTAAGCCAATGCTTAGATTTTTTTCTACTTTTAACAGAACAGGCATACAAAGTTACAAAATCAGTAGCTCAAAGCAGCTATTACTTCAGAATTATACCTAACGCCACTGGAGTACAGCTACTACCACAGCTGTATGCAGGGGTGGAGTGGGAATAAAAATAAGTCCAGAACTTTTGACTCTGACTGGTCTGCCAAAACCCACATGGAGACATACCATCACACATAACAGCCCATGTCGCACTTTACAAAAAATATGCAGAAATCAGAAGTCGCTTTGACTGTCTGTCAGTTAGCACTGAGACTTTACCCTCATTTGAACTTCATATGACTAAAGTTGGTTGGTTGAAGCCTTTCTATTGTATTTTAATTTACAGACCTCCTGGCCCATCTGGCCCTTTTCTGTCTGATTTTACTGAGTTCTTATCTTAAGTTATAAAGTTGAATAAAGTTTTAATTATTGCTGATTTTAACTTTCACGTTGATGATGTTACCTCTAAGGTTGGACCTGTATTTCTTGATATTACTGAGTCCTTTAACCTTATACAATGTGTTTCTGGGCCCAGACATAGAGTGGGGCATACCCTGGACTTTGTTTTGCACACGGTCTAACTACTGATAATGTTTGCTTGGAGGATTTCCTTGTCAGCGATCATAAGTGTGTTCTTTTTGATGTTTCTTGTAATTTGGATCCACTGCCCCATAAACATATGTCCCATAGGCACATCATTAACCAGAGCACAGCTGAAAACTTCATAGCTTTATTTGACCCTGATGTCCTGTTAATCTGTAATGACGTAGAGACCTTGGTCCAGTTATTTAATGGACAGTGCTCCTCTGTATTGTATATACTGGCTCCTTTTAAATCCAGACAATTCTCTGTCAAATCCTCACCCTGGATTTATGAGTCAATCTGCAGTTTTAGGTGGAAATGTAAGGAGATAGAGTGCTTGTGGAAAGCCACCAAACTAGAGGTCCATCAGCTACATCTTAAAGAGAAGTTTCTGTCCTGGGTCCTATGTTGTTCTCTTTATATATGCTGCCTCTTGGGCAGATTATTAGCCGTTATAGAGGCATCTCTTATCATTTTTATGCTGATGATATTGTTGTATTGCTCTTTTAAACCTGATGAGAGTAAGTGATTGTCCATTTTCAATGAATTTTTGGATGCCATCAAGATTTTGATGTCTGACAACTGCCTTCAGTTAAATGCAAAAAAGACCAAAGCTCTTATAATTGCTCCTGAAAATTTTAATCCAAATATTAAGCAACATATGGGGTCGTTGTGTTTGGGTTCAGCATAACCTTTGAAATTCAGGTGTCATCTTTGACCAATCCCTGTCCTTTGATAATCATGTCAGCCAGCTTATGCGCTCCTGTTATTTCCAATTGAGGAAAATTGCTAAATTATGAGCTATGGTGACCAAGGTTGAGATGATTATTCATGCTTTTATTTCTTCTTGTTTAGATTATTGTGATATTCTTTTTGCCTGTTTAAATCAAACTTCTCTGAACCGTCTCCAAACTGTCCAAAATGCAGCTGCTCGGCTTTTAACTAGAAATAACAAGAGATCACATATCATGCTAATTTGACCCTCTCTGCACTGGCTCCCAATTGTCCTGGATCCACCCTGCTGTTCTGTTCCTCCTCTCTGGCTGTTGTTTGACGAGTCAATGCTGTTAAATGCAGAACTATCTGACGCATCTGGATGCTCTCATTTTCATGCATTTTCCTGTCACAAACTGGGTCAAACTCACATCCATCACTGCTACAAGATAATAGATCTCTCCACACCCAACGTCTCAGAGCTCAATTGTAAGGCCATCACATGCATTGCAAATACAATAGCACAAGACATCACACACCCACTCAATCGCAACTTCACTGTAAAGCCCTCTGGGGTGCTTGTACAGGTCCCTGAGGTGCAGAAGGGCTCACTTTGGCAAAAGCCTGGTACCCACAGCCATAGCAGCCCTAAATAGGGTGACTTGCTGAGGGAACTATGAGTCTTGTTTCATGTTGTTTTGCCTCTTGTTGTTGTGTGCTGTTGTGTTGCACTTCATGTATCCTGTCTGTCATTGTTGTGTGATGATGTGTGTAAATGTTGATTTTTCCCTGTGATGTCCAGTGCTGTGAAAAAGAATTGCTCCCCGGGGACAATAATGTCTAACTAACTAACTGACTGAACGTCTGACTGACTGACTGACTGACTGACTGACTGACTGATTGACTAATGCTTTAATTTTTTCATGATTTTATTGTCTTTTCTCCAAGCTTTTCAGCCCAGCCTGTCCTTTTTTTAAAATCTTTGTTATTCATGTAAAGTGAGTCCGCAATAGATCACTGTTAGCTGGGTGTGCGTTTAAACAATGTTAAAAAATATTCCCACAGAGACAAGGGTAGGTGGAGCTGCGGGGAGAGGGAGGCAGACTTGAGGTATTTGACAGCCAAGCCACAAACCATGGCAGTCAGAGACAGATAAGGACTGCCATGACTATCTTTGAACAGACAATGTTATCTGCAGTTTATGTCAAGTCAAATTTCAATTTATTTTCCCTTTCAAATTTTTAAAGTATATATGGTACATGGAAATTTCACATGAACTAAGTAGATGTGGACAGTAACCAAGTACAAGTACTGTAAAATGACAGTACACATCCTAAAGTATTGTACATGCTTTCTGGTAAAATAGGATGATTCCTTTGCATACAATTTACATCCAGTGCCAATGTTTAGTGCGACTTAAAGTAATAGTGTTTTGACTTTGACACCAGAGGCAAGGTTTTGCTTTGTTGTAAGCCCAAAAGTTGGCTTTTGACTTTTTTTAATACTTAAAGAATAACTTAACACCAGGCTGAGCTGTAGTGTTTCACAGCCTCCTTTCATTGGAATTTACAAGTGTGATGCATCTTGGATGAGGTCAATTGACTTTGCTGCACCTGTAGCCACACCCAGCAGTGATGTCATGGTGTACTGACACACCATAGAGTGCACTTCATTATCACTGCAGCAAGGTGAAAAGTAAAACCACTGGAGGTCAGCCAAAACATGATTTTCAGCCAGTGTTAAATTGCTCTTTAACATTCTGGTTGGTAAGTATGTTGAATAAAAAGAGTCCAAGACATGCTCTGCACTCTAACAAAAATGTATAGAAGAAAACTTAAAATACTAAAATAAAATAAATAACACAAAAAAGCATATTTTTGTTTATTAGATCAGACACTATACAACATTGGCAGGATACTGTACAAGGCCAACATGGATGTTCATTCTATTTTTAATTTTTTAATGTGATGTCTTTTGTTCTTTTTAGGACTGCTCTACTCAATTTCTGGAACAACAAGCTCTCCATCAGATGATGGAAGTTCTCCTGAAATTGCCCTGCAACGACCTTTTCTTTATTTTGGACGCTCGTATGATCAGATTTATGTATGTAATAATTATTTTGGCAATATAAAACATCTATTTTTTGTAAGCTTTGAACAATTCTGGTATAATTTGTGAAAGGATAACATTTTCATACACTTTAACTTTCAAAACAAGAACTGTATTGTGCACATGCAAAAACAAATAAATAAAATTAAAGAATGTAGCAAAAAGTGCAATATTTTGCGAAACTAATAATACTCCACATTAAACTTCAAATTTTACTCAGTATTGGATATAGTTGTAGTCAATATATTGTGATATCTTATAATATGGTAATAAAATACTAAATAATACAAAAATATATTATTTGATAACATGCAATTGTCTGAGACTATAGTCGATATCTACTGATTCTTTGCTAGTAAGAACTGGTTGATGTGTTTACAGGTCAACCACAATGGACACCTGACCTTTGACTCATCATGGGGTGTTTACGTGCCTCAGAGGTTCCCAGCACATGGATCCAGAGACATCATAGCACCATTCTGGACAGATTTAGACAACAGAGCAAATGGTCAGGTTAACTACAACCAATACACCAGCGGCAATGTTCTCCAACAAGCTACACAAGACATTAATAGGTATTTCCCAGGGTTGAACTTTAATGCCAACTGGGTCTTTGTTGCAACATGGTATGAGGTGGCATACTATCCAACAACTGGAACAGTAAGTCAACTTATTCTAAATGGTGAAATACATATGATGTGTAATATGTGTTATCTACAGTATTATCATTATTATACTACCATAAAACTATTACTAAATTCATTATAAAAACAATGAGTATTTTTTTTTCAGGAAACAACTGCCCAAGCAGTCTTGATCTCTGGTGGCCATTACTCATTTGTGCTGATGAACTATGGGATAATAGCCTTAACCAATCACAGTGTGCAGGTCAGAGCCATTAAAATTATAGCCATTGTACTACAAAATAAGTCTTTTTAAGTTTACATGCCTTATTTAACAGTAACGTACAAATTCAAAACATAAAATTTGTTTTATCTATGTGACATGCATTTCCAGGCTGGATATGACACAATAAACTCCACCCACCATTTCACCATCCCTGGATCATTCTCTAACACTGCAACAGGAAATAACTCAAATTTCCGCCTGAGCAGCAACGTCAATGTACCTGGACGCTGGGCCTTCCGGACAGACCATGGATCAAGAGGCTGCACTTTCAATGGTACGGTAATACCACAGGACACTGAGGGTGATCACCTTAGGTACTTCTTCTTCAGTAACTCCACTTGTTGAAAATCTGTGCTGGTTGTAGAAATAATCAATCAAGTTTTATATGCAGCACACGGCTGAATATATTGTGCACTTAAAGGGCATTACATTAAAATATGATAACATACTGATAATCTAAGTTGCAAGTAAAGTTGAAAATAAATGTGTAATTTGTAATGATATGCCAAAGTAGTTCTCAAAAGTCAAATGGTAGGGGGCATCTTTGTGTCCTACAAGGTCAAGATGCTGACAATGACCATGCGGTGTCCCTGGTTTAAGGCAACTGGGAATCATTCTTGCCTGCCGTCCTCTTCTCTCTGAAGGCAGTGAAGACAAAATGCCTCCAAAAATTTAAAAAGTCAGATAGTTAAAATGATAATGGTGTTTGCATGTTGAAGTAAATGCTTGACTGACTTTTTTCTTCTGTCCTCTTCAAAGGTCAACCTGTGCAGCTGGGTGACGCATTCTGGAGCGACAATACCTGTGCACAGAGGTGCACCTGCACCTCAGGGGGCCTACAGTGTCATTACCAACCCTGCTCCTTTTCCCAAATATGCCGTCGTGATACCTTCCAGTTCTCCTGCCAGACTGTGCAGAGGGGCACCTGCACCATAAGTGGTGATCCACACTACTACACCTTCGATAACACAGTGTTTCACTTCCAGGGCACCTGCACTTATGTTCTCTCGGAACAATGTGGTCGTGGGCTGCCCTACTATAGAGTAGAGGGCAAGAACGAGCACCGGGGCAGCACTCGAGTTTCTTGGACACGACTGGTCAAAGTGTTTGTCTATAATGAAACTATTGAGCTTGTCAAAGGACGTCATGGTGAGGCTAAGGTTAGTAATTGAGACTGCATTGGTCAGCACTTGGTGAAATATTTTTAGCTTGTTCATAATTTTATAACTGTCTTTGCTTCCTGCTGTGCTTGCAGGTTAATGGAAACTTTGCAGCCACTCCATTCTCCCTCAATAATGGCACTGTCCAGGTTTATGAGTCAGGTTTTTCTGTGATCGTCAGTACTGACTTTGGCTTGGTGGTGTCCTATGACGTCAACCACTATGTCAGAATCAGTGTGCCCTACACTTACCAGAATGCAACATGTGGCCTGTGTGGAAACTTTAATAATCACCCTGAGGATGACTTTCGAACCCGCCAAGGTGAGGTTGTGAGCTCTGATGTGGTTTTTGCCAACAGCTGGCAAGCATCAGGGGATGATGAGCCTGGTTGTGAGGCACCATGTGGAGGTCTGGACTGTGCTGTCTGCACTGAAGCTCAGAATGCTTTATACAACAACAATGCCCATTGTGGTATCCTTCAGAGCAGCTCTGGACCCTTTGCTGCTTGCCATCAACAACTTCCCCCACAGCCCTTTGTGGAGAGTTGTGTGTACGATCTGTGTGTGGGAAGAGGGTACCAGCCGATTCTGTGCCAAGCACTAAATGTGTATGCAAGTCAGTGCCAACAGAATGGCATACAGCTCCCAAGCTGGAGGAGACAAGGCTTCTGTGGTATGCCTGTCAATTATTCAACATTTTTTTCATTGACATTTTGGTTAAATGTCAATGTTCAATGTTGTTTTCTTTTTCTTAGAAATCCCCTGCCCTGCCAACAGCCACTTTGTGTCCAATGGCACAGGATGTCCTGCTACCTGTGTCAATCCCAATTCTACCTACAACTGCCCTCTCCCAGCCCAGGAGAGCTGCATCTGTGATTCGGGCTACATCCTCAGTGGTGGTGTCTGCGTCCCTCATGCTGAATGTGGCTGTAGCTTTGAGGGTCGCTACTACCGCTCTGGAGAGACTGTAATACTAGACCAGGACTGTGGGAGACGTTGTAGCTGCAGATTTGGCTCAATGACTTGCCACTCCCATGGCTGTGGCCCACTTGAATCATGCGGTATGGAGGAGGGTGAAAGAGGATGCAGACCTAACAGCTATGGAACATGCTGGACAAGGGGCCCAGGGTCATATCATACATTTGATGGTCTGTCATACCGGTATCCTGGGGCATGTCGATTGACCCTTGCCAAAGTAGTGGGATTGTCTAGTCACCCCCACTTTGTGGTGACAGCAGAGAAAGTGCCCAGTGGCCATCAGGGCTTTGCCAGGGTGCTGAAATTTGAGGCAGAGGGCACACACGTGTCCATTGAGATGGCAAGAAGGAGTAGAGTACAGGTATGTTACTGGTATGACGACTACTATATTTCAAGAGACAAACGTGATGAAATGAATAATAACACCAGAGAAAGGTTTTAATAAAAATTTATATTATTATTTCTACATTGCATGCCCCTTTGTTGTAGTTTTGTTTTGAACTTGCAGTTTGTTATAAAATATCAAACTAATTGTTTAAATTACCCTTTAGGTTGATGGTCAGATCATCAGACTACCTTTCAGCTCAGCGTCCAACCGATTCCGCATCTATCACAGCAGCACTGACAGTATCATCCTTCGCACCTCCTTTGGTGTAACGGTACAGACAGTCTGGCCTCACTTTGTGCGAGTCACTGCACCTGGAATTTACAATGGTTCACTTGGTGGACTCTGTGGTGATTACAATGGTCATCCAAATGACGATTTCCAGACACCCAATGGCATCTTGGTTAACAGCTCTCAGGTCTTTGGGGACAGTTGGCGAGATGGCTCCCTTGCTGCACATTGTGTGGAGAGTAGAAATTACAACTCTACAACAAATTACAACTCTAGTGAGTACTGTGGCATTCTTGTCTCATCACATGGGCCATTTGCCCAATGTTGGGCCACGGTGGACCCATGGCAGAATGTGGAAGCGTGTGTGGAGATAATTAGTGCCTCAAGAGATCCAGCATCAGCGCTATGTGAGGTCCTTCAAGATTATGCACTAATGTGTCAGCAATTGGGTGTTGCCCTAGGACAATGG
The DNA here is from genome assembly GCF_963924715.1 of Thunnus thynnus. Taxonomy (NCBI): domain Eukaryota; kingdom Metazoa; phylum Chordata; class Actinopteri; order Scombriformes; family Scombridae; genus Thunnus; species Thunnus thynnus. The sequence continues at coordinate 15,090,196 of NC_089536.1, read as the reverse complement.
AGAAATACAACTGGTTGTGGTAAGCATTTTCCTGCTTTTATTTGAGGCGGCTTTCATTTAAATATACAGTTGATAAATTAATTGATTTGATTTAAATTAATCTTTTCTCTTCTCTAGCGCAAACCTGCCCCCTAAACAGCCATTATGAACTCTGTGGAACAACTTGTCCATCCGCCTGTCCAAGCCTTTCCTTCCCCTTCTCCTGTGAAACTCTGTGTCAGGAGGGTTGCCAGTGTGATGATGGTTTTGTCCTCAATGGCAACCAGTGCGTGCCACCAACAGACTGCGGATGTCATCACCAGGGACGCTATTGGGAAGGTGGTGAACAGTTCTGGGATGGTGAGGAATGTCAGAGCTTGTGTACCTGTAATGGCACAACTGGAGCAGTCCACTGTATCCCAAACACTTGTGGTCCCCAGGAGTCCTGCCGTGTGGTAGAGGGTGAGTTTGGCTGCCATCCCAACCCTCATGGCACCTGCTCTGCCTCTGGGGACCCCCACTACCTTACCTTTGATGGCAAAGCCTATGACTTCCAGGGAACCTGCCGCTATGTTCTGGCAACCTTGTGCAACACCACTGATGGCCTGCATCAATTTTCTGTGGAGGCTAAGAATGAGCCGTGGAATGGGTTGCCAGTTTCAATTACAGCTGAAGTTTATGTGAACGTGTGGGGCTATCGAGTGCATATTTCAAGGGACAGAAATGGTGTGGTAGAGGTGAGTTGAACAATTCCAGATTTGTTAAACTCTTACATATCAACATTGTTATTAGTTGTAAAAGTATTGCCCAGGTTATAATACAAGTATAAACATCATTTCAAAATTTTCATTATTTTTCAATTGTATAGGTGAATGGAATAATAAACAATTTACCAGTTCTACTGAATGGAGGTCGTGTGTCTGTCTATGCAAGTGGATCTTACACATATGTCAGCTCTGATTTTGGTCTGAGTGTAACATATGATGGATGGAGTACAGTGTTTATCTCTGTACCTTCAAATTACAGGTATCTGCTGTTTACCAATGCTCAAAGTGGAATGCATTACTGTGATAATTACACACATACTCTACGCAAATGATAATGACCTATTATTGTATTTTTGGCACTTATTTTTTCATTTTATTATTATCTCCAACAGTGGACAAATGTGTGGACTTTGTGGAAACTTCAATGGAAATCCAAATGATGAGTTCCACACCCCTTCTGGAATGATGGTCACCACTCCATCTCAGTTTGGGACAGCTTGGAAAGTGGCGGGCAATTACACCTGCAGTGATGGGTGTGGCTCCTCTTGTCCGCAGTGTGCCAATGAGCTTCCTGCTAGAGCTCAGTGTGATGTGATTCAGGCAGCCGATGGACCGTTAAGCTTCTGCCATGAGCAGGTGGACTCAAGACCATTTTTCAATGACTGTGTGTTTGATGTATGTGTGTCAGGAAATGAGCGCCAAGATCTCCTGTGCAGGGCCATTCAGGCATATGTCAGTGCCTGTCAGTCTGCTAATGTGCGAATCTACCCTTGGAGACAGAACACCAACTGCGGCAAGTCATTGCATTGTTTATGTAATATACAAATATGAAACAGCAGGAAAGTCTCTTGACCTATTGTATCTATATACAGGCTTAGTTAATCAACACCTGACATTGACCACTATTTGTTTCCTCACTTATTCAGGACTCGACTGTGCAGCCAACAGCCATTATGAGCTGTGTGGTACTGACTGTGGACACACTTGTGCCAGCAGCATTAATGCCACCTGCGAGCAGGCTTGCTCTGAGGGATGCTTCTGTGATGAGGGCTTTGTCAGGAGTGGGACAAGGTGTGTCCCTGTGGAAAGCTGTGGCTGCCAATATAATGGCTTCTACTATGAAGTAAGTCACATCCCAGTTAATGCTTTCTATGTTTGCAATAAGCCACATTTTCATGAAAAATATATATATAATATATATTCTTTTCTCTTTCTTACGCTAAAGGCTGGTGAATCGTTCTGGACAGAAGGATGCTCCCAGCGATGTGAATGCCATGCTCCCAATGACCTGCGCTGTTCTGCTGCATCTTGCACCCCTGCACAAGAGTGCACCATCAAAAACGGCCAGCTAGGCTGTTTTGATGCAATGTCTACTTGCACTGTGTGGGGGGACCCACACTACATCACCTTTGATGGGGCACTGGCTCATTTCCAGGGCACATGCTCTTACGTCATCACTGAGAGTGTGAACCACGGCATCAATGAAACACAGTTTCGGGTAGTAGCCACCAATAATCACCGTGGCAACAACCGTGTGTCATTTGTGTCAGCAGTGGATATATACCTCTCAAATCCACCAGAGAGTGCATACGTCAGGATCGGCCCTAACAAAAGAGTAAAGGTACAGTAAACTATATTTACTTAATTATATACAACTTTCTATATCTATATATTAAGTGTAAATATGACTGACAATAAGTACCTCCCCATCTCTTCTCCATCTCTCTTTAATCTTTCATCCTCACAGGTAAATGACACTGAAGTGTCTCTTCCGACCACTGCAGGAACCTTAGCTCGGGTGTTAAGGCAGGGAAGCTACATAGTGGTTGATGCCAGTGACCTGATAGTCCAGTTTGACGGTCAGAGTACTTTACTGGTCAGAATCGGCCAACACTGTGAAAACAGAGTCACTGGGATGTGTGGTAACTTCAACAACGATCCTGCAGATGACAAAGTCTTGCCCAATGGTACACTGGCACAAAATGACAATGACTTTGGACACAGCTGGAAGGCACCCACAAGTCAACCAGGGTAAGTTGTTAGGAAATACAGTGAGGGGTAATTTTGAAGTTAATGTAACAGACTGTAATGGCAGCTATAGTATGCTGAATATTAACACAAACTACAAACTATTGTCACTGTCAGTTAAATGCAGTTCAGTATATGAACTTAACAGTCTTGTTTTTCTGCCTGACCACCTTGAAACCTTTTACTACATTAAGAAAATTGGCTTTTTTGGCTTGACCACCACATATTTTAATACAAATTTTGCAAGCCACGCCTTGTACTTCATTTCAAGTCATGTATAATGGTTTTTCTATTTTAGGTGTGGATCCACTGATAATCAGAACGGTGATGGACTGAACGACTGTCCCTTCATGGAAGAATACTCTGAACTCTGTAGTGTCATCACCAACTCTAGTGGTCCATTCAGTGCCTGTCACCTGCACTCAGACCCCCAGCCATTTTTCAGTTCCTGTGTCTATGATCTCTGCCTCTACACCCCAGCCAATGGCATGCTGTGTTCTGCTGTCTCAGCCTATGAAAGGACCTGCTCTGTCTTGGGTTTGAACATCCCTGAGTGGCGCTCTGCTTTGCTGTGTGGTATGTTTGCACTGTGTTAGTTATATGTATGATCTGTCATTTTGTTTCAGTTTCATCACTCTTTGTCTTTTTCTCTCCCCACTATTTCTCCAGCTGAGTCAGACCCCTGTGAACATCTGGACTGTGCAGAGCATGAGTGGTGTGGTGAGAAGGATGGTGTGTATGGCTGCTTCTGCGATGAGCACCACCATCGAGCCAACAATGAGAGCTATGGTGAGGGCAGCTCCTATGAAAGCAGTGCTTTGTTTTTCAGATCTCTTGCGTGTGAGCCAAGATAACACTGAACTTTAGCTTGTTTTAATTGTTGGAATATGATTTTTTTTCATGGCTGAAAAGTTGAATTATGCATTTTATTTATGAGTTTACAAATTATAATAGATCAGACTTTCTACATTAGATAACTTTATCTCATCAAACTTTTAAACTATGACTTAACTACCAGACATCAGCAATCACAGCTGTCAGCCAACGATTTGGTCTACTGTAACACAAGTTCATAACTGTGAATACAAACTTAAAAAGTCACTCACAACAAATGACTGTTTGCCTCAACAAGCTTAAACACATTATGTTGTCACTTGCAAATATTTTTTTTATTTCTATCTCTCTTTCACAGACTCATCCATCACTTGTATCAGTAGTTCAGGTACCATGTCCCTGTCCCGCTGCCAGCTGTTTGAAGCTGGTTTCCACTCCAGTGCCCTACACCTCCGAGAGCACTCCTGCAATGGGACTGTCCAGGACGGACGGCTGGTGTTCCACTTCGACAATGATGACCAGCTGTGTGGAACAGTACTGAGGGTACAGGCCATACATTTCATAGAAACAGTCTAAACAGCATTTTAGATGTAAACTTCATATGGATCAGTTAAAAGCATATTGCGTCTAAAAAATAAACAATCTTTATTGTCTTACATGTAAATCTTTTCCATAAGACGTATTAAGTTTAAAGTAACTTATACCACTTTGTTATTTAAATTTAAGAGCAATGGAACCCATTTCATCTATGAGAACACCATCCAGGGTGATGTGGACCCTCATGAAGGTCTGATCAGCCGCCAGAGGAACATCCACTTGCGTTTCTACTGTGAATATCCTCTGACCGAGACACTGTCTATGGCTGTGGGCATCAACCCTGTAGAGAGGTGATAGTCACAATAAAATCTCTGCATGTTTTATTTGATTCCTGTTGCTACTATAGCTAATTCAAAATTGCTGTGCATTTTTTTACAAGAACACAGTGATAACGACAGTGACAAAGACTGATGGGAATAGGTGCCCTTTGCTATCAGTTTGGTGTAATTGGCCACTACTCACATTCTACACTTTCACTAATCAACCTAGAATATGAAAAAGGGCGGTCTGTCCCTTGTATCTTAATTAATGAGTAACAGTCACCTTATGTGTTGTTTTTCTGTAGCATTGTGCAGAAGAAGCTTCCATCTGGCCATGGACTTTATCATATGAGAATGATCCCCTATCAGGACGCAGGCTTCCACTTCCCCCTCACCAGTAGCCATAACATAGAAATGGAAATAGACCAGAGGTTGTACATCGAGGTGCGGACAGAAGGAATTGACGAACGGCAGATCTCCACCATCTTGGACTCTTGCTGGGCCTCACCTGTCAACATCGCCAACTATCCTGTCCGCTGGGATCTCATTACTGAAGAGTAAAGGAGCTATTGCAATTTCACCCTGTCTCCGCACACTGGTTTCTTGTGCTTGATTAGCAAAGTCTGAAAAATTAATAGCCCCTACAAGGGCCTCCCTTCACTTGCTCTACCCATCTTCTTTTTAACAACTTAACTTTCTTGCTTTACTTTATCATCTGCCTGCTTACATTGTAACTTTTACCATCTTCCCTGTCTTCCAGGTGTCCAAACCCAGCAGATGGTACAGTAGAGCTGGTTCAAAATGGCATCTCCACCGTGGCCCGTTTCTCTTTCAGGATGTTCACCTTCACCAACTTTTCATCCATCTACCTGCACTGCCAGGTCCACCTTTGTCTTTTGAGCCACAACAACTGCACAGCTGTAAGTACAACTCTGTGTGTGTTTGCAGTGAGATGTGATGGATTATCAACATGTGCAATACTCTGTGTAAAAGTGTCAGCAGATGCCTCTAATGCTGTTTTCCTGCAGCCCTGCTACCCGGGTTACCACAGGAGAGTTCAGAGAGATGTATCCTACCATGACACTGAAACCATCTCACTAGGACCACTAGTCCTGATGCCAGATAGCAAAGGTAAAGCTTGCTTATGCTTTCATAACTTTAGCAAGCTTGTAGATGACATCTCAATCGATATACTTTATGTAAACTTTGGTTCTTCTCTTGCAGGCAGAATGATGAAAGCAAGCAGTGCCTCAGGCCAGTTAACTTCCCTGGTGACCCTGATGATCAGTCTGCTGACTGCCAAAACTCTGATCTAGGGAAATAAAAGATGATACAACGTAAATGTGAGGACTGCCACTAGAGTGCGTTTGTTAGTGAGCAGTGGCTAAATTGTTGAGTATAGATGTAAGAACTGCAAGTTACTTTTCATCCTCAAAAGAATGAAAGCTCAACATTTGAACAGGGCTCAGTCACGACAACTGATTTGTTATTGTTAATATTATAGAATGCTGGTTTGGTTTGGTTTCTTTGACAGTCTTTTTTCCTTGAGCTGTGCTTTCTACTTGTGTATTTGTACTTGTCATCAGGGGAAAAGTAGAAGTAATTTTGCTTTACATCAGTAGGGGGCAGCAATGTACAGTACACTGAAGTTGCAACCACTTCCTGTATTCACTCTGTGTCATGTCAATCAATTGTATCCTCTGTTCCTTTGTGGTGGTACTTATAATGAAATATCTGTCATATAATCATGTTTAATGAAGGTTAACAGTATAAATGAAGACATTTTTGAATGAAGTATGAATCCCATTGTTGCCTAAGAATTTCCTTACATAATCCCAGTCCAGTGGACCTTTTAAAGTTGATAAAGATAAACCTTTTTCTATCTTACATACATGCTAGAGGGTTCTAAAATAGGCTAATATTTGAGGCTTTTTCTGCTGCTCACATACCTTGTTGCACCCTGCTGGCCTGACTCCAAGTTACAATGTAGTCGCTCTAGTTCTCCTCAGTACTCCCTTCTCTAAATGTGACAGTGGGTGTGGTTACTGCAAGCTGCAAGCAACCACAGCAATAATCAACTAATCAACAAGTATAAGGGTTTGGCTAAATACCCATGTGGTAACAGAATAAATTGCAAATTACTGTTGAAATAATAAAAGCAAGTTAATAATCAGAACATGAGGCGCATCTATGAATCTTCACCCTCTTCATCCTCTCATATAAACACACACACACACACACACACACACACACACACACACACAGGCACGCACACAAACACACATATATACACACACACACACTCTCTCTCTCTCCTTTCCTCTCCTCTCCCTCTTGCCACTTGCACTTGTGTACCACCTCATTGTTTCGGGATATATACACATTTTTCATGTGTGGTGGGTGAGTGGGCTATACATTATACATTATATGCTTGTACTGTCAAGGTATGATATACCGCATGAATACTGTGCAGCTGGCAGCCAGGGGTTTTTGTTTGTTATTTTAATTAGCTGAGGGGCTTTTTCACACTTTTTTGGAGAGCACGACCTGAGTGGAGAAGTGAGGATGTGTGTTGTGATGTGTTGTGGTGTTCCCACCTCTAGGTGGAAATTCATTGTACTGTCTTGAGGTAATCTGACAAGCGAAATGAGACAGACCCCTGTTCAGGTCACACCAACTTTGGATTTTGTAACTCCACTATTTGAGCTTTTTTGGAACATTGCCTGTTGTGTAGTGATAAAACAACTCTGAGCAAATGTGTCAAACTATTTAAACTGTTTGGCAAATCATGAACAGGAAATAAGTGGTGATTTTGAGGAAAAGACACTGTCTATCTCTTCTCTACTACTCCAGTTGGCACGTTTTCTTCCTGCCTCATAAAGTACTGTTTGTAGTAGGGAATTCAGGTCAAATCAAGTTGTGTGCTCCACACAGTGGGAGGACATTTGTTTTGCTGCCAGAGTTTTAATATGGTTACTGACAACCATATCAAACATCTTACAAAGGTCTATTTAGGTAGCTTATTGTAAAAAGTAAGAGTTGCATAATAAAGATGACCATAAAAAACAGTGAAGACAATAAGATGATGAAAAAACAAAACAATAAAGACATTAAACAAACTATAAAAAGGTAATATAGCACAAAGATTCAAGAGATGTGGCAAAATAAAATTTTTTATACAAGGTAGGCTACACGGAGTATCACAGTGTCACACTACAAAGATAAATGTTTAACATTATACTACCACAGTATCATTATTATAAGTGTGAGCCATATTATGTAATTCTAGTAATAGCCACTGAAACAAGTAAATCTTGTTTCCCCCTTTAACAAGACTGACAATCATGCTGGGTGTAATGGTTTACCAACTGTATCTCAGTCCAGTTTCACATGTCTACAGGTTGATCTTCATACATTATTAAAAAAATATATTTCTTGTTGTAACGTGGGAAAAATACATTTTATATTCAATGTAGGAGTATTAATACTTTATTATTCAATTACCTTGTTAATGGGAGCACCACTTTTGGCACCTTTTGGGTTAGAATTTGTTAGTGCCAAGAGGAAGCACTAATCCTTGTCCAATTTAATCAGTGAATCACTCTTATAACCATAAATTCTTGTCCCAAACAGTGACCTGTTTACTGCAGCTCAAAGAAACAAACAACCACTTTTCATAATATATAAATGTCTTGAGGATACATGATAAAGGTAATATAAAGAAAAAAATAATAAAATAATAAAAATAAATATGAAAAAAGCCTTTAAATGGTAATAAAAATAATAAAGAAAATTATTCAGCAAGAGTGGCTTGAAGTATGTGACTGTATTGCAATGGGGGATGCTAAGGTAAAGCTAATTCAACTTCTCTGAAGAAATTATCTTATAATTTTAACGTTATTGGACATCAACCCTTGATCTCAAAGCCATGTTATGCCTTACTGTTGAGGTGTTTTGTCGTGGTAGAGGCATCATCTCGGCAGATCCAACTTGGTTTGGTGTATCGTCACCAGCGGTGTTTGGCATTGAGGAGTCCGGATCAGGCTTCGGACTATGGGCACGTTTTCGTGTGTGAGGTGTTGAACACCGGTAAGAAGGAGTCAAGTCGTTCCAGGCTGCTCTGAAAGAGTCTCTAGGCCTGCTTAACTTCTAGTTTTCAGTATTGCTCTCAGAAAGCAGCTAGAGATTCAGTTTCAAGCGTTGTTTTCTTCTTCAGGAGTTTAAATTACGGATTCAGGCTGTGGTTGGCTTGTAGTAATTGCTGCAAATTTAATCTGACTACACTCAGATCTTCAGCAGCGTTTACTTCAAAAACAAAATACTGTACATAGAAATAGAAAACGTAATGTTACAAATAAAACAAAAACGAACTAACTTGTTTCAATAAAAGATTAAATACGTATATTTGGTTGAAAATCAAATAAAAGAGGCGTCCTAAGAATTTTTCTAGAGTTCCGGAGGTCAGCTCAACTGAGTTCAATTAAGCTGTCCTCTGTATAATTTGTTCAAAAACAGGCAGAGTTTTGGGGTGTCTTTAAAGGTTTTCATGCCAAATTGTTGATGAATATTCAATTTCTTTGTTTTCGGGGACGTTAGACTTGGCTGATGACTGCAGCTGGATCCTCTGAAATAAAGGAATTTTTTGGGGAAGTCTAAATCTGAGTTTTTGGATGAAGAAATCACACTTCAAGTCACTAGGTCTGACTATGTCCAGTATCTAACCTTCATTGATTCAACTTTCTCAAACAATTACACATCTCAAACCATCTACACTGAAATAAAAGTTGAATGTTATAGTGAAATGAAATAGTTAGGCAACACTTATGTGATTAGATGACTTTCAGAAATATATTCAAATATAAATTCAACATAACCCTTACTTCATAATATAAAAGCATTCAATGTGACTATTAAATAATAATAAGAAGAAGAAAAGGAAACTTCAAACTAAAATAAAAATAAAAAATAAAAATATGATTGTCTATGAGGTTAATAGATCAAAACTTAAACACTTAGGTGACTTTAAAATACAAATACATATTGACCAAACATTCATCAAAAGTCCTCAGGAATGTGAGTTAGAGCTTCTATGTCCCATTTAAGGTGGGGTTTTGTTTGGTCTTTCTCCAAGTGGCCTTAGAGTCAGCTTATACTTTTAGTTCAGGCCATAATTCAAATTATTGATCAGAAATAGTTTCTCAGAAGGTCTGTTCAATCTCCATTTTGTCACAGTGTTTAACTTTTGGGTAATGTCCTGCTAACAGAAACCCACTTAGCAAATAGGTCAGTTCAAGGTCCAGGGGTGAGGTATTCTCCATGTCTCTTAGTTTGAAATGAAAGAAATGCTGTTTTACCAACGAATTATCTATGAATCATCCAAGTCATCCTACAAGGAGGACATTTGTTTTGCTGCCAGAGTTTTAATATGGTTACTGACAAACACATCAGACATCTTACAGAAGTCCATTTAAGTATCTTATTGTAAAAAGTAAGAGTTGCATAATAAAGATGACCATAAAAAACAGAAGAAACAATAAGATGATGAAAAACAAATCAATAAAGACATTAAACAAACTATAAAAAGGTAATATAGCACAAGGATGCAAGAGATGTGACAAAAAAAAAAATACACAAGGTACACAGTGTATCACAGTGTCACACTACAAAGATAAATGTTTAACATTATATCTTGTTTCCCCCTTTAACAAGACTGACAATCATGCTGGGTGTAATGATTTACCAACTGTGTCTCAGTCCAGTTTCACATCTCTACAGGTTTATCTTCATACATCATTAAAATAAATCTATTTCCTGCTTGTAACATGGGAAAAACATGTTATATTAAATGTAGTATTAATACTTTATTATTTAATGACCTTGACCTTGAAACCACTAGGTGTTAGGATTTGGTAGTGCCAAGAGGAAGCACTAATCCTTGTTCAATTTAATCAATGAATCACTCTTATAACCATAAATTCTTGTCCCAAACAGTGACCTGTTTACTGCAGCTCAAAGAAACAAACAACCAGTTTTAGGATAAATGAAGACATTTATTAATATCTAAATGTCTTGAAGATACATGCTAAAGATAATATAAAGAAAAAAACGAAGATAAAATAAAAACAAAAATGAAATAAAATAAAATAAATAAATAATAAGGCCTTTAAATGGTTATAAAAATAATAAAGAAAATTATTCAGCGAGAGTGGCTTGAAGTATGTGACTGTATTGCAACGAGGAATGCTAAGGTAAAGCCTGCTTGTAATATGGGAGAAACACATTTTGAAATTTATAGAATATTATATCAAAACAAGAACAAAGAGTCTACAGCCATGCTAGCAGCTTTGTGAGGCTAAGCACAGCGATACTTTGAGCTAAATATTTAAAGTGGGCATGCTAATACTCACAGTAACAATGCTAACATACTGATGTTAAGTAGTTGTAATGTTTAACATGTTCATCATCTTAGTTTAGCATGTTAGCATGCTAACATTTTCTAATTAGCACAAAGCACGAAGTTGATGAGAATGACATTATTTTTGCAGGCAATTGGTCATAAACCAAAATATTACATGAATTAAAATTTTGACTAGATGGAAAGTCACCACAGTTAAGTCAATTCATCCTGAGGGGGACATAAATGTGTGTACCAAATTTCATGACAATCAACAGTTGTTTAAGCATTTCACTAAAAACCACAAATGTGAACCTTGTGATGGCACTAGAGGAAATGTCAGTGGATCAACCAACTCATTACCATACAGCGTCTGTGTACCATGAATCTCTGTACTAAATTTTGTGCCAATCCATTTATTAGATGTTGAGATATTTCACAAATTAATTGAAGTCTTTAACCTGCTCATCCCAAGGGCTCTAGGAGTGGCAATGGGGACGTTCACCATTAGCAGTACTCATGTAATATAAACATGATAGTGATGTAAACATGATTTTTAAACGTGTAGAAACACTGGCATGGTGTTGTATCACTGAAATACAAAATATGTGATTTTCCACAAGGAAGAACAATTTGGCCTCTAGTCTTATCAGTGTGGGTAAAAGTGATTGACGTCCTTCTGTAAATCAGTGTTGAGAAACACCCTTTTTACACAACATATTAAAGGTTCAAGCATTTGGTAAAGTATTAGATTACATCTTCTTATGTTTATTCTGAACATTGTTCAATAGTTTTCTATTATTATCAAAGCAAAGTAGAGTGTTTGGGTAATAGGTTGGGAGAAAAAACGTTGACTTTTCCGATTTAAACAAATTTAAAGAACTTAAATACAAATTATACAATAAATAAGTAAATCTTTAACTAGCAAAACAGGTTCATGGTGCTGTGTTATCTTTTTCTATATAAAGCCTTGTTCTAGCCCTGCAGTTTCAGAAGGATGAGAGGGAAACAGACAGCATATATTAGCAGGTGATTTTACTTTAGAATTTATTGTCAAACTTTTTTATGCTAGTATAAGCAACATTCATTTCCTACTTAATTTACACTAATATCTACATTTAACTCAATACTTTATGTATGTTATGGTATAATGGAAATTAAGTTTTATTGAAGTATTATTTTTGGTGACCAGATTTGAATTGTGAGCCTGGCCAAATGGCATGTCAAATCATGTTGTTTGTGCTGCTTTTGGGGATGATAAGTAAGTAATTCAATTTATTTTATCATATTTTATTTAGTTTCAATTCCATCTGACTAATAATCTTATTTGTTTTGCATATATAATCTTGCCTGGATTTGGAAAAATAATGTACATTTTCTGCTCATCCATTTTACTCATTTGCCTTCTTTCTTTCATTTAAAGGTGTGGTGACTCCTCAGGTCATGAGTAAGTTCATATTGAAGCTTCTATGACATTTCATTTTCATTTGTTCATATGTATGTCATCGTACAATCATTCATATTGTACTTATTCTGTATAAAGATTGAGCATTTACAGTGGTTTATAATTTCATATGGGTTTAAAGAACAGGAGGTAGAGTCTGAACACAAAATAATTTGAAGTACATAGATGAGCACAAGTAATACACTCTAAAACTAATGCAGTCTTATTTATCAACCCTGGGATGAATCCCACCTTCGTGAATTTTATAATTTTTTAGTGAGGTGTTGATTCAACTGTTTTGTGTTGGAGGCTCTATTTTGTGGTGTTGGTAAATTTTACTACATGATGCTGAGAGGTGTCTCTAATTTACAGAATAGCAATGTTTTTCCTTTTACTTTATGCTGGAAATTAGATGCAGTATGTGGATACATGGTTTGCAGAATATTTGCTATTGCCAAGCCTGGTTTTAATATATATAATATATTACCAAATTATTAATAAAATATTAGTAAATTTCTTTTGTGAATTACACTTGCTTTCTAGGACCCCTCTACCCAGTATCTGGAACTGCAAGCTCTCGATCAGATGATGGAAGTTCACCACGGATTACCTTGCAACGACCTTTTGTCTATTTTGGACGAACATATAATCAAATTTATGTATGTAAAATTAATTTTGACAAAATAATTTACATATTCTATGTAGACTGAAAATATTTTTGGAGTTGAATCAGATTTTGAGTTGAATTTTTTTTTTTTTATTTAATTATTTTTTTATTAATTTGTATACAAAAGGACTGATGACTACAGATGGTTGTAGTCTGTATTTTGCAACAGCAAACAAAATTATTGAAGAATAATTTTGCTCTGGTACCAGAAAAAATCTGGGCCTGTGAATGTAGAAATTGTAGGTGATGACAAATACTTCTGTGTTATCTACTCATCTATTTTCCAGGTCAACCACAATGGACACTTGACATTTAACAGTCCACTGGGTACACATTCACCTCAAAGGTTCCCACTACGTGGATCCCAAGACATCATAGCTCCATTCTGGACAGATTTGGACAACAGGCAAATGGGTCAGGTCTACTACAACCAATACACCAGTGGAAGTGTTCTTCAACAAGCTACCCAAGACATTAATACCTACTTCCCAAGCATAAACTTTAATGCCAACTGGGTCTTTGTTGCAACATGGTATGAGGTGGCGTACTATTCAAATTCAGGAACAGTAAGTCAACTTAATCCAGTATCACCCAAAAGGAGGACAAAAAAATCCTGAATTGTAGAAATGCAATTAAAATTATGAAGACATAAAGAATATTCCTGAGACAGATTTGATGCAAAAGTATTTTAAGAAATGGTATTATTAAAGTGCATTTACGTGTGAGTGTTACAAATGTTTGAGGTGATGATATTGCAATTCAAAAGTGACACCCACTTCCCCAAGGTACATTTTCTATACCTAACATGTTTCATAGCATAAAATATACATATTCTAACACATAATACAGCATTTGTCACATGGTGGCTCATACTAACTTGCTAAATTGTAGGCAATATAATTTAATTATGAATATTATTAACTGAAAAGGAATATAGTGACATAAATAAAAACAAATTAAAAACTGATTGTTATATACATTGTCCGTTTTTTATGTGTTCTTGATATGGTGTTGTAACAAATAGATTCTGAATTGCAGGATGTAGAGTATTGTACAAACAATACATATGGTGATCAATTCATATTTTCCAGCGCACAACTGTCCAAGCGGTGTTGATCTCTGGAGGCCAGTATTCTTTCATTTTGATGAACTATGGGATAATAGCCTCAACACGTTTGAATATACAGGTCAGATCCACTACAATTATGTGTATATTTACTTGCTTAGACTAAAATTGACAATATCTCGTGTATACATAATGCATACTAGTGTTTCATAAGTTTAATTGAAGTTTTTTTTATTTTTATTTTTTTATTTTTATTTCATGTTCACATGCAGGCTGGCTATGACACAATAAACTCCAATTACTATATCATCATCCCTGGATCATTCTCTAGCACTGCATCAGGCAGTAACTCAAATTTCCGCCTGAGCAGCAACGTCAATGTACCAGGTCGCTGGGCCTTCCGGACAGACCATGGATCAAGAGGCTGCACTTTCAATGGTAAGACCAGATACAGAGGGTGATCACTATTGTGTGCTATATGTAAGTGATGTGTACCTGTACCTACAATAAATCCTGACTTGTTGAAGAAATTAATGATGTTTTATATGCCAACTACAGCTGACTATATTGGGCACTAAACTGTTGTTAGATTGTATCATAGTAACTGAGATTATTTGATTTTTGAATGAGGAAATTTGTAGTTTACTGTCCATTACTAAAGACGGGTGACAAATTAAAGGAAAAACTGGTACAGGTCTGGATGCTTGACCCCTACAGTGAGGGGGTCTGGTGGCTCTGTTATGATGTGGAGGGCATTTTGCTGGCTTGGTTTGGGTCCACTTGTCTCCTTAGAGGGAAGGGTCACTGCAAATCAATACAAAGTTGTTCTGAGTCATCACCTTTATCCTATGATGAAACATTTCTATCCTGATGGGAGTGGTCTCTTCCAGGATGACAATGCCCCAATTCACAGTGCACTAGATGAGTATGAAAATGATGTGAATCATATGCTATGGCCTTCACAGTCACCAGATCTCAACCCAGTTGAACACCTATGGGAGATTTTGGACTGCCATGTTAGACAGCGCTCTCCACCACCATTATCAAAACACCAAATGAGGGAATATCTTTTTGATGATGGTGGTGGAGAGTGCTGTCTAACACGTCGGTCCAAAATCTCCCATAGCTGTTCAGTTGGATTGAAATCTGGTGACTTCGAAGGCTTGTACCATTTTTCCTTTAATTTGTCACCTGTCTGTATATACAATGCACATTTGTTTGTACTGCCCAAACACATGTGAATGGTTACATTACATGTAAGTTTATGCCTTTGAATCTTTTAAAGGTCAAGCTGTGCAGTTGGGAGACTCATTCTGGAGCGACAGTACCTGTGCACAGATGTGCACCTGCACCTCAGCAGGCCTGCAGTGCCACAACCAACCCTGCTCCTTTTCCCAAATCTGCAGGCCTAGCAACATTCAGTTTTCCTGCCAAACAGTGCAGAGGGGCACCTGCACCATAAGTGGTGATCCACACTACTACACCTTCGATAACACAGTGTTTCACTTCCAGGGCACCTGCACTTATGTTCTCTCTGAACAATGTGGTCGTGGGCTGCCCTACTATAGAGTTGAGGGCAAGAATGAGCATCGGGGCAGCACTCGAGTTTCTTGGACACGACTGGTCAAAGTGTTTGTCTATAATGAAACTATTGAGCTTGTCAAAGGACGTCGTGGTGAGGCCAAGGTGATTCTGATGGGTTATACTGAGTACTTCAATCCTTGTGTATTGAAACAACTATTTCCTTGTTGCTCTTGACATACTTGCTGGTGTGTTTACAGGTTAATGGAAACTTTGCAGCCGCTCCATTCTCCCTCAATAATGGCACTGTCCAGGTTTATGAGTCAGGTTTTTCTGTGATCGTCAGTACTGACTTTGGCTTGGTGGTGTCCTATGACGTCAACCATTATGTCAGAATCAGCGTGCCCTACACTTACCAGAATGAAACATGTGGCCTGTGTGGCAACTTCAACAATGATCGCAGGGATGACTTTCGAACCCGCCAAGGTGAGGTTGTGAGCTCTGATGTGGTTTTTGCCAACAGCTGGCAAGCATCAGGGGACGATGAGCCTGGTTGTGAGGCACCATGTGGAGGTCTGGACTGTGCTGTCTGCACTGAGGCTCAGAATGCTTTATACAGCAACACTGCCCATTGTGGTATCCTTCAGAGCAGCTCTGGACCCTTTGCTGCTTGCCATCAACGACTTCCTCCACAGCCCTTTGTGGAGAGTTGTGTGTACGATCTGTGTGTAGGAGGAGGGTACCAGCCCATTCTGTGCCAAGCACTAAATGTGTATGCAAGTCAGTGCCAACAGAATGGCATACAGCTCCCAAGCTGGAGGAGACAAGGCTTCTGTGGTATGTCTGTCAGTCACATAACACTATTTCAAAATTTTCTTTGAGTAAACTTTCCATGATGTCAAGATCAATTTGTTTTTTTCTTAGAAATCCCCTGCCCCGCCAACAGCCACTTTGTGTCCAATGGCACAGGATGTCCTCCTACCTGTGTCAATCCCAATTCTACCCACAACTGCCCTCTTCCTGCCCAGGAGAGCTGTATCTGTGATTCGGGCTACATCCTCAGTGGTGGGGTCTGCGTCCCTCATGCTGAATGTGGCTGTAGCTTTGAGGGTCGCTACTACCGCTCTGGAGAGACTGTAATACTAGACCAGGACTGTGGGAGACGTTGTAGCTGCAGATTTGGCTCAATGACTTGCCACTCCCATGGCTGTGGCCCACTTGAATCATGCGGTGTGGAGGAGGGTGAAAGAGGATGCAGACCTAACAGCTATGGAACATGCTGGACAAGGGGCCCAGGGTCATATCATACATTTGATGGTCTGTCATACCGGTATCCTGGGGCATGTCGATTGACCCTTGCCAAAGTAGTGGGATTATCTAGTCACCCCCACTTTGTGGTGACAGCAGAGAAAGTGCCCAGTGGCCAGCAGGGCTTTGCCAGGGTGCTGAAATTTGAGGCAGAGGGCACTCACGTGTCCATTGAGATGGCAAGGAGCAGTAGAGTACAAGTAAGTTACTGGAACACTTTAAAAAAGACTGTTAATGTGATATATCCATCAATTCACACATGAGACATTTGAAAACTAATGAAGACAAAATGACATTTGAAAAAAATATGAATATTATTACTACTGTCTTTCCTCACAAGATAACACCATAATATTTAAAAGCACGTACCTTTGTTTAAATCCTGTTAACCACGAAAATATAAAAGTGACTGTTTAAATTGCCCTGCAGATTGACGGTCAGATCATCAGACTACCGTTCAGCTCATCCACCAACCGAATCCGCATCTATCACAGCAGCATTCACAGTATCATCCTTCGCACCTCCTTTGGTGTAACGGTACAGACAGTCTGGCCTCACTTTGTGCGAGTCACTGCACCTGGAATCTACAATGGTTCACTTGGTGGACTCTGTGGTGATTACAATAGTCAACCACGGGATGACTTCCGCACACCCAATGGCATCCTGGTGAACAGCTCTCAGGTCTTTGGGGACAGTTGGCGAGATGGCTCCCTCGCTGCACATTGCGTGGAAAGTGTAAATCATAATTCTACAACAAATTACAATTCTAGTGAGTACTGTGGCATTCTTGTCTCATCACATGGGCCATTTACCCAATGTTGGGCCACGGTGGACCCATTGCAGCATGTGGAAGCATGTATGGAGATCATTAGTGCCTCAAGAGATCCAGCATCAGCGCTATGTGAGGTTCTACGTGATTATGCACTAATATGTCAGCAGAAGGGCATTGCCCTAGGACAATGGAGGAATGCAACTGGGTGTGGTAAGCACTTTCCACTTTTGGATTAAGTTTGGAATTGTTATAAAAAAACATGTAATGACCTTTGTGAATTAATCTTTTTGTCTTTTTCTAGAGCAAGCCTGCCCTCCAAACAGCCATTATGAACTCTGTGGATCAACTTGTCCATCTGCCTGTCCCAGCCTTTCCTTCCCCTTCTCCTGTGACACTCTATGCCAGGAGGGTTGCCAATGTGATGATGGTTTTGTCCTCAATGGCAATCAGTGTGTACCACCAACAGACTGTGGATGCCATCACCAAGGACGCTATCGGCAAGGTGGTGAACAGTTCTGGGATGGTGAGGAATGTCAGAACTTGTGTACCTGTAATGGCACAACTGGAGCAGTCCACTGTATCCCAAACACTTGTGGTCCCCAGGAGTCCTGCCGTGTGGTAGAGGGTGAGTTTGGCTGCCATCCCACCCCTCATGGCATCTGCTCTGCATCTGGTGACCCCCACTACCTTACCTTTGATGGCAAGGCCTATGACTTCCAGGGAACCTGCCGCTATGTTCTGGCAACCCTGTGCAACACCACTGATGGCCTGCATCAATTTTCTGTGGAAGCTAAGAATGAGCCGTGGAATGGGTTGCCAGTTTCAATTACAGCTGAAGTTTATGTGAACGTGTGGGGCTATCGAGTGCATATTTCAAGGGACAGAAATGGTGTGGTAGAGGTGAGTTGTTAAAATTATGTCAAATATTCCTCATTAGATGATTGCCACACATTATTTAGATTCTGATTTAATCTAATTGGCAAAAATAATTGACAACCATACCCATTCTTCTGATTAATTGAATAATGTAGTAGGAAGATTAAGACATTACTGTAAGTATATGTAATCTTAATTAGAAAAGAATGAATCTGTTTTTTTCTTCTTGAGAAGAGGCTGTCAGAAGTCTGTAAAAAGAAAACCTAATCATTCTTTCAATTTCTTTTTTAGGTGAATGGAGTGACGAGAAATTTACCTATTCTCTTGAATAGAGGTCAAGTGTCTATCTATGCAAGTGGACCTCGTCTATTTGTCAGTGCTGATTTTGGCTTGAGTGTCACCTATGATAGATATAGTACAGTGTTTATCTCTGTACCTTCAAATTACAGGTCTCTGCCATTCACCAAAGCTCAAACTGGGATGCTTTGACATGCTTAAAAATATATTTTCAAATGTATTTAAGACATTTAATAACCATCTATTTTTTGATTAATGACAGTGAATGTATTTACTTCTTTTCATCAATACAGTGGGCAAACGTGTGGACTTTGTGGAAACTTCAACGGAAATCCAAATGATGAGTTCCGCACCCCTTCTGGAATGATGGTCACTACTCCAACTCAGTTTGGGACAGCTTGGAAAGTGGCGGGCAACTACACCTGCAGTGATGGGTGTGGCTCCTCCTGTCCACAATGTCCCAATGAGCTTCCTGCTAGAGCTCAGTGTGATGTGATTCAAGCACCTGATGGCCCCTTAAGCTTCTGCCATGAGCAGGTGGATCCAAGACCATTTTTCACTGACTGTGTGTTTGATGTGTGTGTGTCGGGAAATGAGGGCCAAGATCTTCTGTGCAGGGCCATTCAGGCATATGTCAGTGCCTGTCAGTCTGCTAATGTTCGAATCTACCCTTGGAGACAGAACACCACCTGCAGTGAGTCCACCAGTCGATATCTAATAAAACTAAATAAATACCAGAAATCTATTGACCATTAACTTAAGATGTGCTATTGACCTACTGTATTGATTATTGTGTCATGTTTTAAATGGATAAATCTCATAAGTTCATAACCATCTAGTAGCAATCATTTTTTTTCCTCACTTCTAAAGGGCTCGACTGTCCAGCCAACAGCCATTATGAGCTGTGCGGTACTGATTGTGGACACACCTGCGCCAGCAGCATTGATAGCACCTGTGAGCAGGTTTGCTCTGAGGGATGCTTCTGTGATGAAGGCTTTGTCAGGAGTGGGACAAGATGTATCCCTGTGGAAAGCTGTGGCTGCCAATATGACGGCTTCTACTATGAAGTAAGTCACATACCAGTGAATACAAAATAAACTACCATGTTGCCATGTGACATAAAAGGACTACACTGCTAACTTTCCAGACCAGTAAAATACTTACTCATATAAACTACTGTGCAGTGTTTTGGCATCTGATAAGCCTTCAAACTGGTGGATATATTAAACAGAGGTGGAGGTGATTGGGTCCAAGACAGCAGTGTTTCAAATTTCAAAAGGCATGCATCGCGTCTGTCCATCAATCACATTTATATTTACCTAATTGCTGAGGTTTGCAGGTGCACACGCAAGTATGTAGCGCCTTGTGCAAGAAGCATAGAACAGTCTCAATGCTAATGATGTTACGCTGGAAGCAGTCTACTACTCGACACAGTATCAACCTTTTTCAAGCAAAAGTATCGCAGCAAGATGTTTTGATGCCTCACTTCACCATGCCAAAAATCATATGACCACCCCAAACAAGGCCTTGTTACTTCACACTTGTATCAGAGAGGTGTCTGCCACAGCATTTAAAGAGCTGTAAACTCAGTTTAAAAATGTTAATAATATAGTCTTTATTGAACAAAATGACACTAAGAAAAGCAGTAAAACCACTTTTATTCTGACTTTTTCATCACATTCACAGATTTAATTCATCCATACATTTGCAATACTAATAGTTGCCCAGCTAATGTCGCCATTTTGGCTGTATCAAATGCTTCGAAATGAACCATTTTCAATACAATTACTTCATGTTGATTCAGTGCTTCAGAAAGCTTTGTTTACCACTGACTACTAAACGCCCACTTGCAGCAATAAAAACTGGAAGGATGGACAAACAGTGTAGACACTTTACAACATATTAATCAAATGATAATAAATAATAACAATAATTACATTTTTTTCCCACACTCAACACAAGAATACAGGACCCCTGAGGCAGAAAGTTAAAGCCTAATTAACACAGCAGGTGCAGGAGCAGGCACAGACAGCAGTGAGGGTTTTCAGTTATAATGTATCACAGGGACACTTGGCGTCAGACCTGAATCTCTTTTCCACCTTAAGAGTGCATATTTTACCTCCACAGTAAGATATAGACACACAATATTTATACTGTGTCAGTCTTAAAATGGGAAGACAATGTTAAGCAAAAGCTGAGTTCATGAATTTTAGTCATTTGAAGCTACATTATTTGACCTATTATGTGGTATGTCTCTGTTTTTCTCACATGCTACAGGCTGGTGAATCGTTCTGGACAGAAGGATGCTCCCAGCGTTGTGAATGCCATGCTCCCAATGACCTGCGCTGTTCTGCTGCATCTTGCACCCCTGCACAAGAGTGCACCATCAAAAACGGCCAGCTGGGCTGTTTTGATACAATGTCTACTTGCACTGTGTGGGGGGACCCACACTACATCACCTTTGATGGGGCACTGGCTCATTTCCAGGGCACATGCTCTTACATCATCACTGAGAGTGTGAACCACGGCACCAATGAAACACAGTTTCAGGTAGTAGCCACCAATAATCACCGTGGCAACAACCGTGTGTCATTTGTGTCAGCAGTGGATATATACCTCTCAAATCCACCAGAGAGTGCATACGTCAGGATCGGCCCTAACAAAAGAGTAAAGGTACAGTAAACTCTATTTACTTTATTTTATACTTATTTTATACAACTTTTTATATATTAAGTGTAAACATGACTGACAACAAGTACCTCCCCACCTCTCCTTCATCTCTCTTTAATCTTTCATCCTCACAGGTAAATGACACTGAAGTGTCTCTTCCGACCACTGCAGGAACCTTAGCTCGGGTGTTAAGGCAGGGAAGCTACATAGTGGTCGATGCCACAGACCTGATAGTCCAGTTTGATGGTCAGAGTACTTTACTGGTCAGAATCGGCCAACACTGTGAAAACAGAGTCACTGGGATGTGTGGTAACTTCAACAGCGATCCTGCAGATGACAAAGTCTTGCCCAATGGTACATTGGCACAAAATGACAATGACTTTGGACACAGCTGGAAGGCACCCACAAGTCAACCAGGGTAAGTTGTTAGGAAAAACAGTGAAGGATAATTTTGAAGTTAATGTAATAGAGTGTAATGGCAGCTATACTATGCTGAATATTCACACAAACAACAAAATATTGTCCCTGTATTGTCAGTTAAATGCATTTCAGTACATTAACTTGTTTTCTGCCTGACCACCCCACATTTCTTATTTACCAGGTAGTCAATTTGCTTTTGAAAGCTTGTGAACTAGAACTTTCTCAACTCATAACTTTTTTTTTATTATTTGGAAATCACCAAAATTACATTAGTGATATATCATTGAGTCAGCTGCAGTGATGACAAAAACATGTCTGAGCAAAGTTTCTTTTTAAAAAAAAGCCAGGTGTTAGAAGTGTAACACTCTGTCTTTTGTAGTTGTGGATCCACCGATAATCAGAACGGTGATGGACTGAACGACTGTCCCTTCATGGAAGAATACTCTGAACTCTGTAGTGTCATCACCAACTCTAGTGGTCCATTCAGTGCCTGTCACCTGCACTCAGACCCCCAGCCATTTTTCAGTTCCTGTGTCTATGATCTCTGCCTCTACACTCCAGCCAATGGCATGCTGTGTTCCGCTGTCTCAGCCTATGAAAGGACCTGCTCTGTCTTGGGTTTGAACATTCCTGAGTGGCGCTCTGCTTTGCTGTGTGGTATGTTTGCACTGTGTTAGTTATATGTATGATCTGTCATTTTGTTTCAGTTTCATCACTCTTTGTCTTATTCTCTCCCCACTATTTCTCCAGCTGAGTCAGACCCCTGTGAACATCTGGACTGTGCAGAGCATGAGTGGTGTGGTGAGAAGGACGGTGTGTATGGCTGCTTCTGTGATGAGCACCACCATCGAGCCAACAATGAGAGCTATGGTGAGGGCAGCTCCTATTAAAGCACTGCTTTGTTTTTCAGATCTCTTGCATGTGAGCCAAGATGAAGACTTTGAAAATACTGCATGTGTTCACTTTAACTTGTTTTAATTGTTGAAATACGATTTCATTCCAACGGCTGAAAAGTTGAAAGAAAATTTCTGTCAGCCAATGATTTGGTCTACTGTACCACGAGTTCATAACTGTGAATAAACTTAAATAGTTACTTACAGCAAATGACTGTTTGCTTCAACAAGCTTAAACACATTATGTTGTCACTTGCAAATAATTTTTTATTTCTATCTCTCTTTCATAGACTCATCCATCACTTGTATCAGTAGTTCAGGTACCATGTCCCTGTCCCGCTGCCAGCTGTTTGAAGCTGGTTTCCACTGCAGTGCCCTACACCTCCGAGAGCACTCCTGCAATGGGACTGTCCAGGACGGACGACTGGTGTTCCACTTTAACAATGATGACCAGCTGTGTGGGACAGTACTGAGGGTACAGGCCATATATTTTACAGAAACAGCCTAAAGAGCATTTTAGATATAAACTTCTCCACAACTTCATGTGGATCAGTTAAAAGCATACTGCATCTAAAATATAATTCATCTTTATCATCTTACTCTCACAGAGCAACGGGACCCATTTTATCTATGAGAACACCATCCAGGGCGATGTGGACCCCCATGAGGGCCTCATCAGCCGTGAGAAGAGCATCCACCTGCACTTTACCTGTGAATACCCTCTGGCCCAGGCCCTGTCTATGGATGTGGGCATCAACCCTGTCGAGAGGTGATGCATTTTATGATTGATTTTTTTGATTAATCAAAGTCCTGGTGACTCAAGGGCATCTTATTTTTTTTGCAAGACCACATACAACAACACTGCTGATTATTTTTTACATTCTATTACATAAATGTTTTGTATCATGTCATTTAGCTGGTCCAGAACTGTGCAAGAGCTCAACCCTACATCATTAT
Source organism: Thunnus thynnus (assembly GCF_963924715.1). Classification (NCBI taxonomy): domain Eukaryota; kingdom Metazoa; phylum Chordata; class Actinopteri; order Scombriformes; family Scombridae; genus Thunnus; species Thunnus thynnus. The sequence goes on along the minus strand of NC_089536.1, from coordinate 15,066,446 downwards.
TATGACCTAATAACTTCGTTACTGAACAATCTTGTGTTTCACATCCCCACAGTACAGTTTTTTGACATATGCACCAGTAATTTGGTCAGCTGTCAGTTGCCTCATGTTGTTGAAATGGGTCCCGAAAATGGAACATCCAACATAACCGTAATGTCTGCAGTTAGATTCCAGCAGAGGACTTCTATTGCATGTTGTTCCCCTCCTCTCTCTCTCCCCTCGTTTCTTGTCATCTCTCTACTGCCGCTATCCAATATAGACATAAAATGCCACAAAAGAAAAATGGCTAATTGCCAAACCTGTTTTTATACCTGACAAAATGCTTCTACTTGGTATTTATCCTACTACTGTACAACTCATGTTTGTAGCAGTGTTCGTAATACATTGATTAAGTCCTTTTCAGTGAGTTATTAAGAATGCATTATCTATTCTCTGTACTTTTTAGCACAAATGTGTGTTTATTTTACATATTTTATACATTATACTTATGAATATGAAATCTACCCACATGAACAAAGTTGTTCTTTCTCTGGTTTAATCACACTGTGTATTTTTTTCTGTAGCATTGTGAACAAGAGGCTTCCATCTGGCCAGGGTCGCTATCATTTAAGGATGATCCCCTATGAAGACGCTGGCTTCCGTATCCCCCTAACCAGAAGCAGGAACCTAGAAATGGAAATAGACCAGAGATTGTACATCGGGGTGCAGACAGAAGGTGTTGATGGACGACAGATTTCCACCATTCTGGACTCATGCTGGGCAACACCTTTCAATGATGCCAGCTACCCTGTCCGCTGGGATCTCATTACCACAGAGTAAAGGAATTAATTTGATCCTGTGTCAGAACACTGATTCTCAAATTCAAAAAGAAAATTCCCCTGACTGATGCTGAAAAAGTAGAAGTACTCACTTCAATCATCTTCTCTAGTACAGCTTAATTTACTTCATCATCTGCCTGCTAACATTGTAACTTCTACCATCTTCTCTGTCTTCCAGGTGTCCGAACCCAGCAGATGGTACAGTAGAGCTGGTTCAAAATGGCATCTCCACCGTGGCCCGTTTCTCTTTCAGGATGTTCACCTTCACCAATTTTTCATCCATCTACCTGCACTGCCAGGTCCACCTGTGTCTTTTGACCCACAACAACTGCACAGCTGTAAGTAACACTTTGATTGTGTGTATTTGTTGTAAGACTGGAGGATGGCTGCAGCTCGTGTAATTAACTTTGGCTAAAATCTTCTGCTGAAAACCTGTAATGTTGTTTTCCTGCAGCATTGCTACCCTGGTTACCACACAAGAGTGGTGAGGGATACATCCCATCATGACACTGCAGCCATCTCACTAGGACCTCTACTCCTGAAACCAGGTAACATTTTCATAACTTCCATATTCTTGTAGATGACATTATTTGTTTACTGACTTTTTAAAAATCCTGTGTTTGAAATGAGTAATTCTGTTTCCTAAGTGACATCAACACTGTGTCATTTTTTATAAAAACATACCATTTGTCTGTATTTAACTGCTGAAGTTAGACTTTGGTTGTTCTCTTGCAGATGAAAGGATGAAACAGAGCAGTGCTGCGGTTCATTTGATCTCCCTGGTGACCCTACTTCTCAGTTTACTGATAGCCAAAACTCTGACCTAGAGAAATTAAAGATTGGCGCACATACAATAGTCAGATAAATGAATACATACTACACCACACTGATTAGCAGTAACTTAATCACTGAGCATTGATTTAAGAACTGACTGTTGTTTTATCTGTTGTGATACAGTTGAGTGAGATGTCTTTTTTTTACAAACAGGAGCAGTGATGATGCAGTCCTGATAAAGTTGTAAATGTTACAGAATATTTAGAAATACATTCCACACATTTATGTTCCCTTTCTCTAAGACGTCCGGTCTAAAGTTGTGGTAGTTTTTATTTACAACATTAGAGGGCAGCATAAGATCAAATACATTTAGCTCTGTGATCATTCTACTGCTCATCCCTGCTGTAATGAGTGTAATGATATAGAGTGTATCCTCTGTTTAATTACAATCAATTCTAATGAAGATAAGAATGATAAATTGAAGAGATTTATGTGTGAAATGTTAATCCATTTTAAACTATAAATGTAGCCTGCCCTGCAGCTGTAGATTACCTGAGGACTCAAGTGCTGATTAAAAATTGATGTGTGAACTTTTTACATTTTTTTTTAATAAAGATTTTTACTATAAGTTTGAAGTTGTTTCTTGAAATTACACAGAGGCATCTACTGTCTACAGAAATACTTTAATTAAAGGGTAACTTCTGGATTTTTCAACTTTGACCTTGTTTTCCAATCATTTTGTGTCTAAGTGACAAATGGGGAGAACAATTTTTGAAATTGGTCTAGTATTGAATGAAACAGGCTGCAACAACTCAACTCTCAAGAGATTTCAGAGCATAACAAACAGACTGGATCAAGCAAAAGGTAAAGAAAAAAGTTTTATTTCTCTGTATGGTCCTTTCCATAATGTTTTCAGAAACTTATAATAACAATCTGAGCCTGTCAGTGGCAAAAACAAGTACTTTTAGTGGATACACATTGACTTAATTGCCCCTAGGGATTACAGTGCAGCCCGTTTCATGTCATCATTTATACACAAAATGATGGGAAAATAGGATCAAGGTTGAAAAATCCCATAATTTTCCTTTAATAAAACTCCACCATGCCATCACAACATGTTATATACTGGACATGTAAATGCAACAATAACCACAATCCAAACCATTAATACAGGATGGTCCTCATTTGACATGAAAGAAGCTATCAGTGATACAAGAGGTTTCTCAGGTTTCTCTCTTTTGTGCCGAACCTCCTTTGTTGGGCGGAGTGTGGAGACTGACAGAGCTGGTATCTCCCGTGTCTTCTCATTCGGGGTGAAATTCATCATTGTCAGTTAATGTGTCCTCAACAGTATGGGATGAGACCTACAGTAGACATAACAATACTTACCACACACCCACAACATGTAATTTGTCATTGGGGGAACAGTACAGACTTCAAAGAGAGACAATATGTCCAATACCACATGGCCCAATACATCAGCTGTCAAATCCACTACTTACATATCAGGTAAGTTATGTGTAGGTTTCTTTACAGATCAGAGTCATTTTTAAAACAAAAGTACGCTTATAATCTTATTAATCAAAATATACATCATTTTTGTACCCAAAACAAATCCATGTCCATCAACTCCCTCTATATCTTGGAGTAGCAGTCATTGTTTGTTAGCTCTCTGTTTCTCATGTAGTAGCTTAGCTCCTCTAACAATGTGCCATTGGAAGGTTAATCCTGTGGCTTATGCGGCATTTGAAAGCTTTTAAAGTCAATGTGTGAACATGAATGAGAGAGAGAAATAGAGACCCACTCGCAAGAAATAAAATATAGTTCACGCTGGAACGGATATCTGTTAGTCATTATGTAGCAGACGTCTTTTGTTGAGAGAATACCTCTCTACAAATCTAATGTCATGCCCAGGCTTTGCAGGAAACCACGTGCCTGAGCTCCACTACATATCCTTGTCATTATAGAATGACAAGGCAGTTAATAGTGTGAGAGGCTATATGAAATTAATTTACTCTGCAGATATGCCACAATTCCTGACATTCACTTTAAAGGAAAATTTGGCTCAGTTGTATTTTTTTAATAATTTAAAGGTGTACACACAGTTTGGAAAATAACTTAAGAAAAGATACTTTAGATGACATCAAAGCACATTTCTATAGGGAAAGCCCTGGGCTGGACCAAGGTAATGTGTTTGGATGAGACTGTCAGTAGTTAAAATGAGCATCGTGCTAACATGCTAACATAGTTCACAATGCTATCAAATACAAGTCACAGCTCTTTGTGAACCCAGCACACCATGTGTTAGGTTCACCAAATGTATTTAGTTATCTTGTCTTCATGAGGGTGGTGCTGACAGAGACAATGCTGATGTTTATATATTTACTGTGTGCACTGTCTTAGTTTAGTGTATTACTATGCAAAACATTTGCTAAATAGCACTAAACATGAAGTACAGCTGAGGCTGTTTGGATTGTCATTAGTTTTGCAGGTATTTGGTCATATAGCCTACCGAAGTAAAATCAGTGGATCACCAGCGCTATCGCAATCCTACGGGGGACATGAATATCTCTACCAAATTCCATCTAAAAATCATGGATGTATTATAAGACCTGGATACTGGACCAAAAACGGCGCCTATTCAGTCCAATAAGAACTGCTTGCCTGGCACATACGGCTGGCTACATAAGGTTTCTAGCTTCCAGGTTTTCCTCCAAGGGTATGTGGCCCATTGAATATGTGCAGTAGTGTTTCTCCTGTGGCCCCGCCCATGATTTCCTGCTTGGCCCATAGCCTTTACATTGTTGTGACGTCATGAATTTTTAAGATAACATTTTTAAGATAATAAGTTAAATCGCTTTTCTCGGCTCATGGAAAGTTTTACAAATATAAAACCTCCACGGATCAAAAAATCATAATATAAAGAGTCATAATTGACCTGGTTTGCAGTTTGAGGTGTCCTGTCAACAGTTTTACATCTCTTTTACAATGGTGGTCTATGGGGAAAATGCTTTTTGGGCCGCAGGGGGATTTTTTGCTGCAATACCGCGAGTGACCACCGGGAAAAATTGGTTGCAAGTCTGAGAGGTGGCGTTGTATCCTGCTTCTATAATATGCTAAAAATGCTGTACAGAATTGCTAACAATGGCTAATACTTATAAGTATTTGGGAAATATATCCCCAAACTCAAAGACAGACTATAATGTATCCTCCTCAAAATACATGTGGTAAAAATACATCTAAGTGAGATGAGTGATCTTCTTTTCATTCCCTTTTATTTTGTCCTTTTTTTGTCTTTCATTCATCTATCATGTTCCTAATCCAGTTAACTAAATGCAGTTCCTGAAACTTCACAGATTTTGTCCCACCTTCTTGAACCCACCCACATATGTCAAACTTAATAATATCCATATGTGGCGAGTCATATCTTATCTTTCATTTGTAAACTGCTGCCATACAAGCACTTTATCAAGCTCTCCTTAAAGTAGAGACCTCCTGAGTGAAATGCCTTGATATCAGATGGCTTAAAGAAAAAAAGAACATACTCGTAAACTGCATACATTTTTTATGAAGTTACTTACAGCTTTATGTATACATAAATTAAATATTTGCATTGATAGTTGTATGAATACATCTTAACATCCATCATTAGAGGTTCAGTACCCCAAATACTAACTATTCAATAATTCAGCTGGCTCCATTAGCACACATCTCAGGGTTTTCTTCTGTTTTGATTGAAATCTGTCAACCAAAATGTCAACCATGCAGTTTCCAGCTCTGAGCCATGAAACCATCTTGAACCATCTATTTCCTCAAGTTCATATCTGAGCTGTTTTTAGAAGCAGCCTTGTGCCGGAGCAGGGGAGTTTGTAGCCTCAGGAAGGAGGGAGGGAGACAGAATAAGTGAGAAGATGGTGAAAGGGAAGGAGAAGTCGTGGATAAGGAAAGAAGGGAAATGTGAGTGACAGCTTGTTGACTTTTACAAGATGCTAAGGGCTTAGCTGGCTAAATTGGATTCCCTCAGAAAGTCCCCTGTGTGGTGTGTTTGAAGGGTCAGCAATGGTCCCATCTGATGTTTGACCTCTTCTATTCCCCACACACTGCCCCTTATGTCAGCACCATTGACCACTATGCACAGCAGCTCACAGCATAATTACATCTGAACTTGAGTCAATTTGTGCAAGAATCCAGCCTCTGTGATTCTTTATGAAGAGATCGATGTGAAACAAGTTTTAATGAATAGTTCTGCTTTGTGGTTAGCAAAAAGGCCATTTTGACCACTGATATTTAACTAATTTTATTTCCCAAAAAGAATTCCCCCCAAATCCCAGCTGCAGGGTCTCTTATGAAGACATACTGAAGAACGAGTAAAATTGCTAACAAACAGAATCAGCTTTATTGGCCAAGTATGTTTGAACACATACATACAATGTACCATAAGATACACAAACACAAGACATACAGCTAAACAAGTATAGCAGGCTAACACAGACATAAGCAGACATAAACATATAGCTATTATGTATAGGCAAATACTGTAGGTGGATTGGTGGTAATATTATGGTGAACATGTTATTTTGGTGTTGTACATACATTTTATTTCATTATTTTATTTTATTTATTTTTTTTGTTGAATAGGTTATTCATGTAATGTATTTTGATGTATTTCTTTCGTATACTACACTAAAGATTTAATAACTCTGAAGGTATTGCAACATGCTAATATGAAAGGTGCAATATGCAATGGATCCAATTCATTTGATTTGATTTTTCATATTTATGTTTTGCAGTTCCCAAAATGCTTGCAACTGACAAGCATGTACCTCAGCTCAATTCTCATGACTTTTTTCATATTGGGTACATTTCTCATTATTATTTGGCTATCCCTTCATGTATCTCTGCCAACAGATGTGAGCTAAATATAGCTAATCATGGTGAAGATGAACTGAAAAATAGAAAAAATCATGGTATTTGGATAATTCAGTGTCAATCTATTTTTTTTTACAGAATATGAAATCAAAAGTAATACATTTATGTTGGTTGGGAATGTGTGAAAAAAGATACCATATGGTATTTTATGTCTAAAGATAGAAAAGGAAGTTGTAATTCTTAGTAATGTGTCAAATTCCTATCAGCAGGAAGCACAACACACCTGTCCTTACAAGCCCGTGAGAACTGAATTTCATGGGAAAAGATTTTGTAGCTTGTTTTTCTTGTTGTTCACAAGGTCTTTTGTTTTGTTGGGACCTTCCTCGATCAAGACATATCCGTCCATCTACTGTTTCTGCAGAGAGTAATTAGATTTCCCTGGTGAATTCTATACTCCTGAGAAGGCTGGACAGTCAGGGAACTGTAGCTGCAATCCTAGAAGTCATGAAATTGACTCAGCAAACCATGTGTGAAAATCAGCACTGTGTAAAGTGAAATATATGTACCGTGACTTTCATCCATGCTGTATTTTTCCCGGATTTACTGTGACATCTTTACTGTCTGGAAAATTACATCTCACACGAGTGACACCCATATATATATTTTTTTGTTAATATTGTTTATCTATTGTCCTGGTGTGTTTCTTTATTGTAACACTATTATGTCCCATTTAAAGTGAACTAAAACCAAAAATCAAATCAGGCCTTTCCTACTGTAAGTATAATAACTATTACGTTGTCTGTGGTCATGCTTTAATTTAATACATTAATTGATTCCGTAAAAATCCATTATGATAAAATGCTATAATTATGAATTATGTTGTCTGTGACATGCTGTTTCCATCAGCCTTCCATTTGAAATATTAGATCAGAGGTTTACCAGAGGGCTTCCTCTTGCCATCTGGTTCTGTTGTCAACCCATGACTGCTTCCCCTAGTGCGTAGACCTACAATACATCTTTGTGACTCACTAAAGATTCATGAAATCTTAAAAACCATGAACCACATGTTTGTCTAGTGCGAGAAATTTAGCCTTTTTTATTTCTTTCCACATCAAAAATATTGTCATCAAATAGCCACCAAAGAGTAATAAGTGATGTTAAGCAAATTGTTGAACACTGCATGTTTTTACTTTTTCGGGGTTCCCCTTAAAAGGCTAGTTTCACATTGCGTGCTTATTTGCTTAATTGCCAAAAGTAAGATGAGAAGATCAATGCCACTTTCATGTCTGTGCTGTAAATACAGTATGAATCTACTGCCAGCAGCAGGTTAGCTTAGCATGAAGACTGGAAACAGAGGGAAACTCTGTCCACAGCTAATGAAATCCACCTACCACCAACACCTCTAAAGCTCACCAATTAACACGCTAAATATTATTTTTATATTATATTTTATCCCTGGCTTCCAATTTTTCCCCCCATCCTGTAAGTCTTTGTGCTAAGCTAACTACCAGCTAGCTGTAGCTTACTGTACAGACATGAGATTGGTATCAAAAGGGAATAAGAGTATTCCTCAAAATGCGGAACTATTCAATTGAATGTTGAATGAATACACAAGTAGTGAGCAAAACTGAAATCTCATTCCCAGTTTTCCAGTCAGACCAGACTACATGCTGTTTTCTGGGGATTTTCAATTTACTTAAAATGCTTTTAGCTAATTTGCCTACAAAATCCAATGAAGTTTAACACCGTAATTAGAAGGCCAGAGGTTGATAGAGTGAGTGATGGACTGGATGATGGATAATGACAACCCTCCTGCTTTCCTTTTCCACTGTGTCACCATATTTTCTTTCCTCTGCCCCCACCCCGCCCCACCACCACCACTTCACTTCCTCCAACAGTGACCATGGGCTGTTTATCGACTAGCTTCTTCTTCCTGTTTGTGGTACTAAGAGGCTGAAATTAGATCTGCATCGGCGAGGATTTGAGATAAATTGGGCAGCGGATCGGTCCTAACTCAATTAGCTCCTGGTTTCTGAGGGGGAGGAGGAGGATAGTTCATGATGCAGCAGACAAGAACAACACCAGACTGACACAAACAAGGATGGGGTGAATTTGTGTTTGTTGATCATAGGATGTGCTGGAACTGATGAGATTTTCAAATTAGAAAATATGTGTTGTGATGAGCCAGTACTTCTGTTGACTTTAAATGACTAGGACATGCATTTTCAAGATTCTTTGCCTTTTCTTTTCTGAGATTGTGATGCTCTTCCTAAACCAGAACTTGAGTGCTCTGACAACCATTCTAGCGGTTCTGCCACCTTTATCCATCAACATGCTATGAAAGGCCTCATCACAGGTTGTATGCTATCCTCTACTGTAGCTCCTTTGGGCTGCCCCAAATGGCTGTGGTACACAGGGGTAATCGGCCGCTCCCATTACAACTCCCAGGGGAGGGGGGTTTGCTCCTTAGCTTCTTTGTATGGTTAGGAGTCGGGGTGTGGATCTCACTCTTTTCACCGTCCCACTTTGATCTGACTCCAATCCCTGACAGCTGATACTGTAGCTAAACCCGACACTCGGCGCTGCCTCTGTAGAAATCTGGAATGGGAAGAGGAGAATGGGATTGAGAAGAGCAGCGGTGAATGCCAGAGTATCTGTTGTTTTGTGTACCAGACAGACATGATGACCCCCTTGGTTAAACTCTGCCCAAGAGGTCACGGCCCAGGCCGAAGATAGGAAATATACCCTGAGGGTAAACAAGTGTCTCTTGATGTTTTTGTCACTTTCATTTGTTCATATAGATACATAAAATATAACTTGGACTAGATATGGGATTGTGTCTCAGTGTCTGAATAAGCAAAGGACTCTGTTCTTTTAGGTGTGCAGTTATTATGGATGATATACAGACAAAGCCAGTCTTTAACAATCACTGCAATTTCAAATAGCCATAAAAGATGACTAACAAGCATCCTTTTCTGGAAATTCCTCAGAATCTAATGAGAGGATTCAGAGATATTATATGTTATGGACATCCATCTTTAGCTTGCCAATTTAATCTGCGTCATGACATATTCTGGTCAGTTGGTTTGTAAATGTGGCAGCAGTCACATTATGGGATTTTGGTCATAAATTTCTGACAGTCAAAACTTTGCTGTAGCCTGTCTTTGGTTGTCAAAGCTTAGCCCTGATCTAGGACCATACACAGATCCACTCATAAAAGTTATGGGAAAAAATGTTAAAAATACAAACTCATGGGTTGATGGTCAGTAACAAAAGACATGATTTTTTCAGATGGAAAAAGTTCTTCAATTAAGGCAATACAAACCATGTTAAGATGGTGCAGGACTGCTTCCTTGCTAACTGACTCAACCACAGTTTTTGATTGATGAGCAAAGATTTCACCCTGTTTTTCTCACGACTGTCAACTTTGGTCTGCCCGGAATAGTACAGTGTAAGGGGCCTTAAGTTTGCCTGTGGGTTTAGTCCACTGTATTTGTTGTTAAGTGTAAGCGAACTAAAGAAGAAAAAAGGTCAGAAGACATTTGACTGACATGAAAAGAGCTTAACTTTCTCAGAACTTGGTCCACGATCTTATTTCCACAGTCTTGACAGCTGTATTTTTCCTGAAGAGATGTTTCACAATGAATCTGCAGGCTGTGTGGCCGATGTTCCACAGGTGCTACAGACTCCACCAGCATTAGCTGCAAAGCTCTGCTGATGGCTGAATGGCATAAAGCGATCAGCAATCTGAGCCTCCCTGAATTAAATTGGGAGAAAAACCTTTTAAACAGTGGCTACCCAAAATTCCCAAGGGATACACGGGAGCGTTCAAAAACATTTGTTCCCTGTATTTTTGTGTGATGAATCAGTTGTCATATGGTGAGTCACAGAACAAAGAGTATGTGTATATGCTTCACTGAGGTGTCTGGGGTTTAGCTTACGCTTTCTTGGAAATGCTTAAAAGCAGGCCTGCCACTCTCGATCCACAAGATCCCCAATGTGCTTCGAATACATCACGAACAGACAAGCTGCAACACATTCTGCCTCAGGTCAATGCTAAAACTGATGTTGACCGATCGGGCCCCTGTCTGTCATCACAAACTGTGAAACATACCTGAACATGTACATTAGTTGCATTCTTCACCACGTTGGGTCACATATATGGATTTTCTAACTATCAGATCTATGACCATTTTCATATTTTATTGAATATATTTACAGAATAAAAGTTTCCACAAGAGATTTTGGCATCCCTAGCACAACAGTTTCTTTATTTACAGGATGCTATTGGAAAAACTCAACCTTACCATGGTATCAATGTCTTCATTACATAAAAAACACACAGGGATGAAATACCAAAACCCACAGGCGCTTTCTCTTTCTTGGATATCTAGATAGATGTGGGAAAGGACCATGTCATACTAGAGAGCTGTATTTTCTTTTGTCCTCGTCCACATCCACAGTGCAACATTACATCACTCCTTTATTTAGAGGCCATATCAATGTGACATCATCACCATCACTCTATACCTGCATTCACCACAGAGATGGGTGGCTGGGATTGAAACACAAGCCTGTGTATTAGATGAGATGCAGAACATCAGCACTTATCCTTGGCTATTCTGAAGGCTAATCAGATTTCATGAAGGAGAATATGAGGACAGAGTTCCAGTTTCCTGTACGCTCTGTGCAGAAAACACAGTCCAGATACTAGATACACCATAGTAGATGTTTCACATGTCTTGAAGAGATCATCCTATTGGCTTTCATGTTTTTGCCAAGACTGGATTACCAACAGGAATAAAGTGAGCACTTGTCACACAGCCTTATACCTCCTGGTTCACCATCTGGCGATTAGTGTCCAGTAAATTGATATGGGCCTTACGGTACCTTCTGCATTATTACCCAATCTGGATCTTATAGAAGGACCCTGTGTCAAAATGTACTTTGGATACTTTTATCATTTTAGTTGATATTATGCTTAAATGGTGCATATTTGATTAAAAAAATGAAACTAACAAACTAATTGGCACACAGCAAACAGCAAGGTAGAACGTCAGCACAGAAGTACTGGTAGGAGTCAAGTCAAAATATAATGAAGCTGCCATGTGCACTGTTCCTGATGAGTATTTAAAGACAGTAAAGGGTCAAAGGGGGCCCATGGGTCTTCTTTTTTCTTTTTTTTTGTGCCCCAACCATTGCCCTCAAATGGGCTAATCTAGCCCTCATTTGAGACCAAACAAACTGCCAATCTTGCAGGACTGCTGAGCATTTCTGGAAAAATATAAAGAGGGAACAGAGAAGATTTTCTACTTTTGGCTGACTTTCTCTAAGTCAGCCACTTGTTTCCATTGATTCAGTTGGCCATTAAAATCAAATTGCAGAGATTTGAAACTTGTTTGGGATCCTTCACAATGATTAATAGATCAATCTATCTTATGTTTGTGGCTAATCATATGTGACTCTTATTTCAGGAAAAAATTGAATTCCATTTTTAATTTACAGTGGAATCAATGTCTTAACTACATTAAAAAAACAAAACAGGTATTAAGTATCAAAACCCACAGGCTCTTTCTCTGTCTTGAATGAGTAATAGCTCACCAATAATGCCAGATTAATTTCCCAAGATTCTCTTAAGTCTTTTTTTTTTTTTTAAATGGCACTGTACACATAATCACACAGATTCATGTTGGCATAGTATGTTAATACATGTACAGGTGACTTTTTTCCACACAATACACATATTGTGGGAAAAAAGCTATTTCTGCTCAATATTAGCTTATATGTCTGCTTGTATTTGATACAGTAAAACAGAATTATGTGGCTCCTCCTCATCATGACTGATTAGCCAAGACTCTGAGGTACATCTCAGTTGATCTCGTTGTGGCAGCAGTTGCAGAGCCTGATCTAAAAAGTGGAATACTGGCGGAGCAGAGCCCCAGTTTGTGCCTTTCATGTAGCAACCGGAGATGTTAGCAAGTCTTCACCAACACTGGTGGGGAGACAACGTCATACATGAGCGATAGTATCATTGCTCTACTGTGGCAGTAAATACAACACCTTTAGAGCTTAACAAGATGACTTACAGAAGGCTAATGTTAACTTAGCCATGATAAATATGTGTTGGCACAGAGAGAACCTCTTGCAGTAGAGCTGCTGGCCCAGCTACGACACAGTTACCCACACATTAACTTTTTCAAACAGGCATAAATGTGCATGTTATCTCTTAAATGTTTATATGTTACATGCTAAAAATGTATTGTAACAGAAGCACAAGCAGAGAATTGCCACCATAGGCTACAGGTCATACCAGACCAAGTAAGACTGTAGCAACAAAATCTCATCTCTGTGATGTGATATGATTTTCAAACAACATCCCTGGAACATAAACAATGTTACATAAAACATTTCATGTTAAGTGGTTACAAGGTTTCAAAGCTGGTCTTCTTTGACATGAGTTTGAAATATACAGCTGGCTCAGAGTATCCAGTGTCACTCAAGCAGGGTGTTTTTACCTTTAGGTGCAGATCCGGCTTTGGAAGTATCTTGGTACAATTGTTACTGTAGTGTGGGTCCTTCTTCTGTTATGACATGAAGGCTCTGTTGGTTCAGTGACTCACTTGTTAGGACGAGGTAACAAAAGAATGAAAGGGAGGACATGAACGTGCAATGAAGCCAGTCACCACTTTGAACAATGTGTACTGCTTATGGTGGATGTTTGTTTTTGTAGTGACGAATAGATAGAATTTCTCTTGCAAAACAGTGTCCTGGGTGAGACTCAAACATGACAAGAAATGAAATGTAAACTAATATCAGCCTGTTCTAATGGTGGCTGAGTACTGTCTAATGGCCCTGCACCTGGTAAGCAGACGGGAGACATAAATAGAAACAGGGAGCATATGTGGTGTTACATAAAGTGCAATTAAACCTATAAAGTTTTAATGGCCTTTCCACCAAACCAACATATGACTAACAAATAAATCCTTTCCTGTTCACCGCAAAACCACTGGAGGGAATGCCTCACAATTATGAGTTTCTGAATGACTGTTTGGATTGTGTCAGTGCTCCTCATTTTGTCACTTCCTGTTGAACACATTAAAACTTCATCATCACTGAAAATGGAATGATTGCGGACAATAAATGCCATGTCTCTCCAGAGCACACTCCCATCATTAAGCTTTAATCACCTACCGCAGACATTTTATAACCTTTTAGTCAACAAAGATGTTGCTTCTAAGGAATCTCAACTATTGGATCGATTTGATTCATCAAAAATTAACTGGATTTGAAAGTACTTGACATTTTTTTGATGTCTTACAAAATTTTTGATCCGTTTGAGACCACAGTAAGGCATGCTCTGTCTTATTTACATCATATAGCAGTGTAAAAAAGAAGGAAGACTGTAATTGAGAAGAGACTGACAGGGTACATTGCAGAGAAACCGGAATAGCTTTCATAGGAAAAGAGAAGTGTTTTCCAGGAGAGAGGAGCAGCAGACACTTACATGATGCTGTACCATCTTTAAAAAGGAAGGAGGAGAGAGGAAAGGACAGGGGGAGGAATTGTATAATAGACTCATGTGGAAGGAGGTGAAAAATGGCTCTATTACAGGCCTAATAGAATTTCCCTTGGCCCCAGAGGGGAAAAGAATGGACTCTCCCTCCTTCCCACTTTGCCTCTCCATCCCCTCATCCCTCCATTTGCCCTGGCCAGAGATATAATTTCATCACTCTTCACTTAATTGTGCGCGTTGCTGGCAGAGCCTCACTCTCTGTTCCAGCAAACAGAGGCAGGTGGCAGACGAGGAAGAAGAGCAGAATAATAGAACAGAGTGGGAAACCACATCACTTCATTTTTATAGATGGACAGCTTGTAAAAGCGATGGGTTACGTGGTCCCCTCTGAGTAGCCAAGTGTAAACACAGCAGAACACTGAGTGGGATCTAAGAGCAAAGCTGTGTCATAGAGGATATGTTACAAGCTAGATTTACAGTAAATTTGAATATTTCATAATTTGTTTTTGTTTTATTGTGAAATATGATAATCACTGCTTTTGTTTACACATGATGAGTTCCCTGAACAGGTAATTACAAACATTAAGTATTTTCACAGTGCATTGATGAATGCACAACATAGTCAGGAAGAACATTTGAAAGTTTACAACATATATTTGTATTTTAGTTAGAGTTAACAGTAATGCATCTCACTGTAGTATAACATTTTCTACTATTATAGATTGTGTGTTTGTAATCTGATATCTTGTGTGTCTGTAAATATACTGCATGTGTTCAGTGAATGTTGGATATAGGGACAGTCAGTAAAATTTTCTTAAAGGGAAACTTAATTGATTTTACAGATCAAAGTCTGTTTACAGGTCTGGAGTACTGCTGCACATGTTAACAAAGTTGTATAAAGCCTTTTGTGGCTCTAGAGGGCGCTGCATGAAGTTTGACAAGCGTTGGTTGCAGCTGAAGACTTTGAAAATGTAAAAAATCTAGGGGTGTGTCGTTACAAAGAAGTAAGATTAGCAGACTTCTGTAGACCACTCCTCATCTTTGCTCACTCGAGACTATATTAGACACTACTAGTATGACACACCTGGATCTATATAGTTGAGTTAATCGAGTCGAGTTGCATTGTGGGTAATGTAGGTACCAGGTTTCGACAAGGAAGAAGAATGCATGCATTGATTTTTTTTAAAACTGCCCATCAGGAGCCTAACAATGTTTTAATATTGTATTATTTTTATTATTATTATTATTGTTTTATTTTAATTTTACTGTTGAAATGTATTTTCTGTAAATGTTGTCTCCCCACGATGCTGCTGTTTCAAAGAGTTAACACACAACTCAAGGAAGGAATAAATAAAGCTCATAATCAGCCTGAAAAACACCACAAGTGTAATTCATTTGCGTGTCATCGTAACATTTAAATTCCTTTTCATGTAATAAAAAACCCCATATTCCTAGAAACAACACTGAACATAAAATGAGGACATTTTTATGGTCATTGTTTTTATGACGTAACAATAAACACAACGGAAAACTTGGGAGATCTATGATTGTCATTATAGAAGTTGAAAAAGGAATTGTTTTGTCAGCAGAGACAAAGAAAAAACAGGGGGAAAAAGATGTTTTCAAGATGTTTGGTGAGTGGGAAAGTGAGTTTTTTGACCCATCCACACTTAGTTCAGTAACATTCGTGATAATCCTGTATACCAAGGTTTTGGCCAAGACAAGAATCACCCTCCGGTGGAGACGCTACATCGACACAAGGTGATACATATGCTATTGTTTGGCCAGAGAAAAGACTGCATGATTGGTTCAGGACATGTTGTCATGTTGCCTTGTCTCTTAAAGTCCCCTGTAATTCAAAAATGTGTTTTTGCTTTTTGTTACTTCACTGCGATGTTTGAGCTTCACTGTGCAGAATGATGTATGTGCAGAGTTTGACACTAAAAGGTTGTTTTCACATCCATCTGCAGAACAGGGAAAGTTTCTTTGAACTCACTGAAAATCTGAGTTCAAGACGCCTATCTATTAATATGATTTATGACTTTACAACTTGTTTGGAAGCCAGTCAAACTTAACTATTCGAACAGATCATATCTGATTATAATTGGCCTTTCTCTCTCTCTCTGTCGTAAGGAGTTGACTTAACACACATGCTTCAGTAGGCGTGCGCACACACTCACACATACACCAAAACAGACACCCACCCTCATTACATTATTTTTTTTCTTTTATGTCTTCGCTTGATTTATGCTGCCTCCTTTATGTTTGCTTTTTTTTAAACTACACTGTAGTATGACACATCTTGCTCCCACCAGTTAAACTTTTGAAATGAAAAATATTTGCATATTCATAGAATCTGGATTTTTTTGATGAAGGAGAAGTAGTAGATAGTAATTTTAAGGATTTCTAACCAGAGAGAAGCTTTAAAGTTTCTAAACCTCGTTGATGAGAGTATTTGAATGTTGTCCAATCAAGAATCAAAAACACATGTGAACACTACAACATGTTAATTCTCAGGAATTTTTACTTCAGCACACACTGATTATCACATCCCCCAGTGTAAAATCCAGTCTATGTTTTTCCTCATTGTTACTGTACAGTAAAAAAAAAAAAAGTGTTTCTCAATTCATTTGCAGTATTAGGTCAGATTGCATATTGTATCGTTATGTATTGTATGTATACAAAACAGGGTACAAATTGAAAGTGACCATCAAATTCACACCTATTTGTATATTAGAAAGAGAAAAAAACCTGTTCCATCTCTGTTACCTTGTCAGACGCCGACCTTCGACTTCAGAGGAGATCAGTCACATCTTCCCCACTGTCCCACCCAGGAACACCATTTTGCTACTTTCAAAGGCCGTGTCTGCTGTTTGATCTCCTGTTACAGTCCACCATGACCAAAGAGAACACGTGTGCCCTCGTCTGGAATGATCTGCAGACTTGATACAGTCAGTCATACATCATCATGAAAGTCTGCTGAGATCTTCACAGAGATGTTCTTCATTTAGTCGTAAAGATGAAGATTCTTCTGACCTTTGACCTCATGTCAGTGATTGCCTTTTCAAAGAACACTATGCTAACTTGTATGGTATGAGGCAGAAAAGCCATGAAGGTTAGAAGATTGTGGTCAAGTATTTCTGACTATTTTTTGCAGTACTGGGACTAGTTCTTTATACAATCCTGCAAAACCTGTGAATTTGGTCATTAAGAATTTTATGGCGGAGCTGTGAATCATTGTAATGTTATTGTGACACAAACTAGACTGATTCTGATCAAAAAATAATGTCTATTTTGAACGTGAATGTTTGTAAAATGCATGAGTGTTGAATAACTTATACAGGTGATTATTATATGCAGTCCTGCTCCTACTCTGAGCTTGGAACTATGATATTCTTATTATTGTGGCCAAATAAATGCTAAAGTTCTTACATTTTAGTCACCATCACCAAAGTTTAACTGAGATATTCACTGTAAAATTAAAAACAAAATGTACAAAATTTCATTCCATAATCTTGGTTTTCATGGTTTGAAATTAAGCATAAAAAGATGTCAATCATACATTTGAAAACTGTTACATTTTTTCATACTAGTCATTCATCTGTCACTGTAACTACAGAGTATATAAAATACCTTACAATGCGTTCTTAAATCTGATTCACAGGCAGGTATGGTACTTCTGACTCTTCAGCTTTGTTAGTTTTTGACATTTACTTTAGGGTTAGGGTCCAATCAACATTGACTTGCTATTTCTGAACCTGTAGAAGAACTTTAAAGTAAAGACTTCTGCACTTAGGGGGAATATGCTTATGTGCTTTCTTGCCGCGAGTTAGATGAGAAGATAAATACCACTCTCACGTCTGTAAATGTAAATATGATGCTGGAGGCAGCAGATGATTAACGTAGCTTAGCACAAAGATTAGAAACAGCAGAAAACGGCTAGCCTGGCTCTGTCCAATATAACAAAATCCACCTACCAGCACCTCTAAACCTTACTAATTAGCACATTATATTATTTAATATGAACAAAAATTCAAGTATAAAAATGACACTTTGCATTTTTGGATATTATGTGTTTTCTTGGCGCGGATTAGTAAAAAACTCAATCTTGGCAGAAAGTAAAAAGATTTATTTCCCAAAATGTCTATTCCTTTAATATCTTAAATAGTTTTAAGGATCTGCTGTTTGGACTGAATCAAAGTATTTCACCCTTGGTTCCTACTTCAGCTCCAACCTGAGGAAACCAGCGCTTTCAGTTTCATTTGAATTCCTCTGGATGCACCTTCAGAGATTATGATGCTTTGTTATTTTGTGCATGACCTGTGGAAAGGTCTTTTCATGGCAAAGGTTTCACAACCTCACATTTCTAGACTCCTGGGGGAGTCTTGTTTCCACCTCCTCACTTTATCCCAGTGGTGATTTGTAGAGTAAATAAGCATGTTATTCTGAGACCACACTGGGGCTGAATCATAAAACTGACCATAACATGTTGTAATTTAGTCAAATTAACTGTGCAGCAGGGAGAGATCATCATCAAAATCTTTCCACTTTTTATTTCTAAAAATAGTGGATTCAGTTCGACAATCTTTTTTTTTTTTATCCTAATACATCATTTAGCCTTATGTGCTTTTAAAAAGTAATGTATAATAATCAAATTTTCTGCATTCATCATTGTTTTTTGCAAGAGACATTTCTGTTCTTTACCTTACTTTTCCCATTCATTCACTTCAGTCTCAACAGACTAAAGTAATTAAATCCATTAAAACTGTATTTCTTAAAGTGTGGTTAAGTGTTTTTAACATCAAAAGTTGAATTGTTGCAACATTTTGGGGATTTTCAGATTTTTTCATTTAAGTATGAGCCACATTAGAAAGTAATTACTAAAACAGAACTTCAGTTTTCATCACTGCTGAATATCCAAACACACTGATTGTAAGTGATGTGGCTCTGCAGAGTTGACGACTGGAGTCACTCAGTGAAAACAGCGTCCCCTCACTTTGTTCAACGTGCAGCCAGAAGTCGACTGGTCACCCAAACTTAACATGGACTATCCTCTTTCACCACCACGTCACTCCCGCACACATGGTTCCCTTCACACATCAAACATTCCTCGCTAACGACTCACTGGAGGTTAGCAGCAGTTAGCTGGGGAATGTGTTTTCCATTTGGACCATGGTTCACTTAGAAACTGATCCCGGACCCTGGGACTGGGTCAGAACCTGCTGATGCCATTTCTGATGTGAAAAGACAGATAATGGGTCCGGCTGGAGCAAGCAAGTACACAGGTCGAGATTGATTGGATTGGGAATATAGTGGAATAGAGACAGTTTGGGTGCATTTTTAGTGGCACAAATAAAGACAAATATAATTTTTTACATTCACAGACATTTTATGGTGTATGCTATATTCTATACATATTATATATGACGTACTATATTCTATGTGTGTTTTATGTGCTTACATTATTTAATTCATGTCATGTTTTTACATGTGTGTTTACATAGTTTTAATATATATTCAGTTTTACATGTTTTTAATTTTAATTTTAATTTGATTTGCTTTAATGGTTATTTTAATACCTTCACATCTGTGTTTTTATTTAATCATTGCTAATTTTCTCGATGTAATATTATTTTATTTTCTGTAAAGCATTTTGAACTGCCCTGGGTATGAAATATATATGTAGTATTTACTATTATACCTATATAACCATAACTATATGTATATTATGTATACTACTGCATGTGTACTATAGATATCCACATTTCTACCTAACTAATGCCTGCACAGTTGCAATATTAGACTTATTACTTCTGTGTTTACTTTGACAGCTATTTGCACAAATCATGCAGTATAATGTATATAATGTATACAGCTTTTGAATGCCACTTTCTTAATTTCTTATTTAGTTCCATTTATTATTTTAAACAGCTGTTTATATTTTTTCTACCTCTTGTACTGCTGAAACTTGTGAATTTCCCCTCTGGTTATTAATTAGGTCTTATGTTAAAATCTGCAGACATCCATCTGAGTTTTTCCAGCAGATATAATAACTTTAAAAAAAACCCAAAAAGACCATAAGGTATATTAATCCATCACAGCATTTTCACACTTGTAACACTACCACTGATTTAAGCCCACAGTGACATAAAAATATGAAACCAGTGGGAACAAGTGTGCTAGCATGTGTCATTTCATGCATCGTTACCTGGACATTTCACTCACCAGACTCAGTCTAATTGTGCTGACAGGCTGTTTATGTCTATTATCATAGTATTGTGTTGCCGTTGCTAAAGTGACCACACGCGATGCCATAATTCATGCAGTCAATGTCTAAAGAAGCCAAAGTGGAACTGCTACTTTGCCCCCTTTTTCAGTCCACCCTTCCTCTTCCATCCCTTCAAGTGCTGCAACTGTTGAAGCCTCCAGTAATCAGTCTGTCTCATTTGGCTTGGATTACATGTCAGAAAGACTTTAGTGGCTCTTGAGGAAAATGCACAGGCCCTCTCCATCCTGAGGGCAAGACACAAAAAGAACTCAGGGCAGTTTCAAGACCAAACCATACTGTGATTGTGTCGGAGCATGTATACTGTATATGTATATAAGTTAATATTCTTGTGTATAAGTGCATGCACTCTTAGGTTTGTGTAGTACACTGTCAGATCAATACAGAGAATGAGTGGATGTAAAAGCTTTATTATTGGTTTTACTGCTTGTCTGATGTAGGAATTTTGCAAATTCACATAACGTATAGTACAGTATATGTATTAGTATACAAGGAACATTCAGTATTTCTAACATCTGTACAATTCAGTCCTCGTACACTGTCAGTCTTGTCACTATGAACTACATTTCTAGGGGCTTTCTGTAAGATCTAAACCTCCAAAGGCAGTCTCTAGTCTTTTAGTCCACCCTCAAACCCTCATTTGCATTTGTTACTCTCAAGTGCAAAATCATGACATGTTCACCTTCAGTAGGGTTTACTGTACAAGTTCAACTACATCTTTCATCTTTGTCAAACTAAACAAATACTGTCCAAGGAATTAACGGCCATCTTCAGTCACAGTTTTTGACATGAAGATGTAGTGTTGAAGAAGTTATAGTACAATGGACAAAAGGGAAGGTCATTATATGGTAAACAGGAGTATTGAGTGCATCAATCAAACCAAAATAATTATTATGAAGTATAATGCTTCCTGCAGCAGTCAAGAAGTGATACACTTACTAACTTACCAAAGTAAAGTCGTATTTAAATTGAAAGTTTGTATAACTTCTCACTTAATCTGTCAGTTTGTGGTCACAAAAATAGATCAGGTCCAACCAGAGCAAGATTAGTGACTCAATATCTTGCTGGTGCAAATTCATTCGGGGCAACTGAGAACTTTATCTTTCAACTTATTACTCAACATGCAACCTGTTCCTTGACTTCAAGAAGTCTCTGGGAGAAAAACATTATGACATATGTTGTATGCTATGGACACATCTACTGTATGTCTATATCTACTGTATGTGATATCATAGTATCTTTGAATACTAAGTGGCATACATATCAACTGTTGTAAATGACTTTCAAATGTACAAATTTATGATTATATGAGGTGCTTTTCATTTACTGTAAAGCAGTAGTTCAACATTTTGCGAAGTGATCTTACTTGCTTTCTTGCTGTGACTTATAATTGGCTCTGTCTAAGGGTAACAGATGAAATAGTCCAGTACATTACCCCAACTTGTTGTTTTTACACTTATGGATTAAACAAACAAGATATAACATGTTCATTTGTGAACTTTAGAGGCGCTTGTAGGAAGATTTTATTACCGTCAGACCAAGCCTGTTAGCTTAGGTTAGCGTAAAGGTTAGTTTAGGGTAGGTTATCTGGCTATTGGACAATTATGACAGAGGTATCAATCTTCTAACCTATCTCACAGCAAGAAAACAAATAAAAGCATTTTCCAAAATGTCAAATTAATTCTTTAATACTGCGAATCACAGTGTGTTGGACGTCTGAGTCGGGTGGCTCCTCAGGTGATGTTTTTCCAACTAGGAGATAAGAGCCTTCCCAGTTCTGAGCAGCATAAAAGGCATTTAAAATTTGTCTTCCCAGTTCATGTCCAGTCTCCTTAACAACAGACTACATCAATACACTTGACACTGCGGTGAATCGTTTTGTTAATTGCACCAAGTACCTCACGAAGGCACTTCCCTTCCCTTTACTCTTCTTACCCTTTTAAACCAGGACAGTGTTGATACTGTAACAAAGTCCCATTCACATAGTTGTTGTACACCTTCCAAGCTTTAACTAAAAAAAAAACTAGAAAAAAATATTTAAAAGTAAAAAAACAACTATAAAGAAGACATACTAAAAGCTGAAAACAAAAATGTACAACATCAACGGAGACCTGAAATAGTTCCCAGGCACTTGTGATGCAAAACAGACGTACATACATTAAGTGCTGCAACCTACAAGAAGAAGAACAATACCATTTACAATTGTTATTTGGGAATTAAAATACAAAACCCTTTAGAGAGTAGAGTGAGAATACCTTCATTAAAATAACACTACAGTATGAAGCTTAGTACGCTAGTGGTTAGTAACAATGTACAATCTGTACTCAAGAGTAACACATAAACTTTAAGATATAGGTGAGTTTAACATAATAAACTATTTGCTCCTTCAAATATTTTCCCCCAAAAGTAAAAAAAAGCAAATCTTAAAAAAGTAGGTGCTCAGGATCCTCTCTTGGCAGCATAATAATATCAACATAATTACAAAGTTGACGTATGTTTTGACAAATTCAAACCGTATTCATGCAACACAACACAATGTAAAAAAGCACATACAGTACTGCATGCTTACACTTAAACAAGCTAATGGATGCAAATGCAGGTTCCTGGGTTTCACATTTACATTTAAGTAATCCAAAACTTTACATTTCAGATCCGCTCTTTTCCGCTCTCCCCCGGTCTGAATTCATCCCACATCCTTTGACTTATGTCTCTATTGACTTTTCTTTTTATCTTAAGGTCTTTGTTGCAAACAATGAGGAAACAAGACACCCTTCCTTCTCACTTTGGCCCATTTCCCTCTCTTGTTCATCTGTTTGAAAGATTGTCAGTCGCAAAGAATCACTGCTTTGGATAAATACAGCATCTCTGTTTGAAAAACTATAGATTGCTTGGTTAATTAGAGGGTGCAAGTGTTGTATTGATGTAGTAACACAATCATTCAAGATACCCTGAGAAATTAAGCAAAAAAGATAGAAAACCCTGGATTTTTGTTTTGCATCCTGATCATATTGATCTGTACAGTACGTGCATTTGTTTTGTTTTGGAATTTGGGCACCGGCTGACAATGTGTTGCTAGTTTCTGCGTGCTGTTTCCTGTTAATGTAGCATTTCTCCTTGCAAATCATATGGTTTTTAGACATATAGTATTTTTTAAGACACAGAGTTACCTTATATTGGCTAATAATAAGATATAACAGTATATGGTCCCCTCATGAGAGTGTGCCATACAATATATGGCAGGATCTGAAGTTTTCAGTGTCTCCTACAATGTACGAGAATGTAAATGCATAATAACCTGTGTGTGTGTTTGTATTGAACATACATGCATAGTTACATACTGTAGGCATGTGTGTGTATGTACAGTATGTGTGTGTGTCTAGTTGGTATGCGCACTTGTCCACCTATGTACATATAGTATACATGATTGTTACATGAGTTTCAAATTCCATGTCTTTCCCTTTCTGGGTCAGTATGGAGGAGTCTGTGTGGGAGCTCCTGTGTTATGCAGATAGGCTTGAACACATAGAATGGAGTCATGTTGCCTTGGTCAGCGACCTGCCCCACAGACCACCTAGTTGGCAAACTCCAGTCAGGGGTGCTTATACATAGCACTTGTCAGGAAAAAGGAAGAGTCTGCAGAAATCACTTAAGACAAAGCCAAAGAGCCAAAGTTAAGGTCAATTCCACATGTGCCGCAGCTCAATGTCTTACATGTAATACAAGTATTTAAAGTTTAGTTTTGTATTTGCTAAAGAGGAACTGGTTCATTTGAAACACGTCCAAGCATCCTTCCTCAGGTTGTCATACTTGCAGATCCAGATACTTTGTGGTATGCGGGCCTCATCCAGTAGGTAGCAATAACTGACACAAGCCATTTGTCAACTTAAATTCAAAGTCTAACATGGCATTTAAATAATGTCACTTGTCAGGTATGTTCTGGAGACTTTAGCTCCTCTTTGGTAACGTAGTCTGGAAAAGTAACATTTAGAGCTACAACACTGGCTTATGAATGCTACGAGTAAGGGCCACGCTGACTATGCATGTTTAAGAATCAAGGTGCAGGGGATCAAGTTGTAGGAATGAAAGAGCCGGGTATGCACGATAACTTCAGTTCAATCCCACTGCTGCTCCATATTTAGTAAAGTCAGAAGATGGATGTTGAATAGCATGGGAAAGGCAGGTGGATATCCAGGCTCACAATGGAATGATTACAGACATTGAGAATGGAGTTGGTAAAGTTAATTTCCTTCCACATGGGCTTTACATTGTGTGGATTTTAAAATATGAGAATGAATGATTACATTCTGATAGAAAGGTGAAGGGCTTCCTTTGGGTAGATTGTATTAAGTAGGAAATCTTATATTCATTGGGTTTTTGTGTAATATCTGGCATGTTCCTGTGTTATCGTTTGATAAACGTTAAATAATTTGACAGGACTTATGCAGTTTGATCATCACAGTGACTGCTGGCTTCAGGAGGGAATAGCTTAAAGCAGCTGTAGCATGAATTATCTGGAGTGAGGGAGGCCATGGAAGAATACTAAGATTAAGGTTCAGGTGGTTTGCTCACTTGTGATCCTAAATCACACTACAGAAGTGGCGGTGGGCTTTGCGGCACTTGGGCTGAGCATCAGACTCTGGGCGATGTCGTCGCGGTTGATCTTGCGCAGCGCCGTGCACAGTGTATCGATGCTGGCGCAGTCCTTGCTCGCCCAGTCAGACAAGAGTGCGCGGACTGGATGCTCATCCTGCCTGAAGGTCGCAATACGCTCCTCCTCGTATCCCAGGAGGCCTGCCAGGTTGCACCAGTCACTGTCCTCCATATGGTTGCAGTCGTCTCCTTCACTGCCCCTGAACAGCAGCTTCTCCACTTTCTCTCTGGTGTGGAGAGGAAGCAGCAAACAAGGCTCCTCATCCATGGTCACAACTGCACAAGGAAGGAAATGTTCCTGTTATTTTATCATTTGGATTTACAGTATATTTAGCTTGACATGATGAAATAATCTAATTTCATTAGATTATTTTAATCCATTTAAATTTTAACAAAATTCAGAATAAGTGACTGGCATGGTTCAAATAATGGAATAAAGTGAGAAATACCCACATTTTTACTTCTCCTCATGACTAATGCAACACAATAAGGATTTAACCTATATCCTGTTCATGAGCTTTTAAATTTGCTGTAAACACTAAAAAGGAAGTGATGGAGTATGAATTTCGTGTAGCAGCAACAGTGGCTTAATTGGAGTAAATAAATGAAACACCAGGTAGTTGCGCTACATGAGCTACAATAGCCTCTCTGGCTGACCAGTTTCATTAAAACATCAAGGAAAATATGTTTCATCTGTAGTCATGCTGTTAGACTGTTAGGTGTCCTTTATAAAGTGCATGAACACAGCTGTTCAGTGCCAAAAATCTCTCCACACCTCTCACAAACCTGAACATTATTTTCTCCTGCTTGCACTACCTTGTTTTCCTTCTTTACCATTATCTGGGCAAGCATGTGGTGTTAAAAGCCCTAAATTTTCTCAAACTGGTTTGTCAGGGTAGGACTGGAAACTGCCAGGAGCACGTGCTACTATAAAAACATGCATACACACACTGTAGCTCTGTCAGTGTTGTAATCCTTGATTGCTGATGTGCTACAGTACGTTTGAAAGGTCGTTTTCAAGGTAGAGTTGATCAAGCCATCAGACAACTTATTCCTGAAGGGGAATTCTTTTCTTTCGACTGGTGTGGTGGGACAGTTCAGGGTGCAGCCTGCGTGTACATTCACACTAACCTGAAAATTCAGGTTTGCTATCCATCAGATTTATTCAAGGATTAGTGAAAACTCATTACCAGAGGAATTTAGCGCCAGATAAACCCTGACTTTTGTGCTGAAATGTGCTTACGCTCAATTTAAGTACAACAGTTTGATAAATGAGGGCTATTGCATGTATTGGTATTAAGGGAGTGGCCTCTCTCTGTGCAGTTACAGGTGTTACAGGTGTGTGTCAGTATTACCTGTTTGTGCCTGAGTCTGGCCCTGCTGCTCCTGCAGACTTTGGCTGTCCACAGAAATGCCGCTGTCACTGTGCAGCTTCTCCCCCTCGGGTGACGGTGTCTGGTTCTGGTTGGCTGTGCAGTTGTTGGCTCCTTGTTTATTCTGCTTACAGCTGTTCCACCTAATGAAAATGATTTGGAAGAGCAGAGAAACTTAACTGAGAAAAAAGAAAAAAAGCAGGAATTCAGCAGAACTGTACATATGTTTATGTGGAAATCTGATGATAATATGACAATAATTACTGTACTTTTGATGACTGAACTGTATCAACCTCATCATTATTTACCAGCTTGTGTTTGCCTGCTTGTGTTCTGATCTGTCTTCAAGTCCCCATGTTTAAAGTTACAGACTTGCAACACTTGACTTGCCAGAAAAAACAGCTGGATAAACATATTGTACATTCAAAATGTAACAGTCAAAGTTGGCTGTTTGTTTAGGCATTAAAACAGACCATATTGTGACCCAACAGTGTGCTCTCATCACAAAAAGCAGCAGATGATTTCATTAAATATGAAACAGCGGAAATTAAAAATCTGGTTGGATTTTGTTGTCCATGTGTGTGAGTATCAGATCCCTTTTTTCTTCCCTTCAGCTGTTGAATTTCCCATTTAAAAAAATGTTATGACACTAAAGCACCACAGCAGTATGGTTTGTGCCTTAGACCTATCAACCAATCTTCAGTCCTCTAAAATCCATCAAATGAAACAATCATAGTAAAAAACACAATTTGGTTGACCTGTCTGCACTACAGCCATAATCTGTGAGTCACAATTATGCATTGTTTTGTTTTAAAAAGTCATAAGTGAAACAAGTTGGACCACTTGACTATCTGCACATCTATCACAATCCTCATGACAAAAAGATCCCATTTTCTACAAAATCATTTAAAAAATGTCTTTTAGCAGGGGAACAGTTCTGACTAAACACAGTCATGCTTGATTTTGTTATCTAACCATCAGGTACCATGATGCATCATTTAGTTTACTGTGTACTTTAAATTTCATTTAGTACTTCGCCTCTTTTCTGTCCTCACCTCTTGAAGATAATGAAGGCCACGAAACCGACTACAACAGCTGCAAGGATGGAGCAATAGATGGGGATGAGTTTGTCATTCAGACCCTGGTAGATCCGCTCACGGGAATCACCATCAGTGGTGGTGGTGGTACTGGCTGTGGAGCCGTCTGGTGGGGGGCCGTCTGGTGGAAAGTCTTCATACATGGGTGTGGGGGAATTCATAAAGGACGTGGGAGATACTGAGGGGTAGTTAACTGTGAAAGACAAGAAATATTCCATATGGGCTTCCTGAATGTGTGAGAACAAAGCAAAATTGCAATTACAGGCATTTCTTGTACATTTCAGATATTAAAGGGTCAGTTAAACCCGATTTATTCTTTTTAACCACTTGGGGGCAGCAGAAAAAAGCTGTAAAAACAAAACTGACACATTTTAACCATTGTTAGCAAACAGTTGATATTTCAACTTCCAGCTGACACAGAGCGACATTAGCATTGATTTGGAGTCGTTTTTATGTAGACCTGGCAATGAAAACCCAATATTCACTTTCCTTTTAGCTCTATTTGGTCTCCAGCAGTGGGATTATCAGAGTTTTTTTCCGCTAAAAACAGATGCCTGCTGCAGCTGGATGAGAGCTGTGAGACTGAACCAAGACAGTAAAGTTGAGGGCCCTACAACCAAAACAATCAGCTGAAAGACACTTAAAAGCTCTGTGGAGCTGAGGGGAACTGCAAGATAGGGTTGCAGTTGTGTATTGTGTATTATATTTTATGTCAAAAATCAAGCATTGGACTATGCAATCAAATTTTTTGAGTATACTTACTGGTATGAAATCACTACATACTTAAAACCATTTTGGAATTAATATGTAGTAAGGAATTTGGACACAGCATCAGTCTAACAATTGAATTTAAAGCAATAACTTCATATATAATTGAATCAAAGGGCATTTTTTGCCCAAAGCCCTTAAAAAGCAATATTGGACCTCCTCCAGGCAAAAGTTTGCTCTCTCCATCAGCAGATGGAGAGACGGGCTGTTGATCTGGATATTTTCAGCTCGAAGATATGATTGGAAAATGGTATCCAAGATCCAAATATGGCTACAAATATGGCACAAGATAGACAGATCAACTATCTTCATGCTCCTGTCCCTTTTTTGCTTTCTTTCTTCTATCCACCATGGCTAGTGCCACAAACACACACACATTACATCCCACATCACTTGGTCATTTCCCCTCCTCCTCCAGGGAGCCATTAACGAGGGTAAGAGCAAGTTTGTCCATCCAGTCCTGCCCACTTAACCCAACCATTAAACGCTAAGCGGACATGTTGGTGGAAACCTATCCTCGCCTGTCACCTACTTACAGTTACTCACATCATCAACAGGAAATCATTGTGTTGGCTTCCAAGGGCTCTAAATACCTCAAGGGAGCCACTGAGTGCAAGGCGGCCATTTTTCATTTCCAATGAGGTGAAAACATTTAAAATGAGAGCTTATTTAGATGGATGCATGGAGGTGTTATGGGGCTTTTAGCTGAAGGAATTTTGGGGGTGTGATAAGTACTTCAGGCAACACTAATCTACTGTACATCCAATTTAAACTCATCACTCTTAATCCTTCACCTGTAAAGCCATAGTTTTTTTCAACATCACTTAAAATACTTTATCATATGATGAAGTTGGTGTCATATTATCCTGAAGCAGAGCAGAAAACATGCTGCCCTGCAGGGTTATCTACTTCACAGTACCAGCTATATTTGGCATGTGACACATAAAAAGTAAATATGTTTTTTGTGCAGTGTGATAAAGGGCATGTATCATGCACACTTCCAGGTCTATATTTATATTCTGGGGCACTACAAGAATATGTTTGCATCATTTAGAGCTCCATATATATCTTATTCTTGCTCTTTACGCGGCCCCTCAGTTAAGCCTCTGTCTGAAACTGGCTGTTTCAGCCCCCGTTTCTTTAAGGCTCCCCTCCTGATGAGCCCACTCTGTTCTGATTGATTAGCTTCCAGCAGCTGCCCCGCAGCAAACTTCCAGTAGCTCTGGAGGCTACGTTAACAAACAGTAGGAGTAGGATTTTGCTTCTTTCTCTCATTCTTTACTCAAAATGTCAACTTATCAAATACATCTGTGCATGAGCCCAAATCTGATCTGCAATATGCAAGTGGACAACGCGAACAGCCCGTTGATCAACCTTAGCAACAAAGGCTACAGAACAGACAGCTGTTTGTAGACATGCCCGAAGAATCTGACATCATCACAAGGAGGAAGTGGAGGTAACATTGCAAATGAAGCATTTAGAGCAGTCTGAAGTCTGACCTTTTGACTTGAAGGTTCCATTTTTACATACGTTCACCTCATGTTTTGGAACTTTGACCATGTTTAACATAGACATCCAACGTCATAACAGTATAAAAATGACCAAAAAGCATGTTATGTCCCCTTTAAGAGTTGAGTATTTATAACTGTCACAAAGGTTTATCTTCTTGTTAATATGTTTGCAGTCCTTAGCCAGCTTAATGTTTTTGACTGCCAGGTCGGTGAAGCTAATGCTAAGTGACCTCCAGGTGCTTTCAGCTCACTCAGCAAAGCACTTCTTATTTACAAGTGGCTAGCTGACGT
This sequence comes from Thunnus thynnus, assembly GCF_963924715.1. NCBI lineage: Eukaryota > Metazoa > Chordata > Actinopteri > Scombriformes > Scombridae > Thunnus > Thunnus thynnus. Next base: position 15,036,499 of record NC_089536.1, on the reverse strand, counting down.
ACAAGGTCCCCTCTCTTCACACCTTCTCTCTCTTCTACCTGTACTAACTCCCATTATTCATCTTTGAAGTCAAGTCACAAAGTATATGTGACTGAATATCAAAGAAACAAAAATAAATAAAAAAAAAAAACAGGCTTCTAGTGATGTAGTGAAACATATCAAGTTCCTTCCCAGCTCTTCAATATCTCCCTATAGACAAAGACAAATGCATACACACATACACACCATCATGACCATCACCACCATAGTTGGTCTGTCTCTCCCTCGAAACCAGACACCATTCATTGACAGAGATCTTCTTTGTCCAGCACAAACACCCCCTCCCCATCTTTTTATCCTTCAATCCAGTCTCTCCCCATTTTACTGCTGGCTATGCTTTTTTCTGGCTCCTATCAGGCATTTCCTTTTCTGTTAATCAGTCCTACAATCATTCGGACGCCACCTTTTTTTTCTCTCGTTCCGACTTTTTCAACCCAGTTTTTTCCATCTGGGTCCCTTCATTGACAGTAAACACAATGTCATATTTGTCTAACCTTCCTGTTTATGTCTTTTATTCTTACGGTTCATTAATCACATCCCATCCATCCATCCCTTTACTCTCTATGTCTCCACCTCATTACTTTGCTCTCCCTCCCTCCCTCCCTCTATGATTAACAGTTAAAAAAAGCAGCCCTAAGTGCCTACTGAACCACTACCTCAACCTCTCACATTGGATGGTCTGGGGATTGACCTTCCCTTGCTGAGCTCAGCTTGTTTCCACTGTGCAGAAACCTTAGTGGTAACTGGACCACTGCTCTCAGTCAGAGAAATTTTACTGATCAACTTTGCAATGATTTCCTAAGGAGTTGCATGTATAATCTTGTTTTTTAGAGTATATTAACAAGTCTATAAGAAATTTCTGGAACTGCTAATTTATCAATATTAAGCACCAAAATGAAGGTATATGATATATGATATGATTAATTTATGGGTAACAGACATAAAACAAAATCCAAGGGATGACATGCTAAAGTGAACAATTATTTCCAACATGGTCCCAAAATGTTAAAAGACAACATAACAAACACAAAGATAGACAACAAGGGAAGAAGAGACTTGGTGCAAGTAAATATGAGAAGAGATGCAGCTCAATACATAAAATTACTGTTTCAGGTGAGAATATTGGTGAAATTTACACATGCACTGTTTCACTAAACTGATCAAGTGAAAAATAAAATGTTGGAGGGGGGCAAAAGATTGTCTGATGTCTGATTTAAGCTGAGTAAAAATACCAATGTACTAATAAGATAGAAGGTGTTTCATTATGTCATATTAGATGCCTAAAATCTCAAACATATGGAAATAGCACTTACAATAGGAAAGAATTCTGCTATTGACATCACAATTTTGTGTCCATTTTTCCTCTTCTGTCTCTTGTACATCTGTACTGTAGTTTTAATAATCATATTTATTAACACACAATATATTTCTCTAGCCCCATATGACGACACAATACATGCTTTAACAAAATAAAAATAAAATTTGTATTGTCTCAAAATGGTCCTCTATAATACTCTGTCCCTGATCCAAAGACCCAAATGACAGTTAGTAATTTGACAGAAAATTAATATTTCAAAATTATGAAGTTAACTACCAGTTTAATCCAACAGTGTTTTCATGTGTATGATTGTATTCTAAAAGTGAAGACTTTGAGGCATGCTGATGTTCTTCTGGTCGGGGTGCAGCAGTACTGTAGCTTTGTCATTAAGATCATAAATACTGAGAAACACACAGCTGTCAAAAATGACAGGTTCAGTCAACTGACTCCTGTCAACAGACCATTTATTGTATTTATTGTTAAACATTGTTTGGCTGTTAGAGAAATCACTGGAATTTTCCTCCTGGCTTTGTGTGTTAATGATTAACTTGTTACTGGAAATCCGGGCACAGGTTTCCTTGCAAACATTAGATGAGTAATTATATAGAACGAACTTGCTGCTCTGTGTCCTCACCACTTCTGTGTGGTGGAGTGTATATGTATACAGTGGGTCTGTAATTTGTGTTCAAAATGAGTGTGTGTGTGTGGTAAGCTGCAGCAACCACACCTGAGTTAAACTCCTCATTCCAACCTCTTGCAGACTCTTGCAAACAGGTGTTGCTGCCATTTCAACACCATATACTTTAAAGCTGAATTTGGATTTAAACAAAAGGAAAGGAGGGGTTTCTGTCATAATCATGTTGCTTTTTTTATTATATGTTATTACACCTGAACACAGCCACGACTGCTGCCAAGACCTGTGCAACAAAATACCTCCAACATTGAGTGAAATTTTTATAGTATTGATGCAGTTACAACAAGACATAAAGGGATAAAAGAAGAATGCTTTTGCCCCAGTTTTGTTGATCTGCTTTTGACATTTGTGATTTCTTTCATTTCACCATCTCTTCCTTCTTTCTCACACTTTCCCTTTTCTCCTTGAGGCCTCTGGCTCGGTTCCTACCTTACATGACCCATCTCATTTTTCTGCCCACGTGCTCCAGACTGAACACACCCCCGTACATGTATGCATGTTTGCGCGTTTGTACGGGATGCGTGTGTGTGCATGCTTGCCCCTGTGTGTGTTTGTGTGTGTGTGCCTGCTCTGCGGCAGAATGTGATCAGCACTCGTAGAGGTCAACCAGAGAAATCTGAGAGTGCAGAGGAGTAACTCCATCGCTTTTATCGACCAGGCCTCATTCTCAACATCTGTTCCCTCTCACCGCTCTTTCAAGCTTTCTCCGTCTCTTTCTTCTCTGCTGCTCTCAGTTCACAGTTATCTTCTGCCTTTCCTCTTCCTGTATACAGCTCTCATTGTCATTTATTTTCTGTTTGACAATTCACTATGGATTTGATTGTCATTATGGTCTTTTTGTTGATTCTGAGATTCTTTATTTTTCTGCAAAATATTATGCTTCCTCCCCAACTGTATTGTGTATTTTGTTTCTCCTGTTTCTTTCTGAAATTAAACTGAATTTTTTGCTACTAAAGCATTCTATGATTGTGCCCCCTAGTTTTACATTATTTTGATGAAATACCGCTTCACTATCTGCTTACATAGCTGGAGACCTTATATCAATACAGCAAATCAAATCTTGAATGAAGCAATAACGTGGCGTTCACTCATAGGCAGAGCAGATGGTCACACTGAGCCTGATAGCATCCGGCTACACAACACACGAGTCATAGACTCTGAACAACAACTCACATTAGCTTTCCTGCTAAAGTCTGTTTCTTATCTATCTTACAAACATGAACACACATCTTGTCCAGCACCTTAGCTTGTTGAACAAACTTCAAAATACAAAAATATTCACATTTAAAAAACATCTTCACATTATTTTTGAATGCAAAGAGGGATTAAATGTGATTTCAGTTGGACTTTAAGATGTTTATGTGCAAATAAACGGACAAAGTAAAAGAATAAAAATCTAAATCTTGTGGTCAGATTTAACCCATATATTTGTATTATTATGAATAAGCACCAAATACAGAAAAAGGCAGCTCAATACAATTTTTGCATGCATGCCACCACAAAAACACAGTCTAACAATTTCTGGAACATTATTATCTGTCGTTATCTAAGAATTGTGCACCATACAAATAGTGAAAACAATTCAATGAAATTCCTGCTCTATGCCACATTGAGCTCTAGGCAGCTATGGCAGATATGAAGATAAATATCACTGAGAAAGACACTTGGCTTGGCACAGACACAATTCTCCAATGCATAAATCCTGACGAGGACAAAACCTTGGCTCCCCAAGCAGAACTTTTGGCAAAGGAAGGAACGGCACGAGCGAAAGCGCAAGTGTTGTGGTCACCCTTGGACCTAAGTGACTCACTCATGCCAAATCACCTCCAAAAATTTCCCCTAGAATGTCGAGGGTTGCATTTCTGAGGGATGGCAGGCGACTTCAGGAGACTAAGTCATTGGCACAAGGGGACAATTCTTGTTTGGCAGCAGAAAGAGAGTGAGACATACGACTTATAGTTCCTTCATCATTACAATGCTCATACTGTGTGGAGCAGGGAGCAAAGGGTTAAGGAGAGAAGGTCATATCTGGCCGTACAGCCTGAGTCAGTGGAGATGTAAGTCAGTAGATGTGTAGAGAGCAAGCTATAGCCACACAATGAGTGACTGTGCCATACAAAGATAGTCAATTGTTTCGTCGGACTGGGGTTAGGGATTCTTCACAGTTACTGATGTGGTAATGCTTTGGACGCAGGAAATCAGGAATGTCAATGGCATTTTGCTCTTTATCGTTTCCCCCATTTGTCTCCCTCTCTCTATCTGTCTGTCAAAAGTTTACTGGCAGTGCACGTGCACCAGCATGTTGACGCAAACCAAGAAAAGAAAAACCCTCCTCTTCATTCATTCTCATCTTCTCTCACTCCTTCCCTTTCTCCGTCCACATCCCCCCTCCTAATTTCTGTCTTGATTTAGTTGAACTCGTCAGGTCCTGAGTGCTGTGCATGGGGCTGGTTAGCAGATTACGCTTTCTGATTTCTGGGGGGCAGCCTGTCGATCGTTAAGGTCAACCAAACTCAGGAAGGAAACAGCTCCCTCCTCCTACTCATCTATCAATTCAATAACCCAACACACTTGGCCCAATCACCACTCCTCCTCCTCCTTCCTCTTCACCATCCACCTGACCTTCATCCTCTCATATGCTGCCTCAGATCTGAAATGTTCAGTAAGTCATCTTATTGATTTCAAACTATGTGGAACGGGAGTATCAGTACCCGTCTACATACACATGGCTTTGTGCATGTTTTGTTACTCAGATTCGAGTTAATCCTTTAAACTTCATTTAGTGCATGCATGTACATGAATAACATAATTGCATGTGTGCTGCAAACCTCAACCTGTTGCCCCATACTGCCACAGGACCAGAAACCCATGCTTTGGGTGATAGGTCAGTCCACATATGTGCAGTCAATCCTCTCAATGAAGAACAGGGTCGTAGAGTGAAAGCCTCTGTTTCCCACTTTGCCTCAAGGGCTTTTAACCAAAACCTCAGGCTGATACGAACAGGCAATGACTTTTCTGTCAAACTCAAGACTTCAACTTTAACCATTGTATGAAAGGGCCTTGATACAGTGTGTTTGCATGGCTGGCCACTCCTTCTGATAACAAATTTTCAAATAATCTCTCTCTGCATGACAGTCATTACCCTGTAACCAATCCTATCATTGGCCATATTACATTCAAGTTTCATACCGAATCCGGCTTTGCAAAGCAAACCCTTCCATCTCTGATAGAGGTTAATAACTGTAAAACCAACTCTACAGTATCATTGGTTTGTCTTAGCTGATTTATGATAACACAGTAAATGTCACTTTGATGAGCTGGTTAATATGATCTCAAGTTTTAATCAACTTCATTTGTTCCGGTGTTGTTGTGACCCCTGAAAGGATTGTGGGGATTATGCCATTTTGTTCAGTGCACATCCCCAGGGGAAACTCATACTGCCTGATCTTCCCCAAAGACCCCCTCCACATACAAGCCTCCCATGACCTTCAACCTTTGACCTTGCTCCGTGGCCTGCAGTAGAATGGAAGTCATATCACACTTCTTTAGATAAGGATCTTAGCTTCAGACCCTCAACTCTGTGGGTCTAGCCTGACAAAGTCTGGTGGGTATTAACATGCTTTACCATCAGAGAGAGATGAAGAAAGTGAGCTTTCTTTCCTCCGAAGACTCAAAACAAACCACTGATCCCTTTGGAAGTGTGGTAGGAAATTGGATTTTCACCCCACATATAACAAGGCGCTAAATCGTCACAAGGGAAAATTCACCACTGGCCTAAACTCAAATGTAATCAGTAACAACAGTAAATCCAGCTTTCTCTCTGAGGATACCCTACAGTTTAGTCAAAGTGATGTTCTGCTCCTTCAACCTGAAGTTAAGCTATGCCTCCAATGTCTCAAGTTACGACTTGTCTTTTCACAGGCAGTGGCCTTCTGTGTGTTCCTCTCTCTCCCTCCACCCTCCCGCCTGTGTTTAGCCTTCAGGCCCATGTCGCCTGACTCCACAACACTAATGCATATGGACGTCTGGCAGCACTACAGATTTGTGAGCACTGATAACGCTTGGACTCTTGTAAAAAGATTACATTAGAAATAAAGAGCACATGATTAGAGTGGAGAATAACATATGATGATGAATCCCATACACAGTGGGCTTTGAGCCATCATGCCTGGAAACACAGCAAATTCACATTCATTATGAGGTAGACTGCGCTAATTATCTAAAGGATGTTTTAGAGTTGAGTTCTGGTTTCTAATATCTTGATCTTGGATGAATCATCTTTCCATCCCTGCACCCTCCTCTCTCAGGCCACAAGTTGAATCAAGCTACATTAACGGATCATTCTCAATGGAAGATGTTTTTTGCAGCAGATGGGCACTTGGTAGAAAAACATCAATACATGTCGTGTCCACTTCTGCTTATCAAATAACCTTTTCAGTCTGTAGTATTTTCCTTGGTTCTTATAAGGCTGGGCAGAAACTGTGTGATTTATTAAACTTGAACAATACATTAATTCACACATTTTATTCACTCTATCTGCATGGCTAAAACATATGACCTCTTTGTTTGTATTGTACAGTTTGATTGACTGGTCACGATGTGTGTGCTCACCAGTGTTGGGTAACTTACTTATAAAATGTAATCAATTACATATTCATCACTGAAAAAGTAAATACATTACTTGAAATTACGTTACTGCCAAAAACTGGTATTCTCACTGAACATTAACACGTAATCCCCCTGTTGGTTTTCCAATCAAACAAGATGAATGGCAGTTTTCTTGGTACAATTTTACTTTGAATGGGTGGCAAGAGGAAAAAAGTAATAAAACTAACCTGCAAATGGTTGGTAAGGTGTAGACAGCATGGTCTACACCTTACCAACAAGCTCATGGCAGTTAAAAACAAGCTCATGGCAGTTGACAGATATTTTGGCAATATCCCTGTGGGAAATTGGATCGCAGAACTGCTCAAACTGCAAGCCAACCTACGAAAATTTCTGGCAATGTTGTTGACATAATAAATTAGTCATCACAACCCTCTCATCACACAACAGCTGGTGTAGCTGAAATTCAACCTGATTCTAAAATTTGTCTTTGGGTGACCAATTTGGGGTTAAAATCGGGGTTAATTTGAATAGTGTATCCCCACCTTAAGCAGCCAACTTTAATTTATATCTACATGTTGAAATTAAATCCTTTAAATAGCTCAAAACCTCCAGTGTGACTTAAGTTGATAATTCAAGCTCAAAGTGTAAATTATTTGACTAAAGAAAACAAATAATTAGGTCACTTTCAGTAGAGATAATCACAAGAAATATGAAGGACAAATCTACATTAGTTTCACTCTGTTTTACTCATTACCAGCTCCTTCAAGTATCCCCATGGGCTAAACTGAAAGCACTCATAGGCCAAACGGGATCATGGGAGAGGCACAAAAGCCTCCCTTTAGCCTGAGACTCCCTCTGTCTTCACCACTGTGATAACAACATCCTTCAGACTGCTGCCCCAACAGACTGCATGGCTGATCAACAGACTCCCTTTATTGTCATTGCACAAAAGCGTTGATTTAATCTGTGAGGCATCAGGTCATTGGTATGAGCAGTGACTGCAGTCATAAGGAATCCGTGATTTTGAGTGTGATACCCACAGGGTGCAATGATATAAAAGAAATTCAGACCCTTGTTCAAAGATCTGACCTTCCTCTAAACCCTCGACATACAGTAGAAAGAGTGTGGTCTTTGTATCTTTGAATGGGATGAGTCGGTGAAGACAATGAAACAAGCTTCCGCATGGCATTTAGGTTGATGGTTCAACAGTGTCTATAGTGTCGCACTGAGATGATCTGATTATGTGGCTGACAATGTAGAGTTCCAGCACTTCGTACTGTCCGTACAGTGATGAACCGCGAATATGCTCTCCCATTGATTCTATTCAGTCCATCATGACCTTGGGCGATGCACCATATCATTCAACTTCAAGTTGAAGTTCATGATAAACATGCCCAGTGTTTGGATAGGGTCATCTCACAGCCATTTGCTGAATAGCTGAAAAATAAATCACCTGACAAGTGGATTGATTAATTGTCATGTTAAATGAATAAATTCATTCACAGGATTTTCACATTTTGTTACTAACCAGACTAAGGCAATCTCATGAATGACTTACTTATCTCTCTGCTTGAAGTTTAGCATTTTAAGTGAGAACAATTTGAACTTAATAGCCTCGTTAAAGGGCCAGTTCACCCAAATTATCAAAAAAAAAAGTTGATTTGTTGTTTTTTTCTGCTGATAATTTATTCTTTAGAAACACTGTCTTAGTTACTCAAACAAATTCTGAGCGGTGTTTGTCAGTTGTGTTTATATGTTATATTTGTTTAATCTGTGCAAAATCCAAAGTGTAAAACCAAAGTTGTGGTTTTATGGGGGTCATGTTCTGGGAGTGGAGACTTTCTGGAGTCTTGCAACCTCACTGTGACGAAAGGGTTTAAGTTGAGATACATGCAAAATGCTAATTAGTGAGCTTTAGAGGTGCTGCTAGCCTGATTTCGTTACCTTCAGACCCAGCAAGGCTAGCTGTTTCCCTGTTTCCAGTCTTTATGCTAAGTTAAGCTAACGGTGTACATGTCAGGTCAGTTTTGGCATTTATCAGAACCTTAATAAGCTGGCAGGTGCACTGTGACCTGTAGCACACTTCACCAGGAGCCTCCATGAGTTAGTTGTCTTACCTAGACAGACTGTATCACTAACAGAGGTGCAGGCTTCTAACACTTCCCCATCATCACAGGTGGTGCAGGGAATGCAGGGTTCCCGAGAACTTTCCTGGTCCGAGTACGTGTCCCCGTTGCACTCCTCACACATCGTGTCATGGTCAGGCTCACAGCTGAGCAGCATGCCCTGGCCTTCAGGACATTTGGTGCAGGGCTCACACTCTTGAGACAGATGGTTCAGATAGTAGCCATAGTTGCACACACAGGTGGCATCATTGGAGTCTGTGCAGGGCGTCTCCATGCGGAGTAGACCCGTGCACTGTGTGCAGAGCTGACATTTTTCTGTGTGACTGAAGTTTTCTGAGAAGGTTTCACCTGAAAGAAGAGAGAAGAAACTGATCAAAGGCTGATTTCCGTTTTTCATCCACAACAAAACCACATTCACAATGCTGTGACATGTTTTGTTCCACTCCATTGTCTTGAGTGTCAAAAGACACACATCTAGAAATGAAGCAGTTCCTATGATATCACACATCTTTCAAGTGATTTCCATTATTTTGGGGCATTTTATGCTTCCATTTGATAGCAGACAGTACAGAGATGACAGGAAATGAGGGGAGAGAGGGATGGGGACATGCAACAAGGGTATACAGCCGGAAAAAACTGGGGGTTCATGGTCAGCACCTTAACCCCAAAGCCAAGTTTTAGTTTGTAGAAAAATTAGGCAATCAAGGTGAAAATGTGAAATGTTTTGTTTTCAGTCTATTTATCTCAGTGTCAGATCCATGTGGCCTATTTACAGATCTCAAGATCATTTCATATATTTTTATCTCCCCCTCTGAATTTTTGTACCTCTGTTTACTGGGTGATCAGTCAGTTATCTTTATCTCACTGCAACTACAGCTCCTCTGCCATGAAGAAGAATATTCCCCCTCTACTGGTCTCCGTTTACTGGCTACCAGTCAAAAACGGAGCTGAGTTCATGCCTGTTTTATTTGTTTTTAAAGCCCTTCATGGTTTCATACCAAGATATATTTTGGACCTCCACTGCTATTATTCCACCTCAAGGCTGCTTCTATCTTTTCTGCCTGAATACTCCAGTTTTTTTAAGTTACACAGTTCCAGTTAGAATCAAAGACTGATTGTGTCTTTTGCATCATTGCTCTGAAACTCAGGAATAATGAAGTTTATCTCTACCTAGTAAATACTAGGTAGATATCACTTTTTACTGGCTTTTTTAAAGACTTATCTCTTTCCGTTCACCTTAGAGTCTGCACAAGTCTGAGTCTAAACACAGTTTATATTCTGTATTATAAAAATAGTGCATATTGTTAGGAGATTTAATATATGCTTCATATATTCATTTTTTATTGTCAACTTTACTAAAGCATCTTGGTTAAAATGTGTTATTTCAATGAATGTGTCTAAGTGTAGAATTGTAAGCCTTCCTATTTCTTAACCTGGAAACAGAAGGTTTGTTTGTTTGTTTGTTTTAACAAATCTGGAGCTCTCTCTTGTTAATGATCAAGCTTTGGAGTTATTTCCCCTGGTTAATATGTAACTACATAGAGGTCACTTTGGACAAGAGATCCTAAAATATATCTATAAGCAGCAGCTTTTACAAAGAACATTTTAATACAATGACTAAGTTTTCAGGCCCTTTTTATTTTTTTTATTTTTTTAGATGATGAACTTACATACAACACATATGTTTCATACAAGGTTTTTATACCTGAAAGATTCCCTCAGACAGATATATCTGCAGAGGACACAATCAATATTGCATGTTTTATGGAATTGTATTTCAGCTGGATAGAGAAATGGGAAACACACTAAATTATGCAACAGACCCATTTGTAAGAGCAGGTTGTGTGTGAGTTTGTGAATCTGTGTGTGTGTGTGAGAGAGAGAGAGAAAGAGAGATAGGGAGGTGGGGGGATTAACTGTAAATGTACAACCTCAAAATCTCTCATATGTCTAACCTGTTGACAAAGCATTATTTATTTTGAAGTGAGGAGATGTAAATTAAACTAAACTAAACTAAGAGTGCAACTCTCAATCTGCTGATTTTTTTCTCAAAGATCTGATTAATTGTTTTGTCTATAAAGTATCAGAAAATAATAAAAAAATGTATTGAATGTACACACACAGAAGACAATGAAAACCAGCAAATATTAAAATGCGAAAAGCTGGAACCAAAGAATGTTTGGGAATTTGGCTTACATGTTTAGTAAATGATCATAATTGTTGCAGATTAATGTTAATTTCAGCTCTAAACTACACTAAACTAAGCTACTGATCAGCAGATTATTTTCTCAACTAACTGATTAATTAATAAAAGTGTGAAAGTAGTGAAAAATAGTGAAAAATGACCATCACAATTTTCCAGAGCCCAATATAAGTCCAAACTAAACTAAACTAAACTAAATTAAACTAAACTAAACTGTGTGTGGTAGCAGACAGGAGGCTCTTGGCATGCTGAGGCCATGTAGAACCTTTACAGCTCAGTGTCTCAAAGAATATCAAATGTTCAGTCTGCGTCACTGGCCCACCAACCACGGCGAACGCTCTGATGACGCAGAGATTAAAAGAGAGATGAGGAGAGAGATACACTGAGACAGAGACAGATGGAGAGACTGTCATTTGAGAACAAGATGAATCCTGATTGTGTGCAATTCTGCATATTAAATTGGTAATGTGGGATCCTCACATTGTCACATATGTCTTAGGAAGTGGACAAACCGATAGACCAATAACCCCCCCCCCTTCACCCCATTATTTTCTGCAACACCATCCCTCTCTTCAAACAGACACACACACTCAGACTACCCCCACACCCCCCAATGAGTGCTCTCAGAGCCATTATCATAATGCCATGCATCAATAATGCAAGTCAATACATTAATAACGCTAGCCTGCAGCACGGAGGGGGGTTGAATGAGGGGGAGGTGATAGAGGCAGAGGGAGCGGGGTACAGACGGTCTTTTCCTGGCTCAGCATATCATAACAGTGCTTTTGCCCCTGATCTAACACTCAATCCTTCACTTTGTTTTCAACATCCATAAAAGGACTCCTGACTGTCCGCTCTGGCTACTGCGCAGCCTGAGGTGTGTGTGTGTGTGTGTGCATGTGTGGGAGCTGTAGTGTGTATGTATCTTAGTTGGTTTGTTTGTTTTTGAAGAACATTTTGAATTTTCTGTCTACCTTCATGCGGTTAAATGTGTGTTTTCCAAGACATGTTTGTACATGTATGTGTGTGTGTGTGTGTGTGTGAGGATGAACCATTAGCTGCTGGCTGAGAAGTTCGCCTCCGCTCCAGCTGTACAGCTGTTCTTGCTCTGTTTCATCTCCACTCATCTGTTCATTCATCCAAACTCCTCCATGTGTTTTAGCTGGCAGTTCTTTTTAGAACACCACCCAGGCCCCTGGTAACTATCTGTACTAAATGAAGCCTGAACACTGTCTAGAAACCACAGTCTATTAGATGCTATCAAGTGTGGGCGACATGCCTGAAACAACACATTTGAACATATCATGAGTGGGAGTTGATGTTAAAAGAAAATGAAGAAGAAGGATTGTGAGAAATAAAAAGCAGTACATAGTTTCTGTCAACAACAATGAATTATGATATATAATTTATAGAGCACTTTTAAAGATTCTCATAGATGCTTAAAGATACTCAAAGGCAAGCAGGCTTCTCATTGCTACTTAGCTAATAACTGCCAAATTTGACACCTGAAATGACAACTGTCTCTGGCAACTGTTATCAGCTGCAGTCAGCTAGTTCATGCTAATGCTAAAACTCTGTCAGTTGGTTGAAAACTCTTTTATCCAGCTGACTTTAATGCTCAAGATAATTAATAATGAAAAGGAGAACCTTATAAAAGGGTAATTAGTAATGAACATGATGGCTACATCTGTGACATAATGCTAAAAAAAAAAAACTGAGGCTAAAGCTACATGTCCTAAAAAGTCAGCATCTTCACATAGAAATAAATGAGTAGCATTGCTTGTGTATTGCATGGCAGAGCTGCTTATCCCAAGTAAAAAGTACAGTATTATAAATAAAAATGTAATATAAATCATTCTAACATGGTCCTTGGATGCATACATTTATACTACAGTTCAGGAAAACGACACAATACTTTTATTTGTGCTTTATTTTTAAAAGCGAAAAGGATTTGAGTATCACTGATGAGTTTGGCAAATGTGGGCTAATGTTACGTTACACAAGTTTGACAGGAGTTGCTGTAGTGTTAACTTTCCTAAACCAAAATAAAGAAAAGGATAAAGCCGCTAATGACACAAACGTTGGTATAGTAGCATCTTGGCTGCCACAGGGTGTTTGTCATTTTAATGAAACCTGTAATCACACAAAATCATGTAGTTAGAATGAAAGCTAGGTTACTACTGTAGGTAGTACGTTAGCCAGGCATGCTAATATTCACAGCTTATATTAGAGCAGATAAACACACAGTTTAATCAGTTTCTTACACTTTTGTCCTTGTTTTTTGGTTTTGTAAGGGCTAAAAAAAGACCCCCCAACTTTAAATGCTGAGTATCACTCTCACTACGGCCCAATGCACACCGTTTTGACATGTCAACATGACAATGCTGCCATGCCTAGTTACGACTGCTAAGCTATGATTAGACAATCACTGTTCGGGTGTGAGGTTTAGCAATTGACAGCAAGAAGACTACATAACTTACTTATGACTGAGACTTCATTGTTGTTTTAAAAGGCTTTCTGCCCACACACAGTTCATCTCTCAACTTGCAGTACAGATGTAATCAATATGTTGGATGTGTTCTTAGAATATCGTTGCATTGTGATGTTATCTCATAGAGTGCTATCAGCTTTGCATTTCTATTTTTCCATGAGTCAGTGCAGAGCCTGTCTAGCCTCATGACAGTTGTGAGAGCCTTACACTGCCTGTGTTTGTTCATGTCTGAGCAGAACAAGCACCAAGAGACTGAAAATTATCTCCCTGAAAAGCTTCAAGTTGTGCAATAACAGGACACAAAAAAAAGCCCCCCCCAAAAAACCCAAATGACAGAGATGATCTTGTGAAAATCATCTTGAGCCTTGAATGTTGAGTTTTTAAACAAACAGAACAGAAGATAATTTAAGATAAGCAGCCCAGGGTTTGATGTTTTTTAAACAACGCAACAATAAATCTGTAAGATGTAGCTCTTGATCTAAGACACACTTACACATCCTTCCAAAGAAGCCCCACAAACAACAAATAAATAATTTTCTCCATGTCCACATTCTCCGTGACTTCTCTCATGACCTGAAGTCTGAATCATTTCTGACTGTGGGCCTCCTTTGCTCATGGTTTGCCATCCTTCACAACTGCTTCCAGGCGTGGACGCAGGATAGCAAGGGAGTAGGGAAAATTCTGGGAACAGCGTTGGAACTGGCTCTGAACCAACTGTGGTCTCTACAGGCTCAAGCTGACCTTTGACCCCACATGCAGTAAGCCAGATAAAGATACAAACAACCAAATGTGTTTTTCCTACGGTGCACTCAATCAAAAATGTACCCAGACCTTAAATATCCTTTTGAGCTCCTCACCAGCCAGGCAGCCACGTTTACTAAATCCACACTGCTTACCATGATAATCACTGTGACATAACAACTTGTCTGCTGCTCTAAATATCTTCCATTGCATTTTTTTTTTCTGCAACAACATTTGGAACGGTTCCCACTCTTGTATCCTCTCAACATCACTGTCCTCATAAAGTATTACTGTTCAACACAGCTTCTTTCCCTACATGGTAAGGGCCACGAGGAGGGCAGTAATGCTGGAACACAGTCAGGTCTGGCATCTAGTTTACTTTTTAACATGCAGCCAAATACATCTAAGCTGAATATCTGGGCTAAATTCTGCATGTTTTCTGATGAGTTTATTATTTACACATGTAACACAGCATGTGAATTGCTTCAAATGCACCTCTAGGTACCTTTAGTTATTCTTCAAAAGAGACCTTTCCTCTGATCCAGACAGATATTTAGGTCTATTATGTGTAATCTGACAAACAGCGATTTTTCTTAAGCCGCACTACAGGTGTGTCTCAAGGAAGGCAACATCAGCCCACGACTGGGCAACATCAGCCCATCGACAAATAATAAATGGATTGGTTCAGATTTCCTGACTCCCTGATTTTTTATCTAGTGCCATCATCAGGTCAACCATCACTACTGTTACACAACAGTAAACATTAAAACTACTAAACATCAGCATGTTAACATTGTTAGCTGATGTTATCTCAGAAAAATGGAAGGGAGCCATGAAATGCAAGAAAGGTGAAAGAATTTAATGTGCTCAATATGTGCACAAATACAGGTACTAAATGGCAAAGAACACAAAACAGTCTCGGATCAGCAGCTACTCTGGATTGCAACACGTTTCAAGCTTGGTGCCTGTATTCGGGCACATACTTAAATTTCTCTCATTTTTGCATTTCACCGCTCTCTTCCCTTTTTCTAAGCATTTTCGCTGACCCGTTTGGGAAGCCATTTTCTACTGTTTTACGTGCACAACTGATGTTAACATCACTGTGGCTAAGTACAACCTTACGGCGGCGCTACCGTGGCTGTAGACTCTCCTAGTCTTGTTCCTGACTTAGAAAGTTGGAATCAATTTCAATTCGGTTGTAGAAAATAAATCCAGGTGTGGGACTGACTAAGTGCTACCCTACCACCAATACTACTACTAGTGCTATGCTATACCAACTTAAGAAAGCTACTGATGTCATACTGAAAGAGGATTGTTTTACCAAGACTCCTAAAGTCTCTTAGTGTTTACTTAGTGTTGTATATACCAGTAAGACCATTGTGGATCCTTCTTCAAACTTGGCAGAAATGCTTCTGTGATTTGCATACTTTCTGTGACTCATATAGTCAAAAAAACTGCTTCTCCAGGGACAATAAGTACAGTAGAGTATTTGTACGAGGAGGACATAACTAACAGTCAGAATGTCACAGTGTCAGCAGTTTTTGTGTCAAAAGAATCACTAAATCACCATCAGTGGTCATGTGAACCGCTGAATACATGACATGATGTACTGTATCTGTGTGTGTCACTATGTCTGTATTCAGGCCAATACAGCACGTTCATCAACGTCGGGGTGCACACATGGGCTTTTGAGTTATGGACTTCTAAATTATTGTCTGTGCATGCGTGTGTGTGTGTAGGTGTAACACACATACAGCGGAATCGTTTTTTGTGCTACTCACTGTCAAGGCATGGAGCGCAGATAGTCTGTGTGACTCCACATAGTTTGATGACGCCTTCGCCGGGCTGGCACTGCTTGCAGCATTCACCGCTGGCTGTATACTGGCCTGAGGAACAGTCGTCTTTATTGGCCAAAGCCCCAACCTGTGAATTGCCAGAGATCAGTGAAGGTTAGAACATTGTCATTCAATAGCAAACATAAGATTAACAGAACATTAACTGGAAATTGCTTTGAAATAAGACAATAAACTAGATTTATTTTTGTTTTATAAAAATAAACCTAGTTTATTGTCTTATTCAAAGCCTTGTCTAGCATTGTGCAATGTGAGCAGTTCAGTGTTTTTCCATCACTTTGAACATTTTAGGCCAGGCCTGAAGAGGTAAAAAAAAAACATGCAGTATTTCACAAAATAAACAACAGAAAGAATGACAAAATAAACAATAGTCTCTGAAGGAGAAATGTTTTATTCCCTTTCCTATTGCTTTAATCACCTTGCATCCCCATAGATTTATTTGGAACCACTAAACTAGCCGTTCCCAGCCCGAGGTCAGGACCTTTCAAGGGGCTGCAAGATAAATCTAAGAGGTTGTGAGATGATTAATGGGATTAGAAAGCAGAAAATGTAGATTTCAGCTTCACATTTTTTTCAGACTCCCTCTCTGTTTTCTATCTTCTTGTGAAATACTTGATATTTCTAAAGTCTTTAGTTGAACTACTTACAAACTAGAAATACATGGGACCTGTAACATGAGGTCACATGGAGATATTGCTTTATTTTAAAGAGTCACGAGCCAAAAAGATTGGCAACTATTGACAATAACTTAAACTTGATTCTGCACCCATACAACCCTCACCTTAACCTTAAGGTCAACCTTAACCTCACCTTGAAACAGAAACACTTTACAGTACAGTACACAAAATTGTGAGTAATTACTAAAGAACAAGTGAGGAACGAAGTGATAATTGAGTAATAGTTCCTGAATAACTCTGAATCAAGAACAAGTATAATGATGAGTTATTAGAGAACAGACTGGGAGATACTATATTAATGAATTATTATGTAATTATTAATTCCTTA
This sequence comes from Thunnus thynnus, assembly GCF_963924715.1. Lineage (NCBI taxonomy): Eukaryota > Metazoa > Chordata > Actinopteri > Scombriformes > Scombridae > Thunnus > Thunnus thynnus. Next base: position 15,019,421 of record NC_089536.1, on the reverse strand, counting down.
TTATCTGTGAATCCACTTGTTCCTGACTAACTCTTACCCAGACACCAGACAAGCAGCACAAAAGCAGTTACTAATCATTAATTAATTACTAATTACTTAAACATCAGTTTTTGTGTCCTCTCGTGTAAAATTTTACATCACACTGAGTAGTTGTGTATTACCTCATTACTTCATGATTATCTTACAATTACTTACACTTCTTCAGAAACGATTCATCAATTATCAGTTGTTCCTAATTCGTTCCTTAGTAACTACTTACAATTTTGTGTACCATATTGTAAAGTGTTAGTACAGGCCACATCTTAAATGACAGTAACACACAGCTACAAAATCACACACACAGAGCAAGTGGAGCTGTATTGTATCTTCTCTACATTCCTCAAACAAACCTGTTGAGTGTTGTATCTTTGCCGGTGACGGACTGAGATGTTTGTGCGTGCAAGTGTACACATGCGCCCGAGCCTGGATGTGTCTGTGCATCTGTATTCATGTGAGACCTTTGAGTTTGCGTGGCCTTTTTACATTATATCATACTAAATCTAACCTTTCTCACAAGCGGGTCTTTTTATCTTCAGCACTCCTTAATCTCCAAAGCAAGCCTTGATAAAAGAAACGATTGCTGTCTGACACAGAGTCTGTCTTTCATTGGCTCCAGAAATATAAGGAGTGATTGTTTATAGGCTATTATTTATGAAGTTTGCATGTTCCTCTGTTGGGTCAATTATCTCTCGCTGTGGACACCAGCTGACAGACAAGCCGCAGATGATCTTCTTTGTTTTGATTCCATATCTTCAAAAAACTGTCAGGAGTATATCACAGTTTGTTCTTTACTGATTTGAAGATTTGAGGCACATATTTGCCTGCTGAATGTCATTCATATACTCATCAACACAAGTTTAGGGTGTGTGTGCATGAGCATATGTGAGTGTGTATTGAGGGGCGCATTAGCGTGAAGGAGGTACACGGTACACTCATCATAAATCGTCAGCCGTCAGTGTTCAGGTGTGCGTGGAATGCTGCTGACAGGAGAGAGGAGCTCTACAAAACACCAAGTGTCCCCTCAGGCAGCTCTGAGTCAGCTGAACACATCAACTCCCTCTTGCCCTTGATGGTGTCATGGCCCATTCACCTTTAAGTCTCTGGTATTCAATTATCCATGTTGTGTTCAAGAATGTATATTTGGCTTTGTGGAGAAACTTTTGACTTGAAATGTTGTAAGCAGCATGACTCAAAATATTTAAACATTTTGCGGTTTCCTGTAGCCTCCCTATTTTAAAACAGAAATCATTTTAGAAGATAATTCATTTCAAGCTGATGATACATTCAAAAATCATTGTTCCTACCCTGCAGAGACTGTAAGTGCAGTCTTGGTGATTTTTCTGTTTTAACTTTATGAATTTCTTTATGTTGCTTTAGGATGTTTGGATCTTACCAAACTTACAAAAACCACACTGATTACGCACAAAAATGGCTGGCTTTCCTTGAAAAGTTGACATTCGAGATGCAACCCTTTCACTGTGCATCGACTACATGCATTTTATTATGTTTCATCATATCAGCCTTCTTTAGAACTTCACCGACCTTTCTAGCTGCCTTAGGCACGCCTTACACGAGCTATTTAGAGATGAATCAATCTGTAAGTCTGTGTTTGTCAACGCACATGCTCATCCCTCTCCTGCTTCCCCTGAACTGCCCCCTTATACACACACCCATTGACAGGCATGTGTTTTCACACACGCATAAACAACCTCACATGTGAACAAACCTGTTCCAAAATGTCTGACTGACACTTTTGAAATGACTCCAAGTTTTAGCATTTGCTCTTTTCTTCTTTGACCCTGCTTCTTGCTGCGGGTGTGGGCGCAACACCAGAGCATCTCAAAAACCAAAAACTGAGACAAAGTGCATCACTAATGACTGCAGAGTTGCGCATACAGATGAATTAGAGGGTAATTAGATTTGAGCAAATAGCTAACAGAATGAAAGAAAAGGATGTGCAGCACTTAGCAAGTTGTATCTCGACTTGAACATTTCCTGTAAAGAAGCGAGCTGATCACACACTCACATCAAATGACACACAAATGCATGTGCAGAAACATCTGGACACATAACTTCGGAGCACCGACCAATCTTACTAATGCTCCAGTCAATTTTTAGTTGAAGGCACTTAACCTCTGGACCTCAGCTGTCAGCGCTTGTTAAGCCATTAGAGTTCCACTATACCAGCCTTCCAATAAGCTGGAGCTAATTTGAATCCATACATGGATCTTGATCTGCTGTGGGAACACTGGTGGCAATGACATTACAGCTAATGCCTTCCCAAACAACACTCAATCATCATCTCTTATGAAGCGACAGGAAGAGACAAACAGACAGACCTCAGTGTGAGGTGAAAGGAGGAGAGGAAGAGCGAGGGGGATGGTTCGGGCTGTATCAATATTGCATGCGCTGAGCCAGCAGATGATGCATACCCATCAGTGGGAGCAGCTGTCATGTATCAGTGATGCAGCCTGTTCCAAAAAGCAGGACTTTGACGAGCCCGCTGCACTGTACAGCCCTGACTGACCATGTACTGTCAAATGTAAGACACTGGAAAAATATGTGTCCTTCTAGGGCCTGCATGGACTCAAAGGAGGATAAATCAGAGAGATTATGACCTGTGACCTTCCAGAGTTTCCATGTATCCTCTCAAGATTTATGTCAGCTTGATGCTCTAAAGTCTTGAGAACTTCAAATCTGTAAATTCACTAATCATGCTGATGATTGTCCCATCTCTGTTAACACACGGTTTATTGGCGAGCTCCTCCACAGAGGCCACTGCGACATTGTTATTGTCCTGCTATCTGGTAGGGCCACATGTAACTGAGAAGGGTGGAACAACAGATCTAGCAACTGGAGCTATAGAGTATCAACCTGAATGGCTGCTGCATACATCCGCTCTACTTTACATGGTCAAGCCACGACTGAAGCCAGGACAGGTGCAAGGACACAGACTCTTAAAAGATCTTAAAATATTTAAAAAATACTTTTTTTTACAAGACGCATATCATACATGAAATCTAAAGGATTGCAAAGTAAGATGTGGTCATTAAACAAAAATAGATTTCTCTTAGGGGGATTTTTACCTGGTTAAATAGAGAAAAATTAAATGAAATCTCACAGACATGGACCCTTGAGCATGCAGGAAATAACTTGACAACTTTACATTACATTTTGGAGCAAGTTTCTAGTCCAAAAGTGATCTGCACTTAGGTCCGGAAGGTGGGAAATCTGTGGCATAGGGCAAACTTTCACACGTTTATCACCACTTAATAAAATCCTCCTTTAATCAAGGTGCGCAGGTGTTTCCGCGTAGTGTGTTTATCCAAGTAAAGTTCATGTCAAACATTTAACACACACTTTGGTTATATAAGAAGCGACTCACCAGTAACACTGTTACGAAAGCAAAATACATTCTGTAACTCCTTTGCATCTTCCCAGAAGGGCTCAACGATTGGATGCAACGCGGGAGGATGCGGGTCTCAGATACTTCGAAGTGAAATAAACTCGGCTGTCATCGCTGCATTCATGCGTTCCTGTTTGGTTTACTTCTACAAAAAAAAAAGAAACTCTCCAAAGTAAAAGTCTGTATGGCAGCGGAAAATCACTCAGTCCATGTCATGAACACTGGCTGCAGACAGAATCCAATCAGAGAGTATAAACTCGCTGAGATTGGCACGTTGGATGTTCGGCCTCTGTGCGCTTTTCTCCCTGCTGGGCTCATATGACAGGAGCGCTCAGCTCAACGGCTTCAGGGAAGGAGCCATCTCCCTCTCCACGCCCACTGCAAACACACATACATACACACACACACACACACACACACACACACACACACACACATACACACACACACACACACACACACACACACACACACACAAACCTGCTCTCTCTTTAATAGCTTAAATTATGGTCTAAGATGCTGAGTCGGACAAACCAGCCAACTTAAATGTTTTATTACTAGACAAATTAAGTAAATCTTCCATTTGGCATGTGGTTTACACGCTGCACTGTCCCAGCAGAAGTAATCTCAGTGCGCACACAGATCAAATGAAAAATGTCTTCAACCTTTACTCCCGTAACCAACTTATAAAACTTACCAGAAATCGATCAGACGTCTATCTATTTTTGCATGATGACTTGATAAAAAAAATGCACTATTTATCGTTCTAAACGCCAAATCAATTTCAGTGGCTCACCAAGGAGGTTATGACTCATATACAGAGCCTTGACGTCTCCTATTAAGGTATCATATTCAGCATATTATGAAAAGGAAGTCGTCTGTTTCCGATCACCAAATCCACTTGAGACACACTCTGGAGCAGTGATTCTCAAAGTGGGGTCCGGGGACACCCAGGGGTCATTGAGGTGGTTCCAGGGGGTCCCTAGCAAAAAGAGGAATAATCTATTTTCACTATATTTCCATCCATAAGTAACACAATTACAGAATGTACGACTATTTTTGGTCATGGGTTTCATACACTTTCTGTAATAAAATTAAATCTAAAAGAAAATAATCTAATACGATGGGGGAGCCCTGGAACAAAATCTTATCAAACGGGGGTCTGTAGTCTAATTTGTGTCAGTTTAGGGTCACTTGATGAGAAAAAGTTTGAGAACCACTGCCCTAGAGGACCCCATGTAGGTGCTCAAACATTTCCAAAACCTTTCACTGCAGAAACTCAGAATAAAGACCCTGAAAATACATGGTTCAACAATAAGACTTGCCTGATTGCCCAGGGCAAGTAAAATGCCATGTAGGGCTTGTAAATCTAGCAACTCGCTTGCCCGATCGGGCAAGTGGTAAAAAAAAATGTTTATATAATTTTTTCGATCATCATCATATCATAAATTATGTTCTCGTTCTCTGGCACACAGTATAGCCCCCTCCCCTTGTACACATCGGAGAATATTGGCATGCGCCATTGGCCAATCAAGAATTGAGTAGGCTAGTAGTGTGATGCATGAAAAAAACATTCCTCAGGATTATGTGAGCACTGTAAAATAGAGAAATCAGTGGGGCATGTAATTTTTCACTGCCATAAATACTCTCGAGAACAAGAAACATCAAAGAAGGAAATCAGGAAGCTTGAAGTGGAAGAAATTAGTCTAAAAAAGTATTTGCCATCGGGTTAGGGAGTCTATTCCATTATTTGAAAGAAACTGGGCTGATCAAAAGAATTTAATGATCAGTGAAATATAGAGGATGGTTCAGACCATTTTCAATATGCAAGAATGTTTTCTGCTTCACATCTATGTGTCCTTGTTCTGTTTCATTCACTTAGATAAAGATTAAACATGACAATTACCTTAAGTTTGTGTTGTTATTTGATAACCACTAAAACAATTCGTATAGGGGCATGTAAAAATTAACTTGAGGCAAGCAGATTTCTGACCCACTTGCTTGACTGGGCAAGTGAAAAAAAGCATTAATATTGAACCCTGAAATATGCTGTGTACCAAAAGATGTTCTACTCAAAACATTATTAAAAGGAAACAGTCTGTTTCCAACCACCAATCCCACTTCTGGCACATTGTGGAACATGTCAGGAACATTTTAAGACAAATTCAGTATTTTACTGTAATTTTACAGGAAAATTTGTTAGTGTTTGATCCACACAGATATACAGTGATATTTTCAACACTGTGCATGCAACAACCGAAAAGTCTGAATAAAGCAAAAAGCAAATTTGCACTTGTTCTTAGTTTAAGATCTGTGTTTCATACATGAATGCTGCATTGTTGTGTTATTACAGCACTTCTTTATTAATACTGTTAAACTAATCTGTTCCTTTTCCTCCCCATGTTAAACATTATCTATCTGATAAGGCTGAGTGGAATCACAGGGTTGCTCTCATGGGAGACACTGCTGCCTTTATGCATAAGAAGAAGCAATCTACTGTTGGATAACACCTGAGGCACGCTATGCTCTACTCAGGTTCAGATCATGACTATACATGCCACCCTGTTCAATATGTTGTGCATAGAAGAACAGGAAGATTTTAAAAGAGGAGTGAATGTGTTACAATCTGTCATGTTTGTGCAGACCTCACAAACTGAGTTACCCAGCAGCAAAATACTGAACTTGTATCTCTTAATGAAATTAATGGTTCCCACAAATGTGGCATGCTAAAGGGCACTGAACTAGTTGGTTCTCATACAAAATGATACCTGGCACAATAATGAACCTCATTATGAAATTATGATAATTATCTACAACACAACTTTATTTGAAAAGTAATCCTGTCTTTGCAATATTTCATGTTTTTCCGTCAAGACAAGCTCCATTTGCTGTCTGGATGACGTGGAGCAAAGTAGAGTAGTCACATACAGTAATGTGAAAGAGGATAAGGAGACATAGTAAGGGAATGTTAAGAGAGCCATGCATGGCTTTCTAACTTCCCATGGCTGAAGTTGTCATGTTTTTTTACATTTTTTTTTTAAAGTTTCATAATTGGGGTTTTGGAGAGCAACTATTTTAGATGACTTTTCAGTTTATATGTGCCAGTTCATCGTCTGTGCATTTGCATGTCCAGACATTTTTTCTAAGAACAGGCTCAACATTTAATCTAATTAGATGAAGCATCAATGAGCTCTTATTGACCCCCTATTGACTGTCATTCTCTGTGCACCGGGTATGTATTAGCTAGTAATTATCTTCTATCTGTTACCTAGCATCATGCACATGTATAATATACACTGACATTATTTTAACTCACCCTCTACAAGACAGAGGGCACGAGATTAGATAATAATGCAGGTGTCACGTTAAAGTAAAATCATTTCAGTTGTGCTTTTGTGGTGTATACCAAAGAAATAAGCAATTTATTAAATTACCACAAATTAACTGCCACACTTTGAGCCTCTGATGATTTTTTCTAGCTTGCATTCAGCTTTATTAACTCTGAATCTATGCATCTTTATTTTGAAGTCAATCAAAGTTATATTTCAATATCCGTTATAGAAGATTTAAATGGCTTATGGAAAAAATATTCTTATTATTGTCTGTCAGAAGTGGTAAGTGGTGAACAGAGGGTGGGGGGAAGCATGTTCAGTAAAGAGAGACAAAAAAAGGGGACAGACAGATTGGATCAATAACACACAGATGAGGGTGTCCCGTGGGAAGAGGCAGGGTCTGCTGCCATCTGGCCTGTCCAAGGTTCACTTTGGCAAAACGAACCAGAGTCAAATCATTTCACCAACACACATGGTGAAATGACTGTTTCAATATTGGTGCTCATAGACGTCAGTACAGTATTTGTACATTTGTACATTCTATTAGATCGCCTAGAACATTATATTGGTCTCACTGACTGTACTGTCCTGGTTTAGATCATACTTATCTGACAGATCTCATTTTGTTTTACACAACAACTGTTCATCAGACCACATTAAGGTCAGTTATGGTGTGCCACAGGGATCTGTGCTTGGTCCTATTCTTTTCTCTATTTACATGTTGCTCCTTGGTACAGTAATCAATCATTACAAACTAGATTTCCATTTCTATGCAGATGATACTCAGCTTTACAATTCCATTAAGCCTGACGCCTGTCATTGGCTGGTAAACCTGGAAGAATGGCTATGAGAAATCAAACGATGGATGTCAACTAACTTCCTCCTTTTAAGTGCTGAGAAAACTGAAGTGATAGTTCTTGGTCCAAAGCAGATTAGAAATAAATTCAGTGATCTCACTCTGAACTTACATGGTTCCACAATTTCACAAAGCCCTAGTGTTAGAAATCTTGGTGTCCTATTTGATCCTAATCTCTCTTTTGGAGATCATATCAATGATAGTACAAAGACTGCATATTTTCATTTATGAAGTATTGCCAGGATTTGTCCCATTCTTTCAATGGCTGATGCTGAAACATTTGTTCATGCATTTGTTTCATCTAGGCTTGACTATTGTAACACCCTTTTGTCTGGCTTACCTAAATAAACTATTAACAAATTACAACTTGTACAAAATACTACTGCTAAGATATCAACCAAGACTAGAAAATTTGATCATATTACCTCTGTTCTTATTTCATTACATTGGGTCCCTGTACATGCTAGATCTGACTTCAAGATTCTATATTTAACTTATAAAATATTACACGGCTTTGCACCATCCTACTTATCACATCTAGTCACTCCTCATATACATGCTAGGGCTTCACAATCATAAAATGCCGGTCTCTTGACTATTCCAAAAATAAATAAAACATCAGTAAATGGTAGGGCTTCTCTTACCAAACCCCTCTTCTTTGGAATTGCCTTCCTATCCAAATTCGAGAGGCTATCTCAGTCGACTCATTCAAAAGTAAACTCAAAACACATCTATTTGCATCAGCCTTCAACCTCACTTAGTTTGTCCTAAGTATTAAACAATGATTAACCAGCTTATATTCAGTTCTATGAGCACATGGTTATGTACATGTACTGTATGTTACACATTTTTGTATATGTGTGTTTTCATCTGCATCCAGGTATGGATATACAGGAGTTGTGTGTGCATTTTATGTATTGTTGTATTTTACTTCACTTTTTTCTTTTATAATCAGTTTTGACTTTGACATATGAAATTGAAATTGAAATGAAATTATGGTTATCTGCACTGGCTCACCGGCCCAAACCATTATTGCACATAATGATGTTGAACTTGTTTCTTATTCAGATACTCTATTGTATTGCCAAATATAATACACAACAGGAATACATTGCCAACACTGTAGAGCTCTAAAGGTTTTCTCCAAACACAACATAATATCACTCTCAAGCTAGTTATTGGTGTGTGCTCTCAGAGTATTTTATGGGCTTCCTTAGCTTGTCATATGATGCCTCTTCATCTATTATAGTACATTAGAAGGAAAGCTTGTAGGAAGACTGTGGATC